>NC_142260.1:0-318750 GCF_052056855.1 Sturnus vulgaris | reverse complement strand
TTTCACTTTTAGTCATTTACTGGAACTCATAACCCTCTGGCCCAATTCCAGGAGATTTCTCAAATCCAGTATAAAAAATTTCAAGTCAGCCTGAGCAGCCTATGCCACACCACACCCCAGCAATGGTAAGCTGCCACGAGACACACACAGCAGCACATTTCAAAACTCTCTTCAGTTTTCAGTGCCCTTCAATGACTTTAAAGAAAAAAAGAGACTTGACAACACACATTAACTTCTCTCACCATTTCACCATGTTATTAGCCAATTCATTCACTTGTCCCCCATAAGAGACAAAGTCAGTATGTTTATTCTTCCTCAGAAATAAATGTTTAGTTACTTTAAAACATTTGCATGGTGCTAAAATCGGTTACACTTAATCATCTCCAGCTTTACCTTACTTCTCAAATCAATAGGCCTAATTAAGCATTCTCTGTATAGCTGCATGTAAAACTGAATGTTTCTCAAATGATAACTAGATTATTGTTATCCAAAAACATTTTAGAAACTCAGTTGAAACTACAAGAGTACTGTAAAGCTAAATTAAAACCATGAGATTTCTTTTAAATAGACAACATGAGGCTGAAATCTTGCTCTTTCACTTTGGCATTTAAACCTGAAATTTCATTTTCAGGATTTTTCAAAATGAAGCTTTCCACACACGTTTTTTAAAACCCATCCCAATTATCACGAGCTGTTGAAGGAAAATTTGCCTTAACACCATACTCAGCCTCTCAGAGACAATCACCATCACCAGTGCCTGGAGTGAGTCTCAGCTGTACATTCTGCACCGTGAGTTTCCACGACAGCCACCAGGAGCTGAGCAGTCAGAGCTGTACAGGTGCCAGGGCAGGGCAGAGCTCCCCTGATTTGGGTGCCCCTCTCTGTCCCACACTGGCCTTGGCCCTGCAGCACCTGGGCTGTCCTGCCCACAGCACCCATGGGCTCTGTGAGGACACTGCCTGGGACCAACTCCCTGCACTGCCTGCTGCCTTCCCCGTCCATCACAAACCCCAGGCCTCTAATCAACCCTGAGGGTTTTACCCCTCTGCCTCTTGCAGCTGCTTTCCTAAGACAAGCTCTGAACTGCACTGCTGTTCTGAGCCAGCTCACCTGCACAGATTGTTTGAGAGCCCAGCCCACTGGGACATGACTCACAGCAGGAGACAGGTACACAATGCTCTGTGATTTTAGCATGGCAATGAGACAAGAGCAGCAGTACAAACAGTACTTTGAACCCTCTGGATGGGAGATGCACTTGGGATTACACACTCTCAGCTGACAAAATAATTGTGTAGTCATGTAAATCCACTGGTGCATTCCACCTGCTCCCTCAGCATCAGAAGTTGGCCTTGTTATGCCTGGCACTGTGCTTGTCTTCGAGTCTTCACACATCTCCATCCAGTAATGGCAGCTTTGAAGAGTCTTACAAAGACAGAAAGACAGCAGAGAAACATTTGGGCTTTTTCTACAGGCAGCAGTGCTTATGCTTTGAGAAAGAGGTGGAGAATGTAACTGTTGACCACCAAGTCTTATTAATTTCATCAACTCTGGTAGCAGAACCTGCCAGGGGATGATGAAGGAAATGTGCTGCTGGATAGCCAGAGCACAAAAAAGACTGCCTAAGGATCAGGCAGGTCAGCTCTAAAACTCACCTGAAAAGGTTGACACTGATCCAGGGGAAATAAAAGTACTACCACATCTCACCTCGAGGTACTGCCCTTGGCTGAAAAAAAGGATGAGTAGGAAGCCAAACCGACAGGTTTCTATAGTACAGAAGTGTGTCCTTCCCAAAAGCAGGAGAATGTAGCATACAGTGTCCCCGAGACAGGACTGGCAGGCCTGAATGCCATCCCCCTGCAGGTCCAAACTCACTGCACACCTTGAAGAGCCACACAAACTGTGGAGAAAGCCTTTCCTCTAAGAAATAATGCACTGAAGCATCCAAAAGTTCATGGCCAAGCAGACATTTTCAAAAGAGGCAGCAAAGCTGTGTGTGCACCCCAGCCCTCCAGTGGCTCCAGCACCATGACAAGTGTGAGGTGTGACAGCTTGGCCAGGTGTCACAGCAGGGACAGCAGATGGCTCCCAGGGGTCTGCACAACACAAACAACTCCCTTGGGCAAGACAGCAAGGGGAAAGAAACAGGGGAAAAAGCACAGCAGCAAAAACACCTCACGAGGAAGCTGCAGGCAGGGCCTGAGCAATGATCATGGTCCTGCATGAGAGATCTTTGTCAAACAAATTCCCAGTGAAAGCAAATTACCTGACGTGTTGGGAGCTGCAGCTTGGACAAATGTAAAAACCACAGCTTTTCTAATACCAGCTCTCCAAAATGGAAGTAATCATCTTCAATTATATCTAGTGTATGTAAATTACATGTAACAGCACAAACACTTCTTACATCTGTCTTACCATGAATTCAATTAAAAATTACTGAGTGAATGGCACTAAAATGGCCTCATTGAGGAACTAAGCTAGAATCCAGAAATTCACTTTTGCTAGCTCAAACATAAAACTAGTTTAGCATCACCATTCCAAGGGTTTTAATGGTTTTGACTCCTCTTCCCATTATCAGGCAACACAGAGAACTGAATAAGAGTTAGATGGAATCCAAATATGAGTATTACTTTTATATTACAGATTTCTCTTAATAAATGCATAAGCATGCAATCCAAATGCATCACAGTCATACTTATCTAACATTAATAAAGGTTTTTTTGGACTTTGCTCCTGATTCCTCAAACTATCAAAATAGAGTGCTTAGCTCCATAATTACCAAAGAAGAGAATGTTTCTCTTGCAAACACAGGACTCAAAAGAGAAAGCACATGCTCACTGAATGGAAGATATGTTTTTGAAGCTGTTACCTGTTGCCAGAAAGACAATAAATAGGAGTATAATTTGAAGCCCCTGTAAGAGCACAGGTTATCTAACAAAAGTTATCAGTGAGTAAAACAAAAGAGGGAAAGTAGAGGCAGAAAAAGGGTTGAAAGAGCAAACTGGAATTTATATTTAATTTCAGCAGAGGTACATCAGTAGTCCCTCACATACTTAGCATTACTAAATTTGAAGTCCTCTGATAAAACGAGTTTATTAGAATTCTCTGTGGCATGGCATGCTGAGCATGAATGCAACATAAGTGAATAAAGAGTCCTTTCTCACTGGCTTTCTGCCAATCTGACTGCAAACCAGAGGCCTCACACACAAGAGCAGCCATCCCTGAAGAGCCTGAACACCAGCAGAGCACTCCTGACTCACCTGGCCACAGGACACTGCAGGTGTCTGCAGGTACCCTGCAGAAAAGCAACACAGCACTCTGTCATTTATTCAAGAGATGGGGATGGGGCACATCCTCTGTCCATCATGAAAGACATTAACACCCTATCAACTCCTATTTCACACTTCTGAACAGCTGTCAGCTACGTTAAAACATCTGTACCTGAAGATTATTAAACACCATCACATAATTCCCAAATATATCTTAATCTCTCTAAGGAAAAAGACACAAGCATTTTGCTTTTCCTGCTCCTCCAAGCAGTCTGCATTTCAGACTTGCTGTGGCAAGGAAAACCAGAGACAGCAAATGAATCCTGTAAGACTTCATGCAAACAGATGAAACAAGAGAAAGCCTTCTATTACTCTGTTCCAAGTACTTTCTCATTTTCACAAGTTGCAAATGTCAACATTATGTTTTGTTTAGGAGATTTATGTCTAACATGTAAACCGAACAAAAAAATTCCTGCCCAAGTTCTACAAATGGCCATGTAAACGGATTTCTAAAAGTCTGCATTTTTCTTAGCCTCAATTCTCTGTGACAGAGGTCCCATATAAAAATATTGAGTAGTATCAGCAGTATGAAAGAGGAAGAAGTCATAGGAATATGCAGCAAAACTTTAAAAGTGACTGTCATCACAGATTTCCATTATCTCATTTGTTTACTTGGTAGAGTAACCATGAAATAATATTTTGTATTCTTTTAAAACAGAATTAAGAATCAAAGCACAACAGGTGCCATAAAACAGCAAAAAGAAGATTGTGAATTTTTTGTTTCTGAAGACTGACAACATCCCCTCCCACCACAGCCTGTGACTTGCATTCCCAGTGAAAACATTCGATTCCCTGTGAAGTGAAAAAATCAATCTGTGTGTTCTAAAGAACCCGGCATGCACTTTCAAATAATCCTGTCAGACATGGAAAATTCAAGTTTTCAAAAGACACCTACTAGCTCAAGATAAGATCACTGCTAATAGAACTTAGGCTCTCAAATACCTTTATTTCCAGCACCGATGAGAATTGTTTTAATAATGTTCTCCTTGCCCAACCATCCACGTAAGGAGACGAAACAAAGGGCAGGATCAGACGGGGGTTTCAGACCTGAGTCAGCTGTGCCGACAGGTGCTCGGGGCAGGAAAGGGGAGAGACGCCCTTTGCTGCCCGGAATGGAAGGTGTGCAGACAGACTCGTGTCACACATCACACAGGGACACCTGTCCCCGAGCTGAGCACGGGACACGGGACACACACAGGACACGGGGACACACACGGGGACACGGGGACACACACGGGGACACACACAGGGACACCTGTCCCCGAGCTGAGCAAGGGACACGGGACACGGGACACACACGGGGACACGGGAACACACACGGGGACACGGGAACACACACGGGGACACGGGGACACACACGGGGACAGAGGGACACAGGGACACACACGGGGACACACACGGGGACACGGGACACACACGGGGACACGGGAACACACACGGGGACAGAGGGACACAGGGACACACACGGGGACACACACGGGGACACGGGACACACACGGGGACACGGGGACACACACGGGGACACCTGTCCCCGAGCTGAGCAAGGGACACGGGGACACACACGGGGACACGGGGACAGAGGGACACAGGGACACAGGACACACACAGGGACACCTGTCCCCGAGCTGAGCAAGGGACACGGGACACACACGGGGACACACACGGGGACACGGGGACACACACGGGGACACGGGGACACGAGGACAGAGGGACACGGGGACACACACAGGGACACCTGTCCCCGAGCTGAGCAAGGGACACGGGACACACACGGGGACACGGGGACACACACGGGGACACCTGTCCCCGAGCTGAGCAAGGGACACGGGGACACACACAGGACACGGGGACAGAGGACACGGGGACAGCTGTGAATGGAGGCACCCCCTCTGCTCTCCAGCAAACACGTTTCCATTTCACCTGTGGCTCCCCCCGCAGGTGCTCCCCGTGCTCTGAGAGCGGCTCTGGGGCATTGCTGAGGCGCTGAGCCCACACCAGCCCAGGCCAGCACATCCCAAGCCCCAGGAGAAGAACCAAGGCAGGATCTGCAGTGTCACAAACACTGCCGGGGATCCTCTGCCTGCCCCAGGGATCGTCCCGGAGCACAGCCACACGGCAAAGGCTTCGGGGACACACCGGACGAGCCCTCTCCCCGGATGGCTTTCACAGCAACGAAGAAAAACATTTAAACCAAGAATCTGAAATACCCACAATAATGAAAAACCTTGTAATGCTTTCTGTCTCACTTCCCGTCCTTATTTTCTGGCAAAAGTTTGAAAAATAATCTTGTAACTGTGCTCCCAAAAGTCACAAAGTTGGATTTTTTTTAAATAATCATAAACCAATTATTATCTAAATGTTATAGATACAGAGCTGTTTACCCTACAGGTGGGTATTCCTTTTTCATTTCAACTTCATTACTACAGTAAGTAATACATCTTTTAAAAAATCAAGATGCCTTTATCTTTAGTTTTAGTGGTTAAATCCTAAAAAAAGGAGCAGATCAAGAGGAAAAAAAAAAACACAAACCCCAATTCACTGTTTTCTATTTCTGGAATTTACTTTTGTGTGTTTAAGTCATAAACCCTTCCCCAAAAGTACCAAAGAAAAACGATTTTCCTTCATCTATACATTAAAAAGAGAAAAACAACACCACAAAACCATGAGAAATCAAAACCGAGGGACAAACAGAGGAGATATAAGCAAGGAATAAGATCCAAGAAGCAAAAATCATATCCTATGCTTGCATCAGAACACAAAACAACACAAAGTACAACATCTTGGCAAATAGAGAAGCAAAAAAAGGAATTACATAGTTATGCACACCAGCAATGTATCTTGCCATAATCAAATGTCAGACACTGCAATGTCACTGTCCCATCTGTCAGACATTGTTAAATGGCTTTCATCCCTTCCCCTCAGTATTCTCTTGTGAGGTCCAGCCTAGCTTTTTATTATTTAATTTCTTTTTCTTTCTGTGGAAATGAACCATGGTCTGAGATTTCCAAGGCTTTAAATGGGTTCACTCTTGTGAAATCAACTAAGAGTGGAGGCTGCAGGAAAACCCTGACAACTCCAAAAACATAAAAAAAGGCTGGACAAAAGGTATTTCCACCAGCAAGAAATCTGGCTCTTTAATACTTGTTAATTTAACACTTAAGAGAACAACATTATGCCAAACAATGTTCTGGAAAAAACAAACATCCTAAAAACTGCTCAGTGCATCCTGATGCACTTGTCACCAAGGAAGGGATTGTTTACATTGTTTTACACATGGCAGGGGAAGGAGGAATTGTAAAAATAGGGGCTAAAGTGGCAAACTGTAGAAGGAGGTATTTTCAAAATAATACTTCTAAAGTAAGAACTATCAATTTTTTTTCTCTCTGAGAATGAATTTTAGTTCTTTTTAAAGGTTTTTATTTACTTTTGCTATGACAAAAAACAACTGCAAGACACAGGGTTTTTTTCACTCCTTGCTGGCATCTGATTACATGCAAAATCCACTGAATTTATGGAGACCTCAGCAATCAACTGCCAGGAGACCAAGAAAAAACCCTTAGGCAGGTTTTAAAACAGGAGATGGTTTAGCATTTTTGTCCTCACAGGACTAGATGAATCATGTTCACTTTTTCTTCCCCCTCCTGCTTCCACAAAAAAAGTTCTGTTGGTTGAACGCTGGGGCAAAGGTACAGACTGTATTAGACCAGCTGAAAAACAGAGTCCAGAAGCAGCTTCTGCCTTTGACAGCTTCAGCTGGAATCAGAGAAAGGCAGCCCAGAGGCAGGGGAATGAGGCACCAAGGCAGGACAAACAGGTCCTGCCACTGAGCAGCTTTGTGTGCCCGAGCATCACAGCAGGCACCAACGGCAGCAACAAAACACAAATCTCTCTGTGCTGAATCTTTCATTGAACAGCAGCTCAGAACCTAAGCACAAAGCCCAGAAGGACTGGCAGGACCCCGAGTGTGAGTGACTCGTTGCTAAGTGAAAACTGAAAACATCAGACAAATACAAAAGCATAAGCACACCTGACCTCCAAACCAAATAAATCCCAAAGCCGAAAGGCCCAGCAGGGAGGAGCAGTGTGTGCTGGCACTGCCCGGGGGGCTCCTGGCCCCACGGTGCCAATGAAAGCAGCAGTGCTGTGCCACAATGAACAGCTAGAGCTGGCACCACTGAGCCCCCTCCCACCTCATCCACCTGCAGGAACCCAGCCAGTAATGCACGATATTCTCCACCAACAGAATGCATATTACATATTCAAGAGGAACTTTTCAGCAGTAACGTTCTTCTTAGGGAGACAGAAAAACAATGAGCAACTAACGAACTTCCACTAATACAAAAGAGCAAACCGTTAAAAAAGACTGTTCTATCAAATTCCTGGGAGTGTAACTTCTATTGTGTATTTCTCCTTGACTATTTTTCCATAAGATTCCAGTCTTACAGAACCTGCCAATAAAATTCATCAACACAAATGAAATAGGAAAGATAAGCAGCATTTGCAACAGAAGTTTCTTGACCTAAAGTTCTGGGGTCAGCCAGGTAAAAAACAATTACTCTAACTTCAAATCATCATCATTTTGGCATTATTTTCCCATCCATAAAAGGAGGCATGGAAGATTTCATTGCAGAGAACGCTGCAAATTGATAGCTTTGTTCCAGTTCACTACAGTTTCTTATTGATTTTCTCTCGTTTTAGCCTGCATTGATTTGTTAATCCCTTCTCTGTAACAGTCCTAATGACAAATTGAGAATGAAAAACTGCATGCTTTAGGGCCTTTTCCACCAGCCTCTAGCTTCAAACCATATTTTCAATTGCACTTGGAGCATGTCCATGTACTTACCCTAGGTTAGATCTGATTCACCTTAAACTAGGCTGGGTGCATTTTACACTGAAACCTTTCTGTTCAGGCCTCTCATGGATGAACAAGGCAACCAAAATCACATCACTGAGGCAGAACTGCAGTTCTGTCACTTCCAAGGTTGCTGGTCTCAGAGACCGTCTTAAAACCAAGTACATTTTTAAATAATTTTACAGCATGGCCCACGGTTGATTAGCAAGCATTAATTGCATCTTGCATCTGAAGGGCATTACTGAGCATTGATGGCATTGGTTGGTGCACAGAAATCCTTCCAGGGAGCAGGATCACAAATTGTCTCTGAGCTCAGAGCTGCAGTCCTGGTGCATTGTTACTGCAACAATCCATGCAGAACGAGGGGACCCAGCCAGTATTTTTAATTTAAGGAATACAGTATGAGCATAAGGAGATCAGAGAGTTACAAGGCAACTTAGATTAGTAATTCTGCTACTAATAAGCTCATTAAATAGAGCTGCCAATTTGGTGCCATTGCTGGGGCCTCACTACCAAGAGCTGATGCCTGTCTGCACAAGCCATGGCTACTTCTGCAAGCAGTTTCAGTCTCTTTTCATTCCTCATACTTCCAGAGATCTCCAACTGAGGTACTCATTTGGAATTCTAACTGCAACACACCACCAAACTGGAAACGAATTTATGACTTCTGAAGATTCAGGCTTTCCCAGAGTCACATTTGTACCACCTCAGTCATCACATGCTGGGTGGGTCTCCACCTCCTGACTTGATCCCATGGCAGCTCTCCTACACCACCCCATCTGTCAGGAAATTCTCCTTTCCTGGTCTCCCAAACAGATTGCAGAGCAGCCTGGCCCTGGCTGCCACCTCACTGCTGCAGTACAACCCCAATTTTGGTCATTTTGAACCAACCATATCTGCAGCAGTGACACTTGCTCAGCCTCAGGTTTGCACCCACGCAGCATGTGAGAGGGAGTTCTCCTCTGCCTTTCCCTTGGTGTGACTTTGGTTTCCCATCTCCCTCTGTCAAATGCCAGCTGCAGGGAAATTGCTAGGGCTGGCAGGAAGGACAGTGCTGGGAACCAGTGTCACCTCCTCTTTGCTTTCCAAAAATTGCAGACCCAGAGCTGGTGAGCTAGGCTCTGCTGTAACACACTGCTATTCTTAACTTGCAGAAATGACTTTGCTAGGAATGTTAAATGTCTCTCTACCCAGGCCACAAGATACTCTGTGCAAACCACGCTCGTGCCTTAATGGGACAAGAAAAGCACAGAAAAAGGGGGAAGGCAAGGAGTGGCACTGGGGCTGCAGCAGTTTGGTACTGCTCTCAATCTCCTGCTTAGGAGAATGGCAGAGAGAACCAAACTAACCTAAGAAATAAATCAATCCTGTTTCCTCTTTGCCTGTGACATGACTGTAAACTCTCAGTGTTCTTGCAGTGCTGCCAAGATTGGTGTTACTCTCCTACACAGGGCATGCAGAGCACACAAACACACCCCATCAAACACAGACTGGCTGCATTTTGTATGCAGACTGTAGGTTCAATCTTCTGTTACATTCTGTTTGGGTTTTTCCCCCCAATAATAATTTCAACAATTTGATCTCTTATTTTCATCCTTAACTGCAATTTGTCATTTGCACAGTGAGCTGTACTCAGAACCCCCTTCTCCATGGCCTTTATTTTCCTTTATTGTCACTTAAAATTAATTGATAAGCCAAGAACTCGATGCAAGAATATTAAAGGGACCATCTCTATATTAAAATTTTCATCATTGCATCTCTGAAACAGCATAACAAAATCAATCAAGGAAAATTCAACAATGCCATTTCTCAAAAGACACGGATCCAGACCAATTCACAAATGACACCAGTTCATAACAGGAAAAAAACACCAAACCAAAAAACTCACAACACACACCAAAGTATTACTTGCTTAGCAAGTGAGAAACTACACATCACTTCAACTTTTTTTTTGCATTTACCTCCTTCCCTAACACCCAAATTGGGTTTTTTAAGCAGCTTATTGGATCAGTTACTCCACACATATTCTCAAACTTTGAGCAGTAAAATCTGGTTTAGGAAAGTTCAACTTGTTTCTCTCCCACAAAAATAGAAACCTCTCATTCTGAACATTCAAAATAAAACCACTTACAGTAGTCAGTCAAACAAATAAGGAGCCACACACAGAGCATACAGATGGTATATAAAAGTAAGTTATTTCTTTTGATACCCCTTAAAGCCTCAACTATAGATTTACTTACAAAGAGGCCTCTAACAAATTTCCCTGATAAGTCAAAAACAATTGTCATATTTCTTAAAACCAAAAGGTTCCAGTTTCAATATTACTATGACTATGTGTTAAGGCAATAATGTGTATACATTAATCTATCAGTTGTATAAGCAATTAATTGAATCATACAGGGATTTTAGATTTGTCTTGTGGGCAGCTGCTTAATAATTTGGGGAAAAGCAAGAAAAATAAGAATATGCTAAAACCAAATCTACCTTTCAGACACTTAAACAAAAACGACATCTAACTGCAACTGCAGTGAAAAGAACAGCAATAAACTTTGATTGCAAAGCACCATGAGAACGTGGGTATTTATCATGTATTTATCATGTATTTATCATGTCATTCCCTAAAAGAAAGGAACCATACAGAGGATCCAAAGCAATCTGTATTGCACAGGATGAACATGCACATTGGAACCAGGGACCACAGCAGGAGCAGGATAAACAACACAGCAGGCACATGTGCTCCCAAATCTATCAGTTATTTTCATTCCCTGACACAACTGATCCCTGCATCCATCATCAAGATTCAAAGTGGAGTGATGGTTATTTTTTAATTTCCTAACTGAAATTTCAGAGATCCCTCCTCAGAAAACTGTGATCTAGCACAAAGGACATGATGAAAACATGGCTCCACGTGAAGCCATGCATTTCCAAAATAACAGCAGCCCTTCCTTCCAACCAGCTCAGCCAGAAACATTCAGCACTGCTCACACACTTCTCACTTGTTTATTGCTGCAGCAAATGTTTGCTGCAATGGGAATGACATGCTGAACATACCACAAACAGCAGAATGATAGCTATTAAAGCCAAAAATATCAAACAGACTGGAAAAGCATTTTGACAAGGAGGAAATACTAAACCAGATCTTTGTAACATTTGCTAAATACAGAGACTCATCATATTTCGGGCCATTTGTATTTAATTGTCCTTTCATCTGAAGAGCAGGGCATGAATGTGATCAGATGAGTCAGATGCTCTGGAGAGGTCCCATCAAGGACACCCCACAACACAAGAGCAAAATTCCTCACAACAACTTCTCAGTGCCTTGGCCTATTCCATGGTGCTCAGGCACTGAAGCACAGAGCAGAAAACAGCAAACAGACCTGCAGTGGCAAAATGCAACAACTTTAAACACATTCAGCACCTCCACAGGAAGACACACTCAGGTTAGTGGCTAATTATCTAAAACTCAGGCTTTTGTTCCTCCTTTGCTTCAGTTTAAAGGAAAAAAAGTGCTCCTATTTCTCAAGGTCAATGTTTTCAGTTGAAGTCAAACTCACAATGGAATAGGTCACTCACAACACTTCAAAAATCAGGTTTTGAAGTGGCAGACACAGACATTATAACAGTGTCAGTCCAAAGAAAGGAGAATCCCTGGTCTTTGGTGGAGGAAAGAGGCAAGCCATGGGCAGGAGGTTAAATCTGCTCTGCTGTCCTTGAGCTAAACTCACGTGTCTTTTACACTGTCCTCTAATCCTTAGATTAGTTTCTCCACTTTGGCTTTAACAATATTAACTGAAGTGCAGAGGCAATCAGCAGACCACAGCTTTGCCAAAAATTCAGTTGAATCATTAAAAGTGATTTATAAAAATAGACCATGAATAAAAATCATCAGTCGCAATCCTCAACTGTTAAATTGTCTCTCTGCATTAAACACAAAAATTGGAATTGTTAATTCAAGGTAAACATGGAAAAGAATTCATCTTCTCTATATTCCTTTCAATTCAGCTCTCAAATCAAATCCTGTCTCCATATGACAACAAATGGAAAAGGGGGCAGCTCGTGTGTTCACAAAGAGCAGCTCACTCCACATAGCCTACATAATGCAATTTAATGCATTTTCAAGTAGAAATTCTAGCTTTGGCATTATTTTGTAATCTTGAAGTGAAACAATTTAGGTCCTTATTATCTGTTTTTCCTTTTTTCATCAACACAGCTCCTCCTAGGATGCAGATGATGCTCTTAAGTCATCTTTGTGCTGTTATCTCTGCAGAGAATGATGTCTGCTCCAGAACGCTGCCATTGCTAATCACTCAAATCAGGACTCACAGGTCTGCAAGGAGGAACAGCACTGAGGGCAGCAGAATGAAGATGATTGTTGTTTCTCTTTCTTGTCAGGGAATCTGAATACATCCCTTCACTTACTAATTTACTACTCTTACTAATTTCTGAGCTTACAGGAAGGGCAAGCAAGGGCTTGTGCTGCAGCATTTGGAAGGGTTCTGTCAGGAAACTGATTATTTTAATGCACCAACAAGGAAAATACAAAGGGAGGGTGTGGAAACAGTAAATTTTTTCTTTACCTGAGATGCTCCATTTAGGCAAGGAACCGAAGCAGGGGTGTTGCAGCAGAGCCCCAAGGCCTGGGCAGACTCTGGGCTCTGGTGCCCAGCGCGCCGTCCCAGCTGCCCCAAATCCTCTCTGCCCCAGGTGAGCACCGTGCCAGCCTCTGAACACAAACACACCACAGTTACTGACCCACCAAGCTCCTGAAACACGGGCACAAAAAACACAGCTTTTAATGCACCTCATCCACGGCTTCAAATGCCTGGTGAAAACTTATTTCTAGGAGCAGAAAACAACATGAGAAACGAGCTCAAGTTATCATGAGATACTTCTGTGCAGCTGCTCATCCTTCATGGACTTGTTTTCTAGCACAGTAACATCTGGTGGCCTGGGCTGTAAATAAAACCACGTCAGTAAAGCTGCATAACCTGGATATTCTGCATACAATAAATACACTATACAAACACAAAGGACACATTTTAGGTTAATGGAAGCACAAACGAAACAGCTTATTCTGACACATAAAAAATTATATAGAAAAGAGAATTATTTTCTATTCCTGTTCTTTGCCAAAGACAATTCATTGCATGATCTGCATTTAATAGAGTTTAATGTTTTCCTGTTAGAAGTTACATTCCATCAGCACTGTTAGCAGAGCTATAGTCCTCAGGAGACAGCTGTTAGTCAGGAACACCAGCACAACTGCTGCATTGGAAATGGCTTGGTTTGTTTTCAGAGAAATCACATGTTGGCCAAGGAAAGGTAACTTTAAATGAAATCAGCACTATATGGCTCACCCATCTCTCCAAAGGTTATTATTCTGTGTGCACTGCTGCAGGACTGACACACAAAACACCAGTCCATAAACATCCTTCTTACCTCTGCTTTCCTTGATTTTAAAAAAAAAAAAAAACATCCTACAAAGTGAAAGCTTTATTTTCTTAAGGAAGTTACTAGGTCCCTGCAGATAATCCATGACAAGCTGTCCCTTCTGGGCTTCCAATTTAAAAAGTTATATACACACAGCATAAGGTAAAGTCCTCAACTTGGTTTTAACTGGAAGCATCAACCCACACTCGAGCCCAGAAAGAAACCTGCAGTGACCCTGAGTTAGGTACACACTAAGGTGAGGCCAAGCCTCAACCTGCTGTCTACAGCTGAACTCAAATAATCACATTTCTAGGCCAAAGATGAGGATGTGGGGAAAACAGCACCCAGTGCACACACCCCCATCCCTGTCAGTGCAGGAACACCCCACACTGAACTGCCTGCAGGAGAATGGGACAACTGAGAGGCTCCTGAACAAACCCCTGGAGACCTGAACTCCCCCTTTTCCTCGGGGTGCTGTTCAACTGTCTGGAAAGGGACACAGGTGGACCCTGCTGGTTTGTGGAGTTTAAGGTGAGGATGCATTTTGTAACTGAACTGGAGAGCTCAGTTCACACACAGCACAAGCACAGGTATTTCCCTTGGAAATCTGCTGGCAGTGGTATCTCTCACTCCAATCTCTCAGTTCACTGATAATGCTTCCCCTAAAATAATTACGGGATAAAATTAGTTGTCCTTCTCTCTCAAGGGCACAAAGCTTTTTTCCTTTGCAGCTTCCTTTCAGTTTAGGGAAAAGCTGAAAACAGTCACATACTAGATTCAACACAAGTGAGGTCTTTTAACACACATTTTGTTAGGTTAAAGGTTAAAAATAAATTTCATTAAGAGAACTACTAGTGTATCTCAGATTAAGAAGACAGTTTGAGGTTTAAAAAACATGCTTGTTCTGAAGTTAGTGCATTTACTTTTCAATTTGCATAGATCTCTGCTAAAAATATCTGCATCTGCAAAAACTTACATAGCAAACTTAAATACAGACAAAGCTTCAGGATTTACATCAGACCAGGTTACTGCACTTCTACAGAACCTTTTTAGTGGACTGGGAACAGATAGGCAGGCTGCTGTATTTATATTAACTACAGGAACTGAAACTGAGTTTTGTGAAATGTAAAGCCAGAAAGAATTTTTGTAACATCTAGTTACATCATTAATGTACCACAGGCTCTCAGGCCCTACCCAGGCATTGCTGGATTGATCCCAAGGACTGTAGCTGAATTAAAGCATTTCAGCTCTCAGAAGGCAAAAGTATCAAGTGCCACAGGCAAAAACATCAGCAAGCCTCTGAAAAGGCAAGGTGAGAATGGATAAACCAGAGCCAGATCCTCACTCAGTCTACAGCTCCATCCCCACCCACAGGCAACAAAGCTTTCTCTCCACTCAGCCTTTTGGGGGAAAAAACTCCTTTCTCGAAGGAGTCTGGTGCTCTGTCTGGACCCAGACATGAACAAGAAACACCAGCCACTCACATAATAAAAATGAACTTTTGCACCATCCCACCAGGGTACTGCTCCAGGGGAACTGAAGCCTGCAAGCACAGATGAAGGATTAAAACAGCAACAATGCTTAGCTACAACAAAATACCTGCCATCCACAGATTCTATTTTCTTTCAGTGGACAAGCCAGCAAAGAATCACTCTGCAAAACCAAACAGAACCCTCAGCAGAATGTAAACTATGTCCATAAAACATGAATGTAAAATGTTTCTGGTTACCAACACAGACCACTGCAATCAACTTTTGCTT
This sequence comes from Sturnus vulgaris, assembly GCF_052056855.1. NCBI lineage: Eukaryota > Metazoa > Chordata > Aves > Passeriformes > Sturnidae > Sturnus > Sturnus vulgaris. The sequence continues at coordinate 303,382 of NC_142260.1, read as the reverse complement.
TTTTACCACAATAAGGGAAAGGAGTTTCAGGTGGTTATTAGTACTCAAGCATGGAGAACATTCATTAAGAAAAGATTAAAGCCAGATAAATTAATTTTTGCTTTTAGGAAGAATTTCTTGAATGCCCAAAGATGAGTTAAGCAACCAGTTCATTCTCACTGCTCCTCAGTGCAGTTCTCAGCTCTTATTGAGACACATTCCTTCCACAGACTTGTTCCTTTTTGCTGAGCATTCCCCTGCCCATGCTCAGACTCCTGCTAATAGTCAATCATTTCTATTTTTCACCAGAAATCAACTGCCTAGGGATCCTTTAAAAAAAACCTCAAAATACATAAATCTGTCTTTTCTGTGAGAGAAACCAACAGAAGCTGATTTAGATGTGCCTTTTCTGTGAAATACTGATTATACTTTCAGCAAACAAATAAAAAAACCCCAGTCTCAAGTGGAAATTTCAGGCTGAGGCAAACACCAGTGCATGGAAAATTCCGCCAAAGGTTAAAGTCTTGTCAAAATCCTAAGGAAAAGAAAGCACTGAGCTATGACAGAAAGCATTGAGCAATTGTAATGGGAGGTATTGCTACTGTGCTGCTTATAAAATAGATGGTATTTTAAAATGTTCTAAGAATATTTGAGAAAAAGACATTAGTCATACAGAGTAAGGAGGCTGCAGGATGAATTACTTAAGAATGAAGGGTGATATAACAAGGAGTATTGGTCTAATATTAGACTAGGACAGATTTTAATTAGAAGTCAAGAAAACATACACAGTGATGAGTCAACTGGACAGAGTACATCAGCCATGGAAGTGGCTGAGACATCAGAAAATGTGATATTTCATACCAGACTGTGCAGGAAGAGGGCACACAGAAGGCAGGAGTGATTTCTACAACTTGTGTAGAAAAGCATACAATATTGAAGAGTTTCTCCAGTTCTTCTAAGACACCAGCAATGCTCCCTAGGAGCTGCATCGAGCCATGCTCTGAGCATGGAGGCTCCAATTCCTAAAGGCACTTCAACCCCTCTGCTCTCAACATCCACATTGTCCCACATGACTTTAACAAACTGCTCACTTTTTCACCAGGCAAATGCTACATCAAATCAAGTCCAGAGGGTTCAATAGCATTTAGAATTAGGGAGTAAGAGATATAAATTCATGCATCCTGTGTTATTCCAGTTTACAACCTGAATGAACCACACAGTACATGAGTTCAGAATACTGAAAAAAAAAAAGACAAAGGAGAGAAGATTTTTAATGAAAACTTTCTGACAGCTCCTTAAGTAAACAGCACAAACAGCAGAATGCTATATTGTTTGAATTTCTACACGATCATGCAGATCTGGTTTGCTGTGCTCTTTGAACTGTAGACACAGCAGCAAATCACCACAACAACACATGCTAAGGTCCCTCACAGAATACAGATGAGGGCACTTACATATTCAAGGGCTTGCATACAAACCACTCTCTGAAAGGTCTCTCTGCATTTTCCTCACATCATCCTTCTGTCCTCATGTAGAACAAAGCACAGACAGTCGAGAATGTCCTCAAAATTACAAGTTCATGGCCTTCAGAGTACTGCAAATCTGGCAACATTGCATTAAGCACTTCTAGCTGCTTCCTGCCTGCCAGTGTAGCCTTTCCTGTGCTGTTTTACACAGCTACTGAGGCTGTAGAGCATTTCATTCTTCCCTTTTAGCATTTTTTAATCAATCTGCTCAGCCACATAAGAGGAAAGAATTAGCAATAAAAAGTATAAGTACATTAGTTTTAAAAACAGGTTGGTTGTTTCTCAGTAAAACACAACAGACAAACAGGCACATTAAAAGATACTCATTTCTCTAGACTCGGATTTCTCTTTATATCAATTTTCCTGTTTTAAGATAATGTCATGCACTAGTGTTACCTCCTTGAAGTCTCTATTTGGTACCCAGGCAAGCTTTGAACTATCCTTCATACATACTAGATGAAAGAGTTCATCTAGGCTATCTCAGTTCATGGCTGCATTAATGATTACTTTTCAAATGAACTCTGGATATTCACACTGAATGCTTAATCTCAGGCTTGAAATATTAAGTTCTATATAAAAAATTCCTAATGCCTCCTTTCACATGAAAATTCACAGAGGCAGGCATTAAAAATTGACATTCAGAGGCTGCCTCTTGCCTCCTCCCTGGCCCTATGCAGAATAGCACTTCTCATCTACAGACCTCTGCTGTCCCAGAAAATCACTGATGTCCTTGACCCATTCTGAGACACTTCCTCATCTACCTATAGACAGCCCTTGTGCAGGGCAACCTGACAGAAAAACATTCATCCCTACATCCTTAATTCCTTCCTGGCTGAAGACAGCTTTAAATCAGCAGCTGGAATCCAGGCATCACCACATCTGCAGCCTCACATCTGTACCTGTGCACGGTCTCAGTGCAAAGCAGAATTATGTGTCCTGAAAAAGGTTTATGATCCTTTTAACACAGGAGTTGAGCATACCAGAGCTGTCTTTTCACACATCTTCTTTCCATGACCTCCTTACAAACTGCTGCAACTTCATGTAATAGGGCACTCCTGAAATTTCTTCCATAATCATTCCTAGCAGCTATTAAGAATCTATCACTAAAACACAAATCTTTGCACAGCATTGAGGTCATGCCTCATCAGGGAAGTTCAAACAAAGCAGCAAAAGCATTTCAGGCACAACAGCAAGAGGAAACTAAAGCTATTTCCATTGCTCCTTTCAGACTGGCACAGCCCCAGGCTGCAACACAACACAGAGAGGCTCCAGAGCAGCCCAGAGATGCACACAGCAGGCTGCAGCTCACCAGGGCTCCCAAGCACTCTGGGAAGAGATTTAAGCCTGCAGCAAAAGGCCACAAGTGGCACACGAGGAGAGCCACAAGGGCACCCCCAGTCCTCCTGTAACAGCCATGGACTTGGCACAGAAACTGAGTTAGAACTCAGATATTCAGTAAGTGGGCCAAAGATTCCTGCCATCCTGAGCTACATCAGATGTCCCCAAACCTGATCAAGTTTAACCACAGTCATGTGGGCAAGACAAACTGACAAGATTTCACAGCACTGCAATCAGAGGCTCATCTGTGATCCAGCAAACAACTGGTTCCTCATTGTGACCCATTCCTACTGCTGTGGAGAAAAAAAAAATTAAAAAAAGAGAGAAAATCATCCTGTCTCCTTTCAGAGCCTCCTGGTGATATCCAAATACTGAACACCCAAGGACTTGCACGGGATATAATGGAAAATACTCAGCTAAGCAGGTGAAGCTTTGAGGATGTGTGAGACTCACCAAGAGAGGACACCAGCACTGTGACAGTCTTTAACACAGACTAAAATGCTCAAAGTGCACAATGAGAGCTCCTTCAGTTTACACCAAGAAACTCTGGACCCAAACAGTTTTCTCCCCACGAGGCCACCTGCATTCACTGTGTTTGAACTAATTGTGAAACAGAAGGTAAACCAAGCCAAGGAATTGATCTGGCTGAAAAACAACCTTGGGAAATGGGAGCTTGGCTACAGCAAATACTGCCAAAGGCAGTGCTGTATGAAGTCAATTTAATATTCCATAGGATAGGCTAGACATAACTTGCCATTTCCATGACATGCTAAATTTGTCATGCACTTGACCAACAGATCCATATTTACCAGCACTTTGGACATCTTTAAACATCTAAACAGCTTTGACTTCCAGTCACTAAAAAACAGGCAAACTCCTCCTGCTTTGCTTCCACAGTTACAGCAAGCTATGTGTCAAGATGGGCAATGCTGTGTTAATGGGACTATTCACATACCTAACAGCATGCTTCACTGCTTTGAAAGACTGAGAAATAATTCTGAATTATTCTGAATGGGGCAAACTCCAGGACCTTCCAGATGCCTTGGAAGTCTTGTTTCTGGTTCAGGATTTAGACTGGGATACTGGCCATTTTCATTTTAAAGGAGAGACTGTAGAAACATGAAGTACCATACAAAGCTCTGAATAAACCAGAGGAAAAACTAGTGTAACAATTTAAATGCACGGGAAGTTTTGTTAATACTGCTGGTATCAAACAGATCTATCATCTTGGCTGAAGAAAGGAAATGGGGAGACAGCATGAAATCCATACAATCATGAAACAAAGCTGGGGAAGGGGGCTGGGGGCAAGGGTGGGATATTAAAGCACCTATCAGACTTTGCATTCATCCTGCAAGGTGAGAAAATTCCCTCTTTATTTCCCTCCACTCATGATTAGAGAGTCATGACTGCCTCACCAGCTGTGCCTCTGGCTTATTTTAAATTCAAACTATGATACATATCTCACTTTTAGACTTTTAATAGCAATGCCTTAAAATGCAGATTGCTGGCTAAATTTAGTTACATGATTAAAAACAAATCTAACTCATCTCTACCCAGCAAACAGAACTGCTGCATTCAAGGTTCAATAGAGGACTTAACTCTCCAGCTAAAAACAAAGTCCTAACAAAAAGCAGGAAAAAAAGAAAATTAAAGCACAATTTGGTGATGTCTCCAAAAAAGCAAGATGCATAAAACATTAACCAGCTATGGAAAACTATCTACAAATGCATCATAGTATACCACGGGGTTTTTGTTCAGTGCTTCTGCAAATAAATTCTGCACTATGTTACTACAGCAGTATGAGTCATAGACTGTTACTGACATTCTGTATTTATATCTCCATGCCCTTCTGCACTGGTACATGCTTCCTTCCATACAGGCCTCTCCAACCTGGAATTTCCTTCCTTCTGCAGCTGAGCATCTCTTCCTCCAACATTCCCCAGAAAACTGAAAAGACATGCAGGTCTTTCTGGACATCATTTGGGAAAAACAACACCCTTGAACTATCATAAAATGCTGCATGTGCATTTATTTGTTTCCAATCACTGTCTTGTGTCTGATTTCCTAATCTTCTGTCTGTAAAAGGACTGCTTCAATGTTTATCCCCTTTGAGGCAAGGTCCAGGTCCTGTTTCATTAGACTTAACACAGTACAGTGCTACAGAAAATCTTATTCAGAGATTACAAACTACAAAATAGGCATGTTTTCTAGATCATTTTATGAAAAGCATTCCCTCCAGCTGCAATGTTGCAAACATTTGTGAATCTGCCTAATTTGGAAGGCGAGATCCTGCTACTCTCAATATCCCATTGCCATCTGAGCCCCAGAAGGAACAGGCATGTGTCTACAAGAGATAAACAAAGGGAAGGTAATTAAGTTCCCAGTGCTAATATTTACCTTGTCAAAGGACTCAAGGGCGTGCTGTGGAAAGGCAGACAGAAAAAGCAAAAGAAATGCTCTGGAATGGCAGCCTGAAGGAGAACTGGGCTTTTTCACTGCTGCCCACAAGATGCATTCCCAATAATCAGAGACCATTTTCACAAGAGATTTCACTACTAGGTAACAAGCCTCAGACATGCATGGTTCTGGAGTCACAATGTCTACAAAGAAACAGAAAGCATTACAGATATAAAGTGTTTTTAGAGCAGTCCTTGGATTTGCTACGTGGCTTGAACTTCCTCAGTCACTCCAGGAGCAGCCGAATTTTACATCCAATGGAGTTCAAGCCTAACTGTGTGCTGTTCTTAAGAAATAAAGTACAAAGAAGAGAACAGTCCCACAAACCCAACAATGGCACCTCCAGAGCCTCCCAGGAGATCACCCTCCTTGCTCAGAGTCACAATCATTATAAGAGCAACTACAATTGACTAAGACAGAGTGGGCTGTGCACCTCAAATAATGAGCAGCGCTCCCGCTGACAGGAGGAACAAAACAGTCTAAAAGAGGATGGGAAGGAAAATTTATTCCCTTTGAAGTCAAGAGATGAATAATGAGCAATAAGGTGATGTATTCTCTCTGGAATATCATCCCAATTTCTCCCTCCACCCACAAGAAAGTTTAAGAGTTGGGCAAGAGGGTGGAGGAAGAAATAAAAGCACAGCACAAGATTCCACCTGGATATGGCAAGATGCTTAACACCAAGGAGGCTGCAGGGAGAGAGTGGACAAAGATGTAAATGTGGTGTAAATAATGGTGAAAGCATCCAAATGCCACTTATGGCCTGAAAAAAACCCAAACCTCTTTTACAAGGGAACACTATCCAGCTAGCAGAGTTCGCTTTGACTCCTGAATTCTTGTGTCTGTTTCTTCACATTGGGAGGTGTTTTCAGCATTTCAGAGCTACAGGCACAGAGCATGGGGCAAGGATAAAAATTTAGAAAGATTTTAGAAATGTTACCAATGAATCCAATGTAAGTCCATCCTGTAAAGGCATCTGGAATTCCCAGCCAAGAGGGAATGATGCCAGTGAGATTCACTTCTGATGCTTGCCCAGGGAAGCAACAGCTGACCACAACCACCTCATACAACACCTGTCCCTGCTGGCAGTGCCAGCAAATCTGTGTTTGAGGTTTCCCTAAGTGTGTACATAACAGGGCTGTAAGCACTGGTGTGCTATGCAGCTTGTTACTAAGAGGGGCTTAGGTTTTGAAGTGAGAGAGGGGAGAAACAAGAGAACTTTTCTCGTTAGGAGTAAAGAGGGGACAGCAATGAAGAAAATGAAAAGCTGCTGTTTTTTCAATACCTTCTTTTCTCTGCTGTTACAAGGGATATTGATCAAAAGAAGCAGCACCCTCCTATTCGTGCCTCACACAATACAGTGACATAGGGCAGCTTCTAAGGAAAACATGAGTTTTCTCCTGTGCTAAAACAGGTTTTCATGAACTTTGAGCACTGCTCTGGTGAACTAGAGGAATTTTAAATAACTGCCCAGATTTTTAAATCACACACAGCAGAAGTTTGTGCTATTTCAACTATCAGCTTCTACCTGTGTGCATGGCCACAGTGTTTTGGGGCCTTTTTGGTATTGTGTGTTCTGTTTACAAACAAAACTGGCAAAGTGAACGAGCAAGAAGAGACAAACAAAACAGGATTTAACACCCTCCTTTGTACTGTGTGACTTGTCAGGATGATCCTTCATCCCACATGAGCATCTAGTAATGCACACTGCCACCCTTTCACTGTGCCCACAGCCTGACCTTCACTTCTGGATTTTTTAGTGTCTATTTTCTTCTCAATGAGCAGCTCAGGCTCCAGGCAGTTGTGTCATTAGCAGGCAAAGGCCTGAAATGTGTGTACAGGAAAATTCCTACAAAATATCCATCAGCTACAAGATCCAAAAAAAGACAAGAAATATCAAACTGATTTTCAGTTTGCTTTCTATTTTGGGGTGGAAAGGACAAGCAGGAAAACATACTCCTAAAGGAGTTTCTGTATGTATGTTTTGGGCAGCTTTCTAAAGGTAAATTTTTGAAAATTCTAGAAAAGATTTCCTATATTTACAATAACAAGATCTTAGCAAAACTGATATGAAGCACTGTCCCTGAATAGATCTTTGACTACACAGCGTTTTTTGGAATTTTTTTCTTTTAGTTAGATAGGGAGTAAAACAGAGAATGAGTCACCCGAGGAAATCCCACCCCTCCTAGGGCTTCTCTCCTGCATGAATCAGATGCTAATAGCTCCTATTCTTCCAGGTCTTTGTCCCCCAAAAATAAACCATTGTGATTGTTTTATTATTACATCCTGTGGGCCCATAATACTGGATAGAGAAGAAAGCAGATATGAACCACACAGGTTCTTAAATCCAGCAGAACATCCCAAAAACCTAAAGTGGATCCTGAGCAACACAGAAAATGAGAAAACTCCCCTTCACCTGCAGAGCTCAGTCTCAGTGTTTGGGATCCATACAGAATACATGCAGCTACACTGAGACACAGGGAAGTCCAAATTAGAACTACAAAAAAAAGGGAGCTCACCCTCAGTTTCAACTACCACACCACAAACTGTGGTTCCTCACAACTGGAATACTTTAAAGCCACACAAAAATAAAATAAAGCCACACACTCTTGGCAGATCTCATCACACTACCCAAGTATCAGAGCATTCTACAAGACTACAGACTTGCTACTGAAAATTTACAGCTGTTGATATATCTCATGTATCCTACAGTATCTTACATCAAATTATTTATTTCAAGATTACTTCAAGGTAATCCTGAAAGGATTAATCTAGGTAGGCTTTATGGATATTTTTCCTGTTTGTGTCTAGGTCTTTAAGAAGAAAAAAGTTCCTGAAAATACAGTTTTTCAAAAGTACTCAACTGCCACTAAGCTCTTAAAAAGCCCACTACCTATGTTTGAATAGTAAGGCTCATTAGTGGGCAGTAAACCTGAATAATTCATTACTAAACAGGAAATGTCACTTAAAGATTATGAAAAGAAGTATTTAATGGCCTTAAAATGTTACTAAGGTTAAATAAGATCAATGCACTTACATGCACAGATCATGCACACAGCTGCTTTCAGAAGCTGAGCTCAGTAAATGTGTAGCTTTAAATGAAGTTATTTGAAAATGCAGTAGCCACTTCTCAAAGGCCAATAAAACTAAGAGGGCAGAGTACACACACCTTGCTCTTGGCAATGGGTTACCATGCACATTAATTCAGCTATCAGGTAATGATCGATTCCAGCTTCTTATTCCACACAAAGTGAGTGCAAAGCACTCCTGCCTTACTAAGGATTCCAGCTGTTTGGCTGAGGCCATGTTATATTCACTTTGTGTAGCTGCAGAAATTCTGGAGTGCAAATTCTCACTATTTGTGTTCTTCACATCAACTCTCTAGACTGAGCTTTGAGTTGCCAAAATTTCAATCAATCCCATTATCCTTTCACTACATGTAAATGACATATGATATGATAACACCCAAAATGAAATTGTAAATGTTTTTGCCCCCCACTCAGATCTCCCAGCTGAAGACAGTGTAGGGAAGAACCCCCCAAGCCAGTCTTCAGCCCATGCTGTTTTGAATGGATAACTGACCTGATACAGGAGCATCACTGTGGACCCTCAGCTGAATTAAAGACTGAGAGGCAAAAAGGGAGGCGAGTTTGCAGTGTCTGACCCAGTCTGTCAGAGCAGCACCAAACAACAGTGGTCTTGGGAGCTCCACATTTGGCTGTCACTCTATTAATACCCATGAATATGGAACCTGAAGGCAGCTTATGAACAGAAGTTAAGAAACGGTGAATTTTCTCCTGCCTTTCCATTTGTTTCTTTTCAAACAGGTGAACTGAAGAGACCCAAGTACAAGGTGAATGGTTTCAGGATGGGTCAGGAGAAAGGGTCTGACATGTAACAAAGCAGAACAGGCAAACAGAAGAGCAGTTCCAGCTGCAAGCAGTCACAAGAACTAGAAAGACAGGGACACTTATGGCCCAGCTGTTCTTCATTTAAGGAGATCTCTATCAGCTTTGTGCCCTGCTTTCACAGCAGTTGTGAGAGGGGAGGTGCTTTCAATGTAATTATCATCATTGCCATTGCAAGAGTTTCATTTGCTTTAAGAGAAAAAGAATAAGAAAAAAATAAACCCCCAAGGAATAGCTCAGAGCCAGCAAGGTGCCCTTCTCAGCCCACAAAACTACAGCTCCTCTTGCACGGTTGCTCTGGTGCTGGAGGATACTGAAAACAGAACAAACACCACGTTTACAGATTTCCTGCACACAAACACATAATTATTAATCTATCTGACCTTGTTTATTACCTTTGCTAAATGGATGGGTAGCCATAAACTGCAGCAATCCAACCACAGAAACCAAAGGAAAAAAATAGGAAAATTAAAGAAAGTAATGAATTCCTTATCTCACCCACTATGACTTGAACAAAATCCATACCAGATGCACATTTTAAGACTACGTTGTTTTCTGAACACTTTATTTAAAAATGAAAATTCAGTCAAATTGGGACAGTTACATTATTTAAGTCCACAACAATCACTGTTTCACTATCCCCACTAGTAAAAGAGAGAATATCACACACACAGGGGGCAGGGGGGAATTCAGTATAATAGTTCCTCTTTCCACAGTGGCCTCAAGCCCAAGAACATAATGCTGAATGATGACTGAGTCATTTTCCAAACTCCTCCAATCATGGTAAAACACATCTGGACAGGACTAAGCAAGTGTGAATCCCAGAACCACAGAAGCACTGAAGCTGGAAAAGGATTCTAAGATCATCAGCTCCAACTGCCAAGCCAGCACCAAAGCCACGTTCACTAAAACATGTCCTCAAGTGCCATAGCCACAGGTTTTTGAATCCTTCCAGGGATTTCTTCCAAGGAAGGAACAGGCCCTTGCATGAGAGGAAGCCACAGCCACAAGATCCAGGACAGACCAGCCCTACACAGCTCAGCTTCCCCTTCTGCTGTGGGCTGCCCCACACAGAAGAGGAGCAGAGCAGATCAGAAAATTTTTGATAGCTGTTTTTATTCTGTTAAGCTCATTTTTACTCATGAGCTAAATTTAACAAAAATCCATTTAAATCCTACTCTTCCCAGGCCATCTGAATCTCCATTTGCCAATGAAATGTCACAGCTCACAAAGGGAATTTCAAATATTGAGCTAAGCTTCTTTGTCCCTAATGCCGACCACTGATGTTTCTATTTTACAATGAGTACCTTCAATTAAAATTAGTGACAGTTTAGCATCTTCCTGACATCTCTCTTTTCCCACAGAAATTATGTAAGATGGCAGTCACAGCTATTTACTGTACAACTGAAAGTTCCTAGCAACAAAGATAGGCAAAAGAGGGCTGGTGCCTGAAGAAACAACTCAGTTACTCAAAAGATGATGTTAGGAAGATTCCTTAAACAAATCATATGAACAACTCTCAACACTTGATAAAAACCTTTCAGAACCTTCAGTTCTCACTGGAGCCAACCTCCTCTTCAGCAACCAAACCACTGAATTAATTTCTTCAACACTTTTATCAAAACCACGTAGAAGTAACTCCCAGCAGGGAGCAGCAGAGTAAGAGTGTAGATTCACAAAGCAAACACACACACACAGTCTCTCTCTCTCTCTCTCCTAATCTTTTAAGTTTAAAAATAAAGCCAAGTAATGATGTCACTCCACGAAGCCAAAGAAAATGCCAAAATCTTCTAGGTATTCACAGCTATCTAGAATAAAACTTTAAAACTATCATTGTTTTAAAGCTGAAACACCAATGAGATGAATGTGTGATGGAGCCAGGAAACAGCTCTGAAGACAATCCAACAAAACAAGGCAACTTTCATATGCAGCTGGAGTCTTTTATCCTCTTATTGCACACTGCATTTCCCACAGTGTTCACTTCTGAATTTTGGTCCCCAAGCTTGTGCATTTCTTTCTCCCCTCTTGCCATGCTCTACACTTCATAAGCAAATGCAGGAACTTCAACACAGGCCCTGAAAGCCTCAAAATTGACCCTCAAGGCAGGTGGACAAGGGCCTTTCTTTCTTGAACATTCATTTCTTGAACTCGAGTTCTGCTTCAAAGAGCTTCAAGGTAACTATCGATTTGGAGCTTTTGATGAAGCTATTTATTATTTTTTTTTTTTTTTGTATTCCCAAAACCCAGCATGCTTCCAATGAAATACAGCTACCTCACATAGGGCTCAAACTCCCAGCTGCTGTGTCTAAAAAGAGACAAGCATTAAAACAAAAAGATTTTATACATATATACACACAGATCAGCATTTGCCGTCCTAGGGAGCTGCTGAAAAATCCAAGGCAGAGCAAGTTTCCCCAGCAGAGAAGAGCCTGGGCCCAGGAGCAAACTGGCAAGGAGCTCCAGTGGGCTGAGGCTGCCCTTGCCCTCCTGCAGCCAGGGCCAACACCTTTACCTTGTGCTGGCCCCAGGAAAGGCACCTGCAGGGCAACCACAGCTCTGTGCAGGACTCAAACGCTACAGGCTAATGACTCAAAGATCGTTGGGAATATCCTCTCACTCTGCTCTCGGTGTCATTTGCTTCAGAGGAAACAGGAGATGGTTTCTGTTTCACTCTGTGGGTCACTGACATGTCACACCCCTTCAGAGTGGTTTTATGGGGCCGAAATGACACGACATCAAGGGACATTCAAAGATGCACAAATTCAGATGCACATTTGGAAGGAGGATTCGGAATATTATTCAGACTATGTCAAGCATTTTGTTCTTCCAAGACTTTTTAGCTGTAGGCAGTTTTGCACAGGCAGCAGAAACACAATTTTAACTGCATTTTTGAAGTAACTTTCTGAGTGAAAGAGCTTGGAATTCTTTATCTGAGCTCAAACAAAGCATAACTTCATGTGACACTATGTGGCAAATAGATTAGGGAATGTATTCAGGAGAATACACAGATAATAAACCAGGCCAGATTAAGGAAGGTTATTTATTAGGCATCCCAGTTAAAAAGAAAATACCTTGTTTTGAACAGAAGTTGATGATTCACCTCTAAGTCTTTAAAATACCTCTGTTGCCATATTTAGGTTTGCCTTCAAGTCAGACTGGTTCTACCATTCCCCAAAGTAGCCTAATTTACATCTTCAACATTACAGGCCACAGCTTAGCTCTCTTTTAAATGACCTAAGCAATAACCTCTCTTTCAGCAGTTATCCCCAAAGTGTTTGCATTAACTTGAGAGGGACCACAAATTAAAGCTGACATTGTTAAGGACAGCAGTGCAAGGCAGCTGCTGGTTATTCACAGCAGCACCATGTGTACTGCAGTGGTGCTCCGTGTGCAGTAGGCAGGGGCTGGATGGGAAGCAAACCTTGAGCAGAGTGGTTGTCACAAGAGAACAGCACTCGTGCTTGGAGTCCAAGGGCACAAGAGTGCACCTGGTCCTGTCCTTTACACAGCAACAGCACTGCCCTGCCAGCAGGGAAAAGCATTCCTGAGTCACCTCACACGGGCATTCACACAGAAAATGGAGAATAAACCAGACACCAGCAAGGCCATGTCTCATCATCAGAGATCTGGCCAAAGAGCAACCAGAGCTTCCCAACCTTCATCCTTCTGGCCCAACCATCATCAAACTTGAACTACCTGCTCTGTAGGAAACAATAATCAAGGGAGGAAAAGCACTTGTCTGTCTCAAAGGGTTCTGGGAGTTATTTTACAGTAAGAGTGTGTACAGTGGGGATAGCCCCAAAAGAAACCTCAGTAATAACAGGAGTAAGGAACTGAAGGAAGGATTAAAATCACAACATCTCGTGAAAACCTTCCTTAACACCTTTAAGTGAAGGAATTAATTTCTCAGGAATTAATGTCTTGAAACAAAACTCCTTTAAACAACAGCAAGTGAAAAAAGAGTTGATCAAACTGTAAAAAGAAATGACAGGAAACCTCTGCTGAATGAGGTAGAACATAGGATATGAAAGAGATGCAGGTATTAAAAGTGATTTCAGGTGCAATTAAAATCCCTTGTAAAGAGAGAATGGGGAAGAAATTAAAATGAGTTGGGCGTTTTGTTTTATGTTACAGCACAAACGTTTGCCAGCAGCATAAAGGAAAAACAAAGCAAGTTAAAAACAGGCCAGCTTATATAAGAGGGAAAGACAGAAGACAAAAATATTTCTGCTGTGTTCCTTTTTTCTGATAACAAACTTGATAACTTGGACTCACTTTAAAACTGTCAAACCACTGCAACCATGAAAATATTCCTCCAGATGGTTGCTCTGAACAACATCACTCTCTCATTTACTTCTCACTCTTCCATGAGTTCTTCAGCCAAGCTCTGCTCACCTGGCAGGTAAAGATCAAAATGTCACTTTGAAATGGCAGAATTTGTGAATTTATGCCCAGTGTTTACCACCCAGTTCCTTCCTGTGTCTTTCCAATGAGAAGAGGTTTTAGTTACTGTCAAGACAGCTGCAATAACAAGATTTTATTATTACGACTCTGACCAGGATTAATGCTCTGGAAAACAAAATTCAAACCGAACTCTAAGTATTTGTAACAGCCCCCTAAAATTCAGCTACCTTCTGTGGAAAACACTACATGAGACTTCAGACACAGAAACAAACTTTAAACTACTAAATTTTACATCACGCTGAGATTATTAATTTGAAAAAAAACTTCTTCATTCTTTCATGCAGCAAACATCACTGCAATGTCTTTCCAAAGTATGGTTTTATCTTCCACAATGAGCAGAGAAGCATCATGCAATATCCCTTCCTTCCATTTTCCTGGGTCCAGAAATCCTCCTATTTTGCCTCCTTTCCACTAATTGTGGAACTCCCTGGAGTAAAGCAAGCAGGAAATGTTTGTATCAGTATCTCTACAGTGAAGTGTCTCTAGCCCTAGGTATTCACAAGACAATCCACTGGAGGGCAGGATGAAAATTACATCTAAATATTTTAATTTATTAATAAATTATTAACAGTTGTAATTAAGCTAATAAAGTACTATTTTAAGTAGTGTTTATCTCATCCTTTGTAAAATTTCTATTGTACATATTTTATAGTTTGCATATTACAGAATTATATGTCTATAATTTATAAATAAATTAGTATAAATATATTGGGGGCTGCATGCTCCAAAGAAACTTTATTGATCCATAATGTTTGGGGATCTCTAGTTTACGACTTCAGCACCAGGAAACTGAAGCAACATTTCCTCCTTTGCTAGGTGGAGGTAAAAATGCTGGTGGGAAGAACTGCATGCAGGGGACAGTTCTCAAGTGGGCTGCATCTCTGTTATTCTGTAATTCTGAAAATTTAGTGCAGCAAATGAAAGAGTTAAGTGCTTCAGCTCACACTGTATCCAGCAGCTGAACAAGCCTTGAAATTCCCACAGGATCCTGACTGGTGTCTGGAGGCTGCCAAAGGCCATTCCAAATCTTATTCCAGGTGATTCAGGTTCAGGTCCATTGCTCTTCAAAGAGATTTAAAGTTCTAAATACATAAAAGACAATTTCAGCAATAAACTTGTGCCACTGCATCACTTGGTCAGTGCTCTAATGCAGATGCAGAAAGTCAGCCTGTTTTTATATAAATTCTTTTTAAATATTCACCAGCAAAACATCCCTGCTAGTCACTTGCCACACTTGTTGTTGTTGTATAAAAACACCTGCTGAAACACTTCATGTCTGCAGTACCCACAGATAAGCATCAAGTAAGTGAAACACTGAAGATACTGAAACTCTGGGGAAATTTTATTTAGTGGGTATGGTCTATTAAGAAATAGTGAAGGAAAGCAAACCAAATTGTCAAGACTCTTTAAAAATCAGGTTATCCTGACTAATGGCTTTTTCTATCATTTCTGTTCCAGTGAGGATGACATCAAGCACTTAATTCAAGAACTACAGATTTTGATATAAATTATTTTACTCCACCTGAAAAGTTTCCAAGAAGCTCATAGCACTGATTGTAGCTTTGAAATTTTCAGTATAGCATCCTCTAAAAATCAGAGTTCAGGCATTTCTCATAAACAGTTAAAGGAGCAGCTGATGTGGATTTTTTCCCCACTTTTCTCACATACTTTGATGTCAAACAATGAATGCTATGGAACAGAAAACAACCGATTTGTTTTTCCAGGCACACATCACAGCTCTGGCTGTTCCTTTTCCTCTAAGGAAGACTTCCAGCCTCTTGTTATCCCAGCCATGGCACCACACCCTGCAAGAGGAGAAGCAAAGAGCACAAACCCCACACCAGAGCTTCAGGCCTGCCTTGCCTTCCCATCTCACCTGCCCTTCCCTCCTTTGTGTCTCCCACTCGCTGAGCTCCCATGACCAGCACTGGTTCACAACCTCCCCTCCAAGCCACATCCAACCCTGCAGCCCTCAGTGTCCTCATCACAGACATGCCCAGGGAGCTACAGCTTCACCATGAAATCTGCTTCCATTTTCATCCTCAGGGAATGCTCTTCAAGTGTCATGATGCCTCTGTTTACCTGTCTTTTCCAAATATTTCATGGGTTTGACCACAAACACACATATAAGCCAGCTGGTTTTAGTTTACTGATTTTCTTCTGAATATATTATTTTCTCTGCTCTTAATGCCCTACTAAAAGAGCAGCCAAGGTATTTCTGTGCTCATCATTTTTCAAGAGACAACTGAACTTGGGTGAAACTGCAGCACTGTGTGTCCAGCCACTGTTAGTGAGAAAAACACTGCTCACCTGCAACAAAGACAATTTACAATTTACTGTTTGGGTGCCTTATGTCACTGCTTTGTAAATATCCTACCTGTCTGTGCCACCAGGTGGGTCCAGCCACTCCAAACTGCTCCAATCTTTTCATGTGAGAAACACTGAGTGTCAATCTTCTTGGGCTCAGCAAGAAAGATGTCTCTGCTCAGTAGCTGCCCGTGTTTGTTGCTGCCCCAGACATACAGGTGTCCTTCATCTGCAACAGACAGAGGGAAAACCTGTTTAAAGATTAATTAAAGATTAATCCAATCCCACCAGATTCAGGCTCTGTCTCAGTTCAGTGACACTGAGGAAAGAACATTTCATTCCATCGGTGCTCTCACTGTATGCTTTCTCATTTCTTTACCATTGTAACTGGGAGAGCAGAAATATTGGCAAGGGCCTTAACAACACAGCCTCTTTTTGAGGGCTACACAGACTCCCTGAAACAACGAGAGCTTTCAGGTCAAACTGCCTAGATGTTTATAACAAAGACTAATTTTTATTAAAAAACTAACCACAGCAGTCAACTTCTCTGAGTAAAAGAGAATCAAAGCATCTTGGAGACACTCACTGAGCAGTCCCTCTCCATCCAGCCTGTCCTTGCAGACCAGCTATTATTTCCACTCCAAAGCTTTGATTACATCCAGTAAATAACTTTTAGGACTGCAGCAAATAATTCAAAGCCTGGCTGGCTGCTCCTGCTCTGCTTTACAGTCTCCCAGCCTCTCTTCAAGAGCTCTGCTCACACCAATTCTGCCTCTCAGTAAATGCCCCAAAGCAGGGACAGTCCAGTGCTCCTTGACTCACCTTGCACAGTCACTTCCCAGAGGAATTGGACATGCAGCTATGAACACACTACTAAAGCAGGCATCACCCATCACAAGGCAAAATTAAAATATTATTGTGCCTCAAAATGACACCAGAACAACGCCAGAAAGACTTCTGTAAGTGGTCACTTGCATTCCACATCTCCTTTCAAAAACAAGCATTTGCTCAAATGCACACTCCAGGGTTCCAACCACAGGGATAAATCTTTTTACAGACACACCCACAGTGCTTCTTATCAATGCAAGCTGGAGCTGCTCACAGCCTAACAAGCAATGGGCACCACCACAGTGACTGCTCAGACGAGTCCTTTGCAGAAATAAAATACCATTAGCTCCATCTTTTCAGGACAAAACCATTCCTCCCAGGTCCTAGGCCTCCACAGTAAAAAAAAAAAAATCCACAGAAAACACTTTAAAAGAACATGAGCTGTCAGGCCTCCCTGAAGTCTTTGACAGCCTGCACAAGCTGGAAGTGTAAGAAATCAATCCTGCACACTATTGTGGGCCCAGAAAGGCTGGAAACCACCTAAGTTCCAACTGGAACTGTCTGGAGCAACATCCCCAACACTCAAGGCATCAGGATGTGCCAGGTCAGCACTGAACTCATCACAACCACCATGGCACAAGTAAATCTTTCAGAGGGAAAAAAAAAAAAAGTAGAACTTAGGCTACAGTGTATTTAACAATCTCAGTTTGGTAACAGCAACAGAAAGAGGAAGCCAGGAGAATTCCACTATAGTACTGCTGGTGAAAAATAGGCAAGGAATGGGAGTGGGGGGAGAAGCCAGACATCTGCAGGACTTCCCATGTTCCTCTTTAAAACAGCACAACTGAAATGAAAAGGAAAAAAAGTCAAGCAATTGTTTCATTCAAGTATTTGAATTTTCCATTAAAATTGATAAATTCATTCCCAGCACGAAGTGCACGCACGGAGTGGAGGAAAAAAAAAAAAAAGGTGACAAACACAACAAAGAAAAAAGAAAAACACTGTGGCCATTCATGTTCCACATTCCCATGCACTGCCTCTGTCACCCCATTTTACAGAGCTATTTGCTTTTTCCTGGGAAAAGTCACAGCTTGAGTAGGTTTGAACAAAAACTCAGACACTGAGACTTAGCTCCATATTCTCAGCCCTGGAGGGTTCAGGCCAATTTGACTCTACCATCCTTTGTTTCCAAATAACCCCTATTCATGTTAGTAACAGCCCACACCAACAGCTGTGTCCCAAAGCTGCCTGGCTGCAGGTATTTGATATCCCACCAGCAGGTGACTCATGGAACAGAGGCAAAGAAAACTGCACCACAGTGCAAGGCATCCCTAGAAAAAAAAGACCCGTTTAAATATTACACCCTGCAGTAGTATCTTTATTATATCAAGCATCCTTAAAAAACAAAATATTTTAAGTAATGACTGTCTTGCAGGACGAAGGGCAGCACGAGATTATAAAATTCTTTGGCACTTACTTTGTCAATCTTGATCCCCCTGCTGCCAAATAGATCTCTTAAATAAAAAGCAAAAGCATGAAAGAATAATCTGTTCACTGTCTAAATAGGGAGTGTCAATTATCTAAAGTAGATTTTATTTGTTCTTACAGTTTGTCTTCACTAATCTTGCATACACTTTGCATCTCTGAATTCAATATAATTTACATCTTGGAACATCTCTCCATACAACTAAATCTCTAGAGATGTGCATAAGCAAATACTCCAGTGCTCCTTTAATGATGACAGAGGTACCAGATGGCTGCAGATTTGCTAAGAACTTGTTCCTGTGAAGTTTGGCAAAGACTTGTCTTCATAAGGTTCAATATATTTTACACACTTCAAAACTGTAAGATTACAGCATGAAAGCTATTCTGTTTCCCTTGCTCCCAGTCTGTTAAAACAAAAAGAAATCTTTATTAGACTTTCATTACTGGATACTCAGTACTCCAGCATGGGAGCACTGCCTGAGGATCAAAGAACAAATGGCAGATATTATGGAAGTGCCTAACCAATCAAAGCAACGTCCCACTCTTCAAACAAGCTTTGTGCTCTTACAGCACAGACCTGCACAGAGTCCCAGTGGAGCCTAAGAGAGCTCCAGCCTTCCCAGAGCCCGGCCCTGCCCACACACAGGGCTCAGCTCACGCTGCTTCTGCTGCCTGGCCTGGGACAATCACCTCCATGGCAAAAGGGTTTCCCTGCTTCCAGCAGTAACCAGGCACCCAAGGGGGCATCCTGCTGCAGCTCCAGGCACTACAAATCCTTTCAGAGCTTCTAGCCATGAAGAGCCCAGACCCTGAATGACATAAGGGCTAAGGTCACACCTGACCCCATGAAAAACACACAGAGAACTCGAAACATCAATCCAGCTCCTAAAACAAAAGGTCTCAGAGTGCTATTACAAACTATACAAACTATACAAACTATTACAAAACAATTACCAGCACTAACTAGGCCAGATCAAACTTCACCAGTTTAACCAAAACTGACAACATTTCAGAAGCAGAGAGACCTCTGAAGGGTGAGATGAGGACTTTGACCCCTGTGCCCGAGTCCTACCTGTGAGGGACACCGAATGATAGGAGCCTGCAGCAACTGTCTTCACCTTTACACCTTCCAGGCCTGGAAAAAATGTAATCCCATAAAATGTCTACAGCAGGTATCAATTCACACACAAACATGCATACAAGTGTAGGAGGATGGTGATGGCTTTGTTATAAAAGGCTCTGCCTTTGGGCCACAGACATGGCAGGACTCATTTCCCCACAGATCAGCTTTTCTGTGACCATTCTATCCCTCAGGTACTCCATGCTGCAACACCACCAGGCTTTATAAAAAGGAAGATGTGTACCACTCCGAAGTGTATTTCTGCTCTATCCAGCCAGGTTCCTGGATTACCTGCCACTTCACAGGGCTCCTTTGCTGTCAAGAACAGAGGGAGGGCTTTTCCTTGGCTTGCCCGCCTTGCCCGAGATGCCATCCCAGTTCCCCACTGCAGCACCACACCTCTGTCTTTTCAGAGAAAACACAAATGAAAGACATTAAAGCACATCAACCACCAACAGAAACCACTTCACACCTTAGTGAACAGTCATTCCTTCAAGTCATTTTCACCGATTCAAATTACACTTTAAAAGACCTTTATGCCAAAAAAACATTCAGATAACCCTGGTGAAGTCAATAAGCAACAAACAGCTGTGGTCCCAGTATACAGGTAAGAAAACTTAGGTGGGAAGTTATTGGAGATTCAGTAACAGAAATCCCATGGTTGCAGCACCTCAGGAATGGATACAAAGCTCTTGGACTTTCCCTTTCCTTCCCTTGATGCCAGTTTGTGCAGTGCAGCACAGGGAATTTCAGCTCCCACTATTCATACAAGCACCAGAGATCCCACCATTCTTCCAAGCACCTTCAGCTCCACTACCTGGAGCCCATACTGAAGTCCACACAAAACTAAACCAAATACAAGAGTGGCTTTCGTTTGTTTTTCCTCGGTTTTCACACAACCAAGCCAAAAGAAAGGGTTTGATTTCTACTGTTACACCATGAACCAACTCAGAGTCCCTAATAGCAGCAGGAGCAATATTCAATCTCACTCTTGCGATTTTCCAGGTGTCAATTTCAATTATATCATTTAAAAAGTCATAATTTTATGTGCAGTTCCATTTTGAAGCATCTTATACAAACTTAAGTTGCTCTGCATACTATAATGAGTTCAAACCCTAAGATACTTTGATCAGAAACCCTTTTTCCTGAAAGTTTTGTTTCAGAATAAGAAAAGAGAAGTCAGTATGTTTTCCATCCATCAGCAAATTAAATTGTTAATAAACCATCACTCTGAATTCTTGGAAAAAGCTTTTCCCCGTGATTTTCCAGGAAGATGGTTCTGGAATCTTTACTATTCATGCTAATTTATCCCTAAATCTTACAGTCATGACTTTAAGGTGTATTTTCCCTATGATATTTAAAATAGATAGTAGATGAGATAAATTTCATTCTCTTTTCTTCCCTCTCTTCCTCCAAGCCATTAAAATCCCATTTCATTTGTTACTGAAAAGATATTAAAATTATGACATACTTACCTGTAGCAGCAAGTGCATGTCTCAGTCCTGCAGCAACACTCACCACCTTCTCTTTGAGAGACTATGCAAATAACAGAAAATGATAATTAAGTTGCTTTTAGTGCCTCTTAAAACAAAGAGGCCAAACAGAAGTGGAACACTACAAAAATAGTGCTCACAATTCCAGCCTGCATGTCCCAATGTACATCAACATTTTGTATCACAAAATAAGTAAATTTTGACCAATAAACGTTAGTGGGAACATCTTCAAGAAATAACAAATAAATCAGCAAACCAACTGGATGCACAGTGCTGTGGCAATAAATAAAAAACCACAGTCAAAATATTCATATGAAAGAAGAAACCTCAGTGATACAAATATGTTTATTTCTTAATTTTAACTCAATGTTCTTCAAGAATTACACCAAAACCTCCACAGTAAATACTGGTGAAAGGCAGCATTATGTGCATTAAGCTGCTCAGTCTTGTCAAGGTACTGGCAATTTTGTTTTCCACTGGAGAAAAACCTAAACGTTTCCCTCCACAGCAACAGACCCCAGGAATCATGTGGAAGCTTCCCCCTTCTGTTACCTCCCATTCCATCCTGTCTTGCTCTTACAGGGTTTTGAAAACCCTCTGGATATCTATCCTGGGTGGAAAAGCAGCAGGTGTATTCAAATAGGTAGCATCAAGCCCAAGAATTTAAGGGATACCAACCAAAAGAGCAAATATTTGACATGAATTCGGCAAATAAAAGTTTGTTTGGTGAAGGATGAGAGAGATTCACATCAGCACTGTCAATCCTACCAAACTTTAAGGCACCACACTGCAAGAGGTGCTCTTGGGAAACATCAAGGCCACAGAAACGTCAGGGAACTAACTCCTACTCACTAAGGGTCACCTAAGGGATCAGCTGCCCTCCTTCTACATTAAAAAAGCAACAAAGGAATATCTGGCATGAGCCATGATGCTAAATAATTTGTGGCCTGAGAAGTGAAAGAGTCAACTTGCTATTGGAAGTGAGAAACTTCATACAAGAAGAAAAGCAGCCTTAGCCTTTCAATTCACCTTTGAGCCTTTACTTTGTAAGCTTGTCTGTAGCAGATAGGCACTATAAAAAATTAGTGGAAGAGTCTGGCTTAAAGCCCACTGAGGTCAGATGAGCTCTGTAAGCTGCTGGAAGCAATATAAAGCACAGTCCCTTCGAAATCTTTACCTCAATCTTTTGTGGAATCAAGCACGGGCCGGAAATTTGAGGAAGTCCCAGTTGTCCAAAAGAGTTTGAC
The DNA here is from genome assembly GCF_052056855.1 of Sturnus vulgaris. Classification (NCBI taxonomy): domain Eukaryota; kingdom Metazoa; phylum Chordata; class Aves; order Passeriformes; family Sturnidae; genus Sturnus; species Sturnus vulgaris. The sequence goes on along the minus strand of NC_142260.1, from coordinate 281,230 downwards.
CCACAGGAAAGCACTAGGCCAGATCCTGCAAAAAAAAATGAAGTATTAGAGCAGGATCAGTAAAGAAAAGTACTAGTAAGACTGATTATGGATGTCATGATTGGGTACTTGATAATGAGCTGCAAACAAATTCTGAATCCATTACTCTTAGAGAATGTTTGAATGTGATCATCAGTAACATTTGCTATAAAGTGAAAGCCATCTTTCAAATATGTCACGTTTCAGAGAATGGCTAAATCCTCAAATCATTGCTAAACCAAATTCAATATCAGGCTCAGAGAATTTGTCCAGGGTTAGGACCTTCTCCAAGCCCCAACTCTCTCAGCCTTTCCTCACAGGATAGTGCTCCATCCTCTGACCATCCTGGTGGCCTCCTCTGGGCTCACCCCAGCAGGTCCCTGGAGCCCAGGGATGGGTGCCCAGGGATGGGTGCAGGGTCCCAGCAGGTCCCTGGAGCCCAGGGATGGGTGCAGGGCTCCAGGTGGGTCTCACCTGAGCAGAGCAGAGGGGCAGAACCCCCTCCCTGCCCTGCTGCCCACGGGGCTCTGGGTGCAGCCCAGCACTCCTTTGGCTCTCTGGGCTGGGAGTGCCATGGCTGGATCAGGTGCAGCACCAGCACGTGGCTTTGTAGAATTTCCACAGGTTCCCATGGGCCCCTTCTCAGACTTGTCCAGGTCCCTCACACCACACAAGCAACAGCACTGTGGAACTTCCAGCGTGTTCTCTGCATCAAGGTATTTCTTCAGCTGTTAGAGAGAAAGATTTACCTACTAATATGATTGTAAAATCCCAGCCACATGCAACTTGTTTCACACAAAAGCCAGACAGGGCAGTGCACAAAGTAAAATGCAGCACATCCTCTGTGTGATTCAATCCCAACTGCCCATCTTTGTTACCACCACATACAAAGAGTTGTCCTGTACCTGGAAGAAAAGAAACAAAAAACAAATTGTCTTCCACTTCACAGACTATAAAGAAAAACCTACATCTGTGAGATCCTGTGAAAAACAAGGACAGTGATTATGTGTAACTTGAGGCACAGCAATCAAGGAAAAATTAAGATAAACAGTTGTTTCTGATGCATCAGAAATATCTCTGAATAACTGCAGCTGTGGAGAGCTGGGTCTATCGGGAGACAATCCCTTGGTGAGACAGGCACCTCTCACACTCATGTTTTCATCGTGTTCACATCTGTCTGCATTCCTTCTTTACCATAATTAGCTGTGGCATACAGCACAACCCTGCAAGGGCCAGATGTTATGTCCTGCTCCTTACCTCAACACTTCCTAAGATTGAATAACCTCTGACTCCTCCTTCCCACCCCCCATCCTCCATACAGAGAATTTGGCTTCTTTGTATGAAAGAAACAGCTGAAGAAACAGTCCTCACACAGCCACGAAGTAACTACACCACAATATATGAGCAATGGGAATTTCCCCAAATACCGAGTGAATTAGGAGGAGAGGAAGCTGTTTTGCAGGATTGTACCTGCTCAGGAACAGCAGCCACAGAGAGGTGGCAGCACTGAACCAAAAAAAAAGGTGATTAAAAGCCAAACACCCCGTGCAAGAGCAATGTTTTTACCAGTGGTAACTGCAGAATGTCCCCCTCCTCCAGCAATGCTTGTAATGTCTCGACATTTGCAGGAAACATCTTTCAGGGCCTGAGGAACCAGCACATCCTCTTTATGACCAAGACCAAGTTGTCCATAGCTGTTTGCACCCTTCAAATGCACACAGAAAAATTACACATTTTTTTGAAAGTTAACAAAAGAAACACACATATGCTCCCAAGGACAAACAACAATATTTGGGATATGCCACGGGTTAACCTGCTCCTAAAAATCCCCTGCTATGTCACATAGGATTCCCAGGATCACAGACCAGGACTGTCCTAACTTTGCTGTCATTAAGGGTGTCTGTGCATCCCCAGTATTTCAAAAGGCATACTGGAATACAACCTGTTGAACTTTAACTGGGGTCTCACAGTTAATAAGGAAATAATAAGGAGGAAAGCCTTTCTATCAGGATGATTACCACATGTTTAATTTTAATGCCAATGATTCCCACTCATCACTAAGGCCTTATTCACGCCACTGCTTTCTGGCAGGCTACCTCCAAAACGAGAGCAGAAAGACCTTTTTTTGGAACCTAAACAAGTAAATCAGAAACATTTATGTCTCATTAACTAAATATTTTAAATTAAGGAGGTCCAAATGAAAATATACCAATAACAGGTAATTTAAATTTATAGGTACAAAACTATAGCTACTAAACACACCGTGGAAAGCAGCAATTACCAACATGGTAACAAGTCAGGGAATTTCTTAGTGAATTTCAGCTCCGCGTCCAAGAGCTCAACCTTCATTCACAAAAAAGGGGATACAAGAACCTTCCCCATCCGCACCCACAATGTCCCCAGCTGCTGACCCACCTCACCTGCGCACTGTCTGCTCTGCATTTATCCTCCACCCCCCCGAGACATGCAGCCCCCGGTGGAGGCTGAGGGGTCGCGTTCAGCGATGCCCATTTCATGGCCAGACACGGAGCGGGGCTGCAGGCACAGAGCCCGAGCCCCGAGCCCCAGGTGTGTGCGGAGCTGCCCAGGCACACAGCCCGCGCTGCCTCACAGCCACTGCTCACACCCATTCCAGAGCATGGGCTACCCAACACGAGTCACCACCCGCCCTTCCCGCCTCTAACTCCCTATACTGTCCAAGCCCCAAACCCAGGCCAGCCGCCAAGAGCTGCAGAAGGGACGGGGAAGAGAGCCACACTCGGCTGTCCTGACACAGCTATACACACACGGCTGTCCCGGCTATCCCAGCACGGCTGTCCCGGCTCGGCTGTCCCAAGGCCAGCATCACTGCAGCCGCCCTGGCCGGGCCCGGCGGAGCAAACGGGGCTGACCCCGGCGAGGGCTGGCCCTTTCTCGGCTCTCACACCTGCCGTGCCACGGCGTTGTTTCCGTGCGGGCGGGGACACCGCGGCCGCAGCAGCCCCGCCAGCCTCCCGCTCCCCGGGCCGGGCCGAGCCGGGCCGGGCCGGGCCCCACTCACCCAAGCGAACAGCTGAGGCTCCATGGCCCGGCACGGCACGGCACGGCCCGGGATGGGGCCGGCGGCTCCCGGCGCTTCCCGCCGCCCGCGGGCCGGGCAGGAAGAGGCGGGCGCGGGGCGGGCTCGGAGCCGGATGAGAGCCGGGGCGGGCTCGGAGCCGGGGCGAGAAGCCACAAATGCCAGCGGTTCATGGCCGAAAAAAGGAGAGAGCGGCGTTCTTTATCCGACTAAAGAGAGTCCACCGGGACGCGCACCTGCGGGCTTTTCTGTCTCAGCGCAGCCTCCTTTTATCCTAATTCCCGGCCGCGCGTTGCCCTCTTCCTTTCCCCAGGGCTGAGGCACAGCCTTCCCGAGCCTTCCATCTATTCCTGCCTGGAACCTGCTGTGGTCCCACACAGCGCAGGAACTCAGGCTGAGCCCTGGGCTCTGCAGCAAAGCCGCTGCCAAAGCCAGCAGAGACATTGCAAACACATTAACATCCACACCTTCACCCATCAAATTGTTTCTAGAGACATCGGCTTTCCTTTATTGCTACGGTGCCGAAGTAACGGGCTTTGGTGATTCTGATAATTACCAGCAACTCCTTTATTTCGTTGGCATTTAAGCCTCCACAATGGTTTAAAGTACTTAAATTGTCACCGCTTTACAGAAGTTTGTTTGGGTGAAGCCAAACGTACACGTTGTTAATGCTGTGGAAGGGCAGTTTTCTCGGCATCGCTCCTAGCAGTTCGCTTTTTCTTTAGCTACACAAATGCAAATAAATATACAACTGCTGTTTTTACAAAGTATTTGAAAGTAGGTGCTAATTTAACAAGTTTAAGAACTCCTACTTGAAATGTATACATAGCTCAGACAAGGCTTGAAGTAACACAGACCTATGTATATTTCAACAACATCATAAATCCAATGTTGTTAAAACTGTAGCTGAATATTAACTGTTATCACAGAAGCTGACAAAACAGATCCTCCCTTACTACTCACTTAGAAGGTTTCTTCTTTAGAAAGACAAAGTTCCTAAAATCTATTTTTAAATAAAGTGTAATGTAAGCCATAAATGTTGTAGCATAATTCTACATCTTAAATGCTCTTCAAAACAAAGATATAGTGGGTTAATAGCCACAGAAATAACGATCTAGTCTTGATTTAAACAGTGAGTGTTCTTGGAAAGGTTGGCAATTGCTTATGGAGCAGAGGTGTCCTATTAGAAAGCATGTGAAACCCGAGCTAATTGTCCAGCACACAGGTTTCATGAAAGTCCTTTCAAGTTCTCAAAACCCTGGACTAGCATCTCCAGCATATTTAAGATTTCAGACCGTTCTTCCAGCGCGCTGTCTGTACTTCCTGATAAGATCGACAGATGAAAAGAGCAGCTCCTAGGATGCTGTTAAATACACCCTGCCCATCACAGATCCCCTCAAATGTCTCACAGCCTGCACACGTGTCCGTGCCAGGACAGGGGCAGCAGAAGCTTTGCACAGCTCTGCGGGGAGCTTGGACTCCAGACCCCCTACACGCTGTGCACTGCAGACAATCCAGCAGGACTCTGCTTCCCAACACTTCTAAAGTGCTCTTGGAATCACCTATACCTCACACTTGCCTTCACAGCCACAGAATACCTATGAAATGTTTGGGCCTTTCAGTTACAGTTTGATTGATAGGGAATGAAGGTGTTGCGGTCAGGTAAAGAAGAAGCTAAACATATATTTATGCAGCATGCGTAGGTCAAAAAAGTGACTGAGCAATCAACAGGATATTTATTTTTACATAAAGCACACTGGTCTATGAGCTTCAGGTGTTACTTTAAACTTTGATGTTATTTTAGAGCAAATTAAGCTATTTTGAATATGAAGTTGCAGTTTGGAAATGGTTTTAGGCTTTATGCAAAGTCAATGCTTGATGGCTTGCTGTATTTTTTGCTAAATTAATTCAATCAGGAAAAAGGCAAATGGTATCTCCGCAAGGAAAGCTCTTCCCTCAGGTGCAATACCAAGGACAGCAACAAACCCTGACTCTTAGCCAATAGAAAATCGCTTAAAATAAACGTTATCAGGATTTCATGCAACAGCTGTATCTCTGCCTTATACTAGAAGCATCCCAACAGCACATTTGCAACTCTTTGTGGCAAGAATAATCCCTTTGAAAGCAAGATTTGACCCCTCCCTTATTATGTTGAACCTCCAGCTATTTGTGTCCTGATGCCTGCATTGTAATAGTTCAAGTTTAAAACTTAGTAGCACAGGCTTAGAAAAACTGAATTACCCCAACTTCTACAGTGCCAAGTCCTCAGCACTATACAATCAGTAGCATAGACTTCTGGAGTCAGAAATTGAATTCTCCCTAGTGAATGACTCTATTTTTGCCTCATAAGCCACCTCCTGCAGCATCTGACCGCAGCCCTGATCCACAGACCACACTTTTTCTCCAGTCTAACCATTTATCTACTCCCCTACAAGCCTCTAAAAGGCAATTCTGCCTTTTTTACCTAAAGGGGATGGAGGAACTTGTTTATGTGAGGAAATTTACAGAGAGCAACAGGATGAAATTGTTATATTCTTATGGGCTGTTCGCTCTTCCATGTGTAAAGGAGCGAGTTCTGCATGCAACACATTATATGGCTGGAAGGAGCTGGGTGGGGCAGAGGGGAGCCTTGGCTTGCAGCACAGGGCTGACAGGGTGTTAAACTTCCAGCTGCTTGCCCATCTTGCTGAGGGCATCGCTGACGATGTCCAGCTCGTGGCGCAGCTCGTTCACCACGCTGGCGATGCTCTTCGTGTCCTTCAGGATCTGCACGCTCTGAGTGTAGGGATTGTACTTCACCCCAAAGGGGCGCTTGATGGTTTTTGCAAACTCTCTAGTGAGGTGAGGTTAAAAAAAAAGAAGGAAAAAAACAAGTGTGTTATAACCAAAATAGAGTGTTTTAAACAAGACATAAAGCACAATTGCATTCTCTATATACAGCCAGTATCAATACCCACTTTTCTAAACTAATTAGAAATAGTCCTAATTGTTACATATCTCCCACCCAGTACCTGAAGGACAAGAAAATACCAACCAAAATTCCGATGCTGTGAAAAATAGTTGCAAAACTGTGATAAGACTAAAGGAGTTTGGTGCTGCTACAGAGAGATGTATAAAACCAAATCTGCTTTTATAAAAATAAGGGGGGCAGGGGGGGTACAGAATCTGTACCTCATCTTTTCCTTTGCTTCTTCAAAACTTTCTGAAACAAAGTACACCTCCTGGAAAGTTGTAATGATGCATTCTTGCTTGCAGGTGACCTTTGGATCAAAAGGCTTGACTTTGGCGCTGTCAGAGAGTGAGTGCTGGGAAGGTGTTAGCATGGGTCAGAAGAACATCACCATCCGAAAAATCCAGGGGGATGATGACGTGATCAAGTGAACAAAAAAAGATTATGTGAGATTATTTTAATGCCTTGCATCTTAAAATTTTTATCTGCAGATGAACAGTGATTAAAGCCTAACAAACTGAATTATTCTGAACAGTCGTATTCTGCCAGTCTGGGTGAGCAAAGAGACTCCACAGACACGAGGCTTGTGTATAGACAAGAGCAATGTTTTCAGAATCTGGTCTAACTAACAAAGCTTTAATGAGAAAATAGTTACCTGGACTATAACATCAAGAAAGTATACTTCATAAAAAGCAGAGGAAAACAGTGACAACAATAATGAGGTAGAAAGAAAAGAGGCAAACAAGCAGTAACCATTCTTACCTTGAGCTCACTAATAGAAGAGAGCAAGCCAGCCCCATAAACTCGTAGTTGTCCCTCTTGCTTGCACAAGCCAAACTCTACCGTGAAGAAGTAGCACTGAAACACAGAAGGAAGTAAAAATAAAACAATTCAGCCATCATCGTGGTGAACTCGATGGGAACATTTCTATTTGTAGGTAGCATCAAATAGTTGCAAATATCAGATAGTTATCACTCAGTTATCCTCAGATATTTAAAGAGGAGGAAAGCCAGGATGGAAGGGTGAGGAACCACAGGATTGCATGTTTGTCATAAGAAAGATGGGTGTTATAGATCACCCAGCTGGGCTGGAGGATGTTAATGCCAGTGCAAACATTGACAGGTAAACCTGTTTTGAGAAATACTGACATGACATCACAGCCTCAGCTTAAAACAAACACTGGATAGAGAGGATCTCTGAGTGAGTGAGAACAGCTCACTGCAGTTTGTTTCTCATTTGCTTAGTGTGCTGTAAAATTAAAGGCATTCAGTTCACTGAATTTCAGGATTTCTGCAACTATACAGGAAGGAACACTGTTTCCATAGATGGCTTAGCTCTGCTCCCACTGAAGGTAGTACAAGTTTTACCACTAGCTACATGAGATGGGAAAAGAAATTTTAAAAATCAGCAAGCTAGTTCTTGCATAACTGGCACCAATTACTTTTCATCTAAATTTACTTTTAATCTTAAAATACTCTTGCCAAGGCATCCAGAGACTGATATCCAGAAAATTAGTTTCGTTTATATTATTTTAATTTCTTGACTGAAAAATATCTAATGCCAGCACTCACCACATTCAATACCATATAGTTTCGATTCATTCTACACATAAAGAAATTTCAAACCATTGAATCATGTTCCCATAAGACTTTGTCTGAAACAAATACACCATAAAATTTCTGTTTACAAAAAGTAATCTACCACTAGAAGGTGAACCATTACTTGACAGCAGAGTGAAGAAAAATACCAGTCATATCAACTTTAAAGTGGGGTTTTTTCCTAGCATGGAAAATTCTTTCATGCTTCAAAATTCAGGGACCAGTGAAACACACAGATCTAGCAGCTGGTGTGGCTAACATTGACATGGAGCTCCAAATTTATTCAGTGGTGTGGGTTCAGCCAGAGCACAGAGCTTTCAGTGGAATCCCAGGCACTCAAACACTCACCGTTGCCAGTTTTTGGACAGCTTCATCTGATGCCCCAAGTGATGCAAGACCAATTTCTTGGGAGAACTGAGCAAAACTGGGTTCAGCCAAAAGAGGGACATGGCCTAGAAGCTCATGGCAGGTATCACTGGAAAAAGAAACAAAACAAGAAATCTCATGATTTGTTTTTGTGGCAAAGTGAAAAAGCAGTACCACTGAACAGATACAATGTCTTGGATTAAACTTTATTACCCAAAAGACAGAAAAGTGTCACCCATTTCTCTGAAAGCAACTGAGCAGATCATATCAACCCTATATAAAGTGCATAAAATCAGATTTTCAAATGAAGGTGTCTAAAATTAAGGTCTGAGCTCCCCATTTGTAGGACAACTGGATATTAAACTAACTGCACACAGTGATGTCAGTAAGATCTTCATTAACACGCTGTACTTTTGGAAATCCTGCACTCATGGTAGTGGCACTTCAGCATGCTGTAACTTCATTACATTCAGCGTGAAGGCTGAGTCTTCAGCACCTTAAAAATAAGTTTTATGCTGGTGTTCTTGAACAGCTTTTAACTCACTTGGCTCTGGGCAAGCAAAATTCAAAACTTTCTGTCAAATTCTTCCCCAAGCTGAAATGACTCACGGCTCTGGTGTGTAGAGGGGGTCCGAGCTGTGCCTGACATACTGAGTGCAGTGAAAAACTCGGAATGCTAATCCTGCCAAGAAGTCTCTGGGTGACAGATACCCAGCCACGGGGCGAATGGTGAAGCCTGTGCGCTCTGGAAGTGAACAGACAAACTGTGTGTTAGTTTAGCATGGGCTGCACAACACTGTCAGCTTTCCTGCTGGAGATGAGGTGACAGCCACGGCCTTTTGCCTCAAAAGCACATGGGAAAATGAGGCACGATTAGAAAAATTAGGTATAGGCTTGAGAATGAGCAACATTTTTCAAAATGGCCCTACCTCTGTACTAAGGAATTTCCTGGGATTGCTTGGCCAGTCCTAACAATCTTTTCAGACACTGCCCCTCAAATGTCACTTGCATGCATTGAGGACACAACACATTCAAACACAGATGGCCAAAAGGCCTCTTAAAGGACCAGAATGAATATAAGTCACCAAGGATGTTTTCTTGTGCCCACAAAATAGTGGGATTTGCAATGGATCTCAGTTTATTCTGAAGATTAAAACATTTTAGAGAAGCAGCACATTACCTTTCAGGAAGCGAGACACATCCTCCAGCTGGGGGATATTGTCTTCCCTGTACCCACAGTGCTTGGTGAGCAGGGGCAGGTTCTTAAGGTACTCTCTGCAGGCATAAGTTGGGTAAAGATTGTTAAGCTCTCGGTACACAATCCCCCACGTCTTGATCTCCTCCTCAGTGAATTCAATCTTGGGAATTGGATCACCACTGCAAGGAGAAGAGGAAGAAAGGACACTCCTTAAAATGTAAATTAGTAAATTAGTAAATTGTAACTAGTAAATGGCTAATATGAGGTGACTTATTTGCCTGCTATTAGTATTTAACACCTGTATGACTGTGACACCTGGCATTAGACTGTCAAATACACAGTGAGATCTGGTCTATGACCTGGAAAGCTTTTAATTGAAGGACTTGCCTTTTTTCACTTTAATCAGTTGTCAGGAATCTTTGCATTGACCTCACTTAAAGCACTGGTTGTGTAAACAGTTTCTTAATTGTTAAATGCCAAGAGTAAGGTTTAAAATGCCTACATAATCTCTCCTCAGCTTCAGGAGCTGATAACACATCCTTTTCCGTGTTGGCTTTCTAAGCTTGTAATTGTATTCTGTTACCCTTTTAACTTGTTTTAGGAAAAGAGAATTCCCTAAATTAGCAACACATTGTGTGACAGCTGCTAAATATACACATCAGGTAAAAATTCTGCTTCTGTGCAGAGGAGACAAGTGCCAGTCTGAGCATATTAATTTTATTCTCTCTTTCATATTTAGTCCTCAGGACCTCGAATAAAGTGGATTGTGGCAAGGCCAGTGTTACACTGCATTTCCATTGCAGCCAGGGTATTGGCATGGAAAATGCTTTCCCAAGGGAATCTCAGTCAACAGCACATTAACAGTAATCAGCTCGGGACTGTAGTAACCAGTTGTGTTAAACACACAATGCAATAGAACTCTAAATACAGACCTTTTCTAGGCCATTTTTGGTTGAGGAACTTGACACCTAAATTCAATCAGGCCACAATGAAAATCACGTTTAGAAAGAATTTGCAGCACTGAGTTGTGAAACTCTTACTGCTTTAAGAGTTCCACCCCCCACCAAGAAGCATCTCTAAAGACAGAAGCTCCTAGAATTTCTTTTCACAGAAAACTTCTTATCTACACATCACACATGCTAGTTTGAACCAGGAAAGAAAATTCAAGTATTAGAATTTGCTCAGAAAGTTTACTCTCAGTGGTCACTGGGGTGTATATTGGGATTTCCCTCCCCTCCCTCTCCCTTGCAGAGCAGCCTCAGCCTGACCAGACCTGCCTGCATCTGCCTTCCCATCTTCCTCACACAGCCCTGCCTTGCCCCTCCTTGGCTCTGATTCCTGAGCTGAGCCCAGGAAGGTGAGCTCCTCACTGTCCTTTCTGCTGTTGTTTCAAAGCACCCAGAAGGTTTCTTCTGGAAGAATTCAAGCTTACTGTTTGTAGTTCATAGCCAGGTCTGCAAAATACTTTCGCCTCTTGCGATAAACATTGTCTTTGAAACCCTGATGGGGAGAAAGGAAAACACAGTTCAATGAGTTTCCAAGCCATAATACATAAATCAGTTTAAAACAGGACACTTGACATTTCTTCAGTTGGAGAACAGAAAAGTATGATGTGTAAGAATGGAAGAAGAGGGCAGGAAACTCACAGCTGTAGTCTGAAATGTTTAATAGATGTGAACTAAGCAAATACTCCAAATAGGAACCAGCTGGTTTATGCAGCTATATATTCTGTAGAGAAGGGTTCATTTTAGTCATATCAGTGTTTATACAAAGTTTGTTACTTGCATGATTATTTAAAATTACAGAACAAAGTGCCCATTTTCACTGCCCAAATACCAGTTTGGTTTCTCCAGTAAGGAAGAAAGAAGAGGAAGAAAGCCTGCCTCAAAATAGCTTTTTGGGGTTTTTTAGCTTCTTTAATTTGTATCTGACCACTCAAGGCCCATATCTGGAGTTGTTGCACATGTAAGCCCTGCAGAAAAGCACAGACACTGAATTCAGTCAGTCTTCCCTGAACAAAGAAAGAGACGTGAAATCCCCAAGAGAAGGTGCTCAGACCCCCAGAGACGTCGCTGAGGGAGAGGAGAGGGAGGAGGAAAAGCTGCCTTTTTTTTTTTGGGTCAGCTCCACGAAGTGTTTCCAGCTATGGACCGGGTGTAGGGAGGGAAAAGTACTCACGGGATGGTCGGCATCCAAGTCAGAGCCGTACATCAGCACCCGGTTTGCACACTTATCCAAATCTGAGATCTTCCTTGGAAACCAGGGAACATTTTCCATGTCTAGGGAAGGCATGGAATCCACAAGGTTATTAATAATGCCCAGCACACCGAGGGAGGAAACGCTGCTTTCAACTATGGCTATGGTGGTTACAGCTCACTCTATAAATTAAAAGGGCATGAATAAGACAAGGGAGTCCTCTGCCTATCTGGCAGCAACCTCCAGCTCACACTTCCTCCTTGGTCAGTGCCACAGACTGCCTGCAGAGCACAGCCAGCCCCAGAGCCTCTGGGAAGGACACTCAACATGGGCTGCCCTGCTGGACAGAGAGTGGCATCCAGGGGATCCCATGGAGACAAGGTCTGCCTTGTAGAGCTGCTGAGAATCTTGTAGGGCACAAAGGAGAGCAGGAGCCATCGTTAGAGTCCTCTCATCCTGCCTTACTGGCCGTGGGAAATGGATGTTTCTCCGTGCTTATGTACATGGGAAGAGCCCAGCTTTGCCTTCAGGGCTCTGGGGGCACAGGAGGCCCCCCTGCCTGAGAGAGGTGCATCATTACAGTTTTGCACAAACTACTTTGGGGTTGTTTTTAGCCAAAGAGAGTTTTTTGCCAAGCTCTTGGCAGAGCAGTTAATACACTGTTTTTCTGCCTCAATGCTCTTCAGTTTACTTAAAAAGGTCAGGAGACTCTTTAGACTGAATTTCCCCTTACTTAGGGCTAAAGTAAGCCATTCTATCCAAGAACTCCAGATCTCTCCTTCCCAAGCACAATGACTGAGAAATTCACAGGACCAGCTCCCTGCTACCCTGAACTTTGGACATCTCTTTAATTAAAAGGTAAACACAACGTGTAGTATCTAGAAGTATAAAAACCTCTATCATACTAATATAAATAGCCAGTTATGATTAAAAGCGGGTGAAAAAGACAACAAAATCAGGAACTAAATGAGGAAATTGCAGAAGCCATCTTCCACTCTCCCCAGTGTCTGAGCTGACCTGGGATCTGTCAGTGTCCCACCTGTGCCATCGTGGTGTACTGGAGCCCTGTCCTCAGGCTGTGCCTACCTGCCAGCCTGCCTTGACCTGCAGGGCTCCACTGCTGCCAGCTGGGATGTGCTGGGCAGGGACAGGAGCACAGACAGCAGACACAGGGTTTGCAGCAGCCTGACACAGCCTGAACTCCCAGGAGACAGCCAGACCACACTCACACATAGCACAGAAACAGGTACCTGGCAGCACGTGCCTGGAGACACAAGTGCAGGTGTGGGCAACCATAAAAACATTTCAAACCAACACATCTGGAAATGCATTTTCATCAGAACTGCCTTTTGTACCTACCATCTTCCTGGACACTGAAATGCTCTGTTGGGCTCACAGAGACAATGTTGACGTGGGATTTCAGGAGCTGGAACATCTCGTTCAGCTGTTCCCTGTTACTGTCACAGTCCACAAAGATCTCGAACTCAGAATTTCGTCTCTTGGACTTGCGTGACTCAATGTGTACCAGATTTACATGCTTCTCCTGTTTGGTAAGAAACAATATTCTCAAAGAGATAGCCTAAAAACAATTGACTAAAAATTAAACTTGTAGAATATGTCAGTATTTCAGTAGAATAATAAATATTCTACTGCCATGAACTATTTACCACCTCTATGAAGCCATTTTAGTTAACTGGATCTCTTGATAGCAGTTTGTTTATTGGGGGGGGGGAAGGTTTGATTTTCTATTCAGAAGAAAATGAGATTGAACCTGTGTTCTTTCAGTTTTATTTACATTCAGGAAGCACATAAAGACACAGTCAGGAGGTTTAAATTCACAGACCTTTTTCTTTCATCCTTCCCGTAGGAAGCTGGTTAACAAAATTCACCAAAATGCCAATCAAGTCACCATATAATTATCTCACATGCAAGCAAGATTTAAAAGCAGTAGTTTTCAGGGCATTAGTTTTAATTTTCTTTAATCTGAAAAATTATTTAATCGTGTGTTCTATATTAGGAACATTGAGAAAACCCCAGGCTAAATCACACAGGGCCACACACCCGAGCACAGTGGCACTGCACGGATTCCTTACACAACAGCTGGCCAGCAGCTGTGCAATTGCAGCCCCTCTGGCACCCTGAGCGTGGCTGGGCAGTGAGACCAGGGCACTGCTCTCCACACAGGACAGATCAACACCCCGAGCCTCAGCAGGGGCTTCAGAGCACTCATTCCCAGCAGAAGCACCGAGTGCCAATGCTCTTGTCACGAGGGGAAAAGACAAACCTCTCTCGGTGTTCAGTGTAGGTAAGATTTTTAGCCAGCCATCATCTAACTTCTGAGGCATGCATTTGCCCTCATGGGTAATTTTGGGTGCAAAGTGGGAGCCAGGTTAGGAATCACATCTTTAATGAACAGATGCAATCAATTCTTGTGTGCTCCAAAACTACCCTTACAATTTAAAAATGCAGAGCTGCTGTGATGATCATATGGTTATAATATACACACCTGAAAGAGTTTTAACGCTTTTACAAGTCCTCCAACTTCATTCTTCAAGGAAAAAATGATGGCTGTCCTTCCTCTTTCAGATGCATGATCTTCATTCTCTTTGTTATCTTCAACCATCATGTAAGCTGACTTACTTAACTAGATGCAAACAAACAAAAAAATTTGTTTGAGTGGGTAAAAGTGCAAAAACTGTAAGTTTTTACTTTTCAGGGTGTCTTGGAGTAATGTTGTGCTTTTATTAACCACAAAAGGAAAATTATGAATTCAATTACTACACAATATCAGGAATAAAGTTAGTCACAGATAGAATTTATGAGAGACTAAAATACAAAGGTATCTTTTTTTTTTAGTTGAATGGTTTTATGGACATCTTTACTCATTCCCTAGGATGCAGAAAATGCTTTCAATGTATAGCTCATAATTAGCATTGCTACTGGGAAGAAGGGGAGCAATAAGATATCAGCAGAAATAGTACATTGAATCAAACACTTGTTAGCAAGTTCAATGAACACTGACAAAGAGAATAATCCAAATCCTGCAGGACACAGGTAGGAAAAGATGAATCAGGATTCAATAGATCAGAACTGAAAAATCACTGCCTCTCTCTTGTTACATAACTGTAAACCACTGTTTTCTTAGGGCAAGGAGACAAACCTAAGGAGGCAAAATATTTTGCTGACCAGAATGTGTTTGTTATAGAGACAACCACAGCCAAGCTGCTCCATCTGCCATGTCCCCTAATTCATGTGTCAAACCCTTGGCAGAATCACCCAAACCACACACTAAAAATTCAGACCCCCCTCACTGTCAGATCATGTGGGTTTGTACCTTACTAGTGATTTCCTCACTGTGGAAATCAGCAGCTATCACAGGCCATATTCTTAGCCATGCCACAAATACTTATTGATTTATTACTGAAACAGTAAAGAATGGGGGAAATGCAAAGTAAAGGAAAATACAAAGGTTATGAGAAGAGGCTGCCCCTCATGTCTTCAAACCTTGCAAAAAAGGCAAGAATAAAAGGAGAGGTTTCTCAATGAGTCAGTGGGAAAGAAGAGAGGAACAATGAAAGCACATTATTGCTATTTGGATTTTTTTTTTTATCTGATGCAGCTTTAAAGATATCACTATCCTGAGACATTTTCAGAAATAAAAAGAGCAAAACAAAAATGCAAACAAAATGCACAAGTTCCTTTGATTCCCTTATAGTCTCTCCAATTTTAATGATACAATGAAAATATTTGGATTTCTGATGGGTTCCTACTTCTAATGAGTTGCCACAATATGATGAGCCTGGACAACAGTGTCAGACCATCACACTTTTTCTGATCCACCAAAGTCAACGAACTCCATCAGCTTGAGTCCAGACATCAAATTTTCTGCTGAAAGTGTGTGGCAAGCCCAGTCCAAGTTCAGCTGAGCAGCCTGGAGGGTTCCCAGGTCACTTCAGTGTCAGATCACAATCACAAGAGCCAGGAGCAGGCAATGAGCAAAGGCACCTCAAGCAGAAAATAAGAAGCCAGGAACACCATGATTACATACAGGTCACTGGTTGTTTTCTCAAGTGCAGAGAGGCATCTGTGTGAGCCAAATCCTGTTCAGGTGATCCTGCTGCAGGAGAAGCAAAGAAGCCTCCACTACAAGTGGAGTTAGGTGGGGCTCTTTGAAGGCACTCAAGGTAGGGCTGGTTTACAAAGGAGGAGAATATGCAGCATGTTGGCTTGACTCCACATTTAGGAACATTGACTTAAGCCTGCATCAGCCTTGGTGAGATTTGGCACAGTTACCTGCAGTGTTGAGCTGCACAGCTGGGACAGACTACCTGCCCCAAAAACCAAAGATCCTCTTTTGTGTTCTGCTGCTGTCGACTTACTCTGTCTAGGATCAGGTAACAGCATCTACTGAGAGATCAATGAAGAAAATACAACCAAACCTTGAATGTTCTTATATTAAGCTCTAGAAATGACCTCTAACTTAGGAATTACAAGTTGGACAGGAGAAACTGAGATGCTTACAATGCCAAATGCACACCATATACATATTTAATCCTACACCAAAGCTAATCTTTTGCTTTAATTAAAAAATGAACTGAAGTCAGTTATGCAGCAACCATTTGGATGCAAGGCAGCAGGAGAAAATGGTAATGCAGAAACAATTCCTCTCCTCCTGTGGCTGCACTTCACTTCTATTTTATTCTCTATCAGTAACTCAGCAACCCAGTTCTAATAAAATCTGAAACTTTTCCCTTGCTTGGTAACACATTCGAGCTTTTTGGAAGGGGAATCAATATTGTATTGGCATTTTTTATTAATGATGCAAATCATTAACTGATTTTCTACCAGCCTGACTCAGTCTTGATGAAAATACACAAATACAGGGATATTCTAAGACCTTTATTTAGATAGATAATTAGGTGCTGTCTGGTTAAAGATCACACTTTTTGGGACCCATAGCAATTATCTTCCCTTTCTCCCTCTGCCCAAAGGATGTTCACAGAGAGAAAGATATATGAGGGTGCATATTTTGTGCTTTAAATCTTTATATTAATGGATAACCTGGATTTAAAATTATCCAAACATATTTGCCTAAAAAAATTTACATAAAGTTAAGATAAAAAAAATTTTCAAAATATTTGATACTGATTGACATCAAGCATGATTAATAAAAAATATCAATTGTCATTTTATATTGTCTTCCCTTTAAGCAGATTCTTACTTTGTCACTGTCTTTTTGACACACTTCTAGGGGAGGGTGAACACACGATGTTAGGAGTGACCACAACTAGATATCAATTACATTTTCCTGCCACACCAAAGTTCTTCCTAAGATTTAGCTCTCAGACACCAAACCAAAAGCTGTGCTGAGCAGCTTATTTGGTTTCCAAGTATCTGAGGGATACAGCAAAGCAATATTTTTGTGAAACTTTGCTCTGTTACTGTCAGCATTCTTGTCTTCAGAGGGAATTTTACAGACTTTATCAACTGCACAGTAACTGCAGCCAAAGCATAGCTGCTGCTTTTGTCTGATCTCTGATGCACTAAGCAAATTCACTGTATTGTGGAATAACTCAGGAGTGAGTTTTTCTGGGTATATCACACCCTCTGTCTCCTAAGCAACGATGTGCCAAAAGTTGTTTTTGTTCTACCTTAATTTCATACGCTCGCATTTACACTTTGAGATTTTCCCCCTCTTTTATCCAGAAACAGCAATCCCATCCCAATCCCAGCGGCCACCAGAGGAGCCGCACCCCGGGACTCTCCAGGTAACCGGGGCCAGAAAATCCCGTTTTTCCCAAATCCCCGTTCCGAGAACTGCAACAGCGAAGCGCCCGAGCTGTGACTCCACAAAAGCGGCGTTTGCTCCGCAAGGCAGGACGGATCCTGGGGCCGGGCAGGGAGGATCCCACCCCGCTCCTGCCGTGCCCATTCTGCTCCCCTCACCTGTGCCATCCCTCTCCTCACCTGTGCCCATTCTGCTCCCCTCACCTGTGCCCGTCCCGCTCCTCACCTGTGCCCGTCCCTCTCCTCACCTGTGCCCTTCCCTCTCCTCACCTGTGCCATCCCTCTCCTCACCTGTGCCCGTCCCTCCCCTCACCTGTGCCCGTCCCTCTCCTCACCTGTGCCCGTCCCTCCCCTCACCTGTGCCATCCCTCTCCTCACCTGCCTGCCGGGGTCCCGCGGGCTCGGTGCCGCCTCCAGGGACGCTCCGCGCCGGGGTGCGGGGTGCATGGCCGGGGCAGGCTCAGGGCAGAGCCCGGCCCCGCCGCCTTTATACAGGGCCGAGAGCCGCCCCCGAGCGAGGGGAGGGATGAGGGGGATGCGGGGGATGGGGGATACGGGATGGGGGATGCGGGATGGGGGATGCAGGATTGGGGATGGGGGATGAGGGATGGGGGATGCAGGATTGGGGATGGGGGATGAGGGATGGGGGATGCAGGATTGGGGATGGGGGATGAGGGATGAGGGATGGGGGATGCAGGATTGGGGATGGGGGATGAGGGATGGGGGATGAGGGATGGGGGATGCAGGATTGGGGATGGGGGATGAGGGATGGGGGATGAGGGATGGGGGATGCAGGATTGGGGATGCAGGATTGGGGATGGGGGATGCGGGATTGGGGATGCGGGATTGGGGATGAGGGATGGGGGATGCAGGATTGGGGATGGGGGATGAGGGATGGGGGATGCGGGGGCGGCGCTGCCCGGCCGGACCCGCTCCCCTCGCAGAAAGCCGCACCAGCCCTTGGCCTCCTGAGCTCCATCCCCTCGCTCACCCGCTCAGGGTCGCTCCCGAGGGGTCACAGGAGACGGAGTTTTTGTGGGTAACTCCGGGGGATTCGCAGTTAACATAAATCTGCACACCACAGGGCTGAGGGGAGCGAACACTTGGATGCAGGGGGGCTTCCTGTCCACACAGGTGCTTCCCAACACGGGCAACGCTCCCTGTAAAACACTCCCGGCTTTTTCCTGCGGGAAAGGGAAGACAAACGGCGTCAGGAGTGAGGGCTGTAGCAGAGGGGCTCTGAGCAAAGTGGCCTCCAAGGCTACGGGGGACTCAGCAGTGATGGGCACCCCTAAATGCTCAACAGCAAAGTGCAGGTCCTAATCTCAAAGAGGAACACAGTGGGCAGATGTCTTGAGCTCTTCACTAAAAACAGCAGTGCATTTCTGCTGTGAAAATAATTATAGTGTATTACTTCTTTTCTAAAAACCTCCTGTGCATCCAGGAAGAATAAATACATTTCTATTATCAGAAAACTACATATTTTCATATCACTTATGTTGTCATTTATTTTCTGCACACATCTAGATGTGTTTATAATATAGAAACTCATAATTTTTCAACTCCAGTCCTCACTGTCTCATCTCAGGTCAGACTTGGCAACATTAAGATAAGGGGATTTTGGTCCACAGCAGGAGAAGCCAAAACATTCCCCAGGAACATAATCTCTTGGAGGCATTAAGGGTCTCTTGGGGAGGAGAGATTGATTATTTTGTGTTGAGCTGTCCAAAACAAAAAACTCTGATCCTCTTTTAATGTTTTTGGGGTTTTTTTAACAAACCTTGCAAAGAAATGCTCAAAATCAGCAGCAACTAGTTTCACTCTAATATACTCAAGTGTCTAAAATAATCCCCAGTATCTTTCTCTTCAGTGCCTAAAAAGGTTTCAAGCCTGAAACCTTGATTTCAGCTAGATCCCTTAGACACTGGTATAACACAGCTGGGAAATCATGTTGATGAAGCCAGTGCACAGGTGACACCTAACCCAGGCAGGCACAGCCACACCTGCACCAACATCAGTGATGCTCTCAGGGTCTTCCTTCTTCCTGGAAGGCACCGACCTTCAAACCATCCTGTTCTGAGAGGACTGAGGGTGGCTGGCTCAGCCCTTCAGACACAGCACAGGATTGAAAGAGTAGGGCTGTGAATGATGACACAGCTGGAAAAACTTTTCCCAGTTTGCTAATGGGGCATTTCGTCACCAGATGCTTCAATTTTCCCTGCATAAAGAAAATGCAGCATTTATCAATATATGTTTTATCTCTACAACGGGCATTTCACTTCCTTCCTGAAGAATAGATCTCCCCATCAAATGAGCTGACTCAGAAAGCAAACAGTTCGTAGGATCTTTACCCACACTCCTAAGTGTGTGAGAGCCTGGTGTTAATGATAAATCTGTAAACATGGGCACAGTATGACACTTATAATAGAATATGACTAATTTTTCAATTTTCCCTAGCTCAAATGAAGCAATAATAATGGGGAACCCACGGGCAGCCTCACCTATCACTGCTCAAAAAATGGGAATCAGGTCAGGAATGGCCAAGGAACTTCGACCTAATATGAAATGTATTAGTTACATAATGAGATAACTGGGGTGCCCCGCGTTTTGGGGAGCAGATTAAAGCTGATTCACTGGTTTGGTAAGAAGTGCTTGCTCACCACAGCCAATGCCCCGTGGTCTGAAAGGGCAGAACCACAAAGCATGAACAGACTCGATTTCAGCCTGTTCCCCCTGGGTGCTCGCTGGAGCCTGCTCTGCTCCTCTCCACACAGCGTTTCCAGCTCCTACGAATGTGTGGCTTTATAGGAGAACTACTCAAAAGGTTTTATCCAAAAGCTGAATTTTCACAATTCTAGGGTTGCAGGGTTTTGGAAAACCCTCACTGTGTCACTAGCACAGCTGCTGCTTTGTGTTTTCATACACAGAGAAAAATTTCTACCTTTTCCCAAAAGCTGGTAGCATAATCTACGATTTAAGAATGGTGGCTTGGGCCCCTCACCACAGAAGAGAGCAATATGGCACAGCAACCAGGTATGGAGCACAGCACAAACAGGGCAGCAAAGCACCCTGCTCATCCTGGCAGGAGGTGGCACAAGCAAACACTGACCCAGGAAAGGTCTGAGATGTGACCTCGTTGGTCTGCTGGAGCACCAAGGCAAAGAGAGGCCAAAAGTTTTCAGTGGGATGTCAGAAATTTACACAGACCCGGAGGTGGGAAGGAACTGTGAAGGACAGAGACAACTGGGGAATCAAAACCATAGGGAGAGGCCTCCCCTTGTGCCACAGGAGATAAGGCAATATAATGATTAATTTTTCTCTAAAGCCTGCAGGAGATTTCTCACTTACAGCACCTCATGCAGACAAAGCCCTCCAGACAGATAATCAGCACCTGGGGATGGAGCACAGGTGTGACCCTGCTCAGAAGTGGGTCAGGCTGATCACGTCTTGCAGGACAGGGCTTTGCCACGTGCAGCTGCCACAAAACCTCTCTCAGTGGCACAGAGCAACCACGGCAGCACTCCCATGAAGGCTACCAGAGTGGCTTTCAATTACCTTTTCCCTGATAATTCCTCATTAAATGAATTCTCCTCCCCCACACTCAGATCCAAGTGACAGGGTGGTGCCAGACTGAAGTCCAATATTCCCTCAGTCCTTTGCTGGAGTAGCTCCAGGAACATCAAGCAGTTGCAGAAGAGACCACGGGTCTATTCCTCCTTCCCATTTGCTAGCTCAGAGGTGACTCTGCTCTAGTTTTCAGAGAGTTTCTGGGTTTTTCTTCAAAGCACCAACTTCACAGCAGAGTTTGCAATTAACAGTGGTTCTGACACCTGGGGGTGCACATTTGTGGATAAATGCTCTGGTGATTTTTAGGCTGAGAAGTATTGAACCAAGCTGTCATACCTGCAGACCTTTCCCTCCCTAGAGAGCCACCCAGTAAAGGGTTGCTTTTTGCTCTCTGAAATACAACAACATGAACCTTCTGCCCTACCTCTCCTCTTCCTCCCACTCTGAGAAAGTTTGCTCTCTGTGGGTCAAATATGTAGGGACTCAACTAACCTGGTACATCTTTCCAGACAAGTCGTGTATTTACCAAAACTCTGAGGAAGCTGGTCTGGGAGGGGGAAAGAGGTGAAAAAAAGAAAAATCAGTGTAGAACAGGGGTTCCACACCAGGGGAGAGATAGAGTCCGAGGATGATTTTGTTGAACTGGTGAGGCAAGAACCATGGAAAAGCAGGTTGAGAATGTTCTGCAAGGATATTAATCTTCTGCTGAAATATAAGATTATCTACCTGAATGCAGAAAGACTGAAGGAGACAATCAGTCAGCCCTAAAGTCTTCTCAATCCCATCAAGGCCATCAGTGGGAATTACCTGATCTCCCCATGTCATAGCAGACAGTGCTCTCATCTCCAACAAGGCAATTTCACCACATCACTTGTGAGGCATAAAGCCCTTGGGCTTTATTTGGCCCAGGCACCTGCCTTTGCAAGCAGGACCGTTTGTCTGTGGCAAAGGGGCCACTTGAAACTTTTCCAGAAAAAGGTATGAAGTGGTAACTCCCTGAACAAAACAGGTTTAATACGACTTAGTACCAAGTCTGCTCTAATCATAATTACTTTCTCCAGAGCACACAGCTGAAAATTCTAATCACAGCTCTCTGCCTTTCTGCTAATTAACTGCTGCAGACAAGTCATGCCTTAAGAATCTCATGACACTTAGACAAGCACCGTGGAAGTTACAGGGAAAGTGAAGATAAACATCATGCAGATTTCTGCACAGTTGGTTTTCCAGTATAGGTTTTACGGCTCTTCCTCATATTCTGATTGAATTTTTTCAATGCCCTTTTATACTGATGCCCAAAAAACTGCTGGTCTGAAAGTTTGGCTCGTTTCATTCTACTGATTTTTAACATTTATGAAGCATTTATTGTCACAACACTTAAGCAACAACATTAACTCCCAATCACTTTCTAACCTTCATTCTCTCAACTTTTGACTTCTCTCACCTAAATGAGGTAACCTGTCAATGTGGCGTTTACATAAATGCAGGCAGTTAAAAAGCTCCAAATCCAAAGCTTTTCAAATTTTCATAGAAATGCATGGGTCTGAAATCCCTGTCTTTCTACAGAGAATTCTTCCACTTTCTCCCTTGTCCTGTGAACCACAGTTGTCCCAACAAACACTTTCCAGAGCAATTCACCCAGCCTTTCACCAGCATGGGGCTGTGACACTGTTCACCCCTGAACTCAGGGCAGCCTCCAAGAAATGCCTGGAAGTCTCAGTCCCTGAGAAGGGAACCACATCCCCATGAGGGTGGTTTAGCAAGCAGTTAAAGATTCTGCTACTGAACTGTTGTAATTAATAAAGCATTTAATTCGTAACCAGTTAACATGTGAGAAAAGGAAAAGTGGGATTTAAAATATGCAATTATTGAAACATTTACAAATATCTTTTTCCAATGAAAAGTGCAAGAACCAATGAGGTAAATTACCCTCTCATCATGACTCAGCCAGCTGTAGTATCAACAGCCTTCAAGCACACTTATTTTGAAAAGCCAGAGCTGCTGTGTAAACCTACTGAAGCACATCCAGCCAACAGACCATTCACTGTTTGTATATTTGCTTTGGACTGTTTAAAGAAGTAATATTAGCCCTTTCATCTGAGGCAGGAAATATTTTTCATTTCATAAAAGCTAAATAAAATCACGAGTGACATGAGTTACTTGCAGCTCTGAGCAAACAAAGTGTAGTTTTTCCTAACATCACCTTTGTAAACTCTTTACCAAAGGTTAGTTTAGATGCTGCTGGGACAATGGACAAACCAGGCTCTGATTTGTTTTCCCTAGTGAAAATAATATCACAAAATTAATATCAATCAGCTACATTTCAAACCAAAGTGTAGCCTGGCTGGGAACCAAAGTCCTGAGAGAGCTCTTTGCTCCAACTGCTCTGGAATTACTGGGTACAGAAGTGCCAATTACAACTTTCTTTTATTTCCTTATCCATTCACTGTTGGTCAAGTTACCTCAAGTTAAACGTGGTCCCTCACCAGCCTGCAAAGCTTCCCTGTGTTCCTAGAGCAAACAGGTTTTAGTCCAGCCAGAACCATCAACCAGGGATGAGGAAAACCAAGTGGAAAAGCTCAACAAACAGATATACGTGCTGCCTGGAAATACAGTGCAGCCTGGGGAGGACAAGGAACATTGCACTGAGCCTTGCAGATGCTGCTCTGCTCAGGCTCACGGCTCTGCCCAGCCCTGCCAAGGCTGGGGAGCTGCTTGGGGCTGATGGCTCTGGCACCAGGTACAAGGTGCAAAATGCCCAACCCGAAAATGGAAGAGAAAGCATCCAAAAAGAGAAGAGAGTGTGAGAGTTATCATTACAAAACCTCAGGAATTATCCAATGCTTTCACATCACAGACAAACACAAAGCAAAATAGTCAAATGCATAAATAAAGAGCAGTCACAGAGTGTTTGTTAACCTCAGCCTGTTGGCCCAATTAGTAGAACAGCAGCATATTGTGTATTCAGAGTGAGGTGGAGCAGTGAACAAAGGAGAAAGCTTTGTACTCGCTAATGATATGAGTAAGCAGAGCTCAGAAAGCGATTCAGCAGACTCTGATGCACTCAGGAAACAGAACAAGAGCTCTCCAGGTACTTCTGACACAGCCTCACCAGGGGCTGGCAGTAACCGGCCTCTGCCGTACTGACATTCATTTGGAAAGTGTATCCAATATTGGATTTGCTGAACGTAAGCAGCAGCCAGGCTGTATGCCATGTGTTTCACACACAGCCTGGCCAAGGGAAATCAAGAGATGAGTCCAAGGCCCCAACAATCATGGAAGACATTGGGTTTGCCTGTTACAGCAGGTTTTTGGTGTTTCCCACCCCTCGCTGAAGATGATCAGCCTTTCTGAAACACAGGACGTGTCAGATTGTTCATTCCCAGCCACTCCCTCAGGGCTTGACAACAAAGAGAGCTCAGAGGACCGTTCTGTGCTCTCAGATTTCAGACAGCCTCCATCCACTGAAGTCCTGAAATCACACGGTGAAACAGATGACAGAGGGCAGCCTCTGGTCTAGACACTGGCCACTGACCAGCATGAGCAACATAAATTAAATCACAGTCACTTTTTGCTCCAGGGATGAAAACCAGCAATGTAAACCATCAATTCACAGCACCAACTTTAAACACCAGCAGTTGTAAAATGTCCAGCCTCAGAGCTGTGAAACACATCATCATTTCCAAGACTGGCAAAAGCTGTTCATCTTGCTCTGTTCTCATGACAGATGTTTTTTCCCCCTCTAAATTTCTCTTATCTTATTAGATTTTAGCTCCCATTATAGTTAGGACAATTTTGTATTGGGGAAAAATTAATTAGTTTGGATCAAAGTAAGGCTCCTTGAAATGTAACACTAATGAGTCTCATCTGCCTGATTAGAGAGCTTTGCTTTTAGGAACACTAGGTACAAAATTTTATTTCAGAGAAATAAAACATTATAGGATTATTTAAGGTTGAAAGCATTAGCTAAACAGTAACCAGGATGATGGATAAAATATTAGGGTAGCAAACTGTGAGCAGACTTACCACTGACAAGAGGATGCAAGTGTAGACCAAAACAGGCTGAGCATTTGTCAAAGAGGTGCAAGCAGAGCTCAGTGCAAATCACAACAATATAGTTAGTGAACTGACTCTGTGCCCCCCATCTATTCACAATTCTTTTCACCTGTTCACATGCTTGTGAATGGACTAAACGGAAAAGAGTTATGGATTGGAAGAGACAGTATCAATTTTTAGAAAGAAAGGATGGGAAAAACGTTCATTCTGGATGAGTCAAACTAATCTTTAATATCTGGAAAACTACCTGGATAAAATATTTGCTTATTTTTAAATCTGATTTTAGTCAAGAACAAGTGGTGTTAATAATGTTGGTTTTGATTGATGTGAGAATTACTCCAGAGAACAAAGGGGGTTCAATAGATTGGGTATTTCTCATTTTATTAAGCTTCTTCACCCCACCCACTTTCTCTTACCCCATTAATACAAACAATTAAAAAAATACAATCTAGAATTAACTTCCCTAAAGACAGGGGCAAATTCACCTGAAAAACCACATGATAAATGTAGTTATCAGAGATTTTCTGGTAAATTTGGCACAGCACACCATAAATGATATCTGCACAGCCAGTGCTGGGTCATTTGTGAATGACACACACAGGGCAAAGCACACGAGTACAGTGCAAGGGAACTGCGTCCCCAAAGGGACATCTCCCCCCACAGAGCTCTCCAGCACAGACTGGGAATGAAGATGTGCTGATGGAGGAGGCAGGGCCCAGCTGCTGGCAGGAACAGCTCCGTGTGAGAGGAGGCAGGAAGCCCACGACTGGACAAGGAAATGCTTTTACACAGTGTCTGTGGCCAAAGAAACCACTGTCAGTTTGTCCGTGTGCTCTCAAAGCCACCCAGGCAGGCACTGAGCTGAGCAGGCACCACCTCGGGCTGGTGGAAACCATCCAGACCTGCTGCAGAATCACATCGAGGCACCGAGGGCTTGCACAGCTCTAGGCAGGTTAAAAAAGCCTTTGGATAAACCAAGAACTGAATTATAACCCCTTTTGCCTCTTTCCTCTGTTAGGATAAGGTTTCAACTCAAACATTATCAGTTTTTGTCAAAATTATCTTGACCTGCAACAGGCAACACTGAAACGATGTTTTTATCCTTTTGCAACCTAACACTGGAATTAAAATTTAAAAAAAAACTCTTTTCAAACACCCATGTGTCATCTTCTTCTGTTGCCATGCATACTGCACCTGTGTATAATGTTCCTCCTGCCAGCCTTCTGCATTAAGTCAACAACAACAACAACAAAGACCACTGTGCCTGTTATTCATAAGCTTTTTGTTATCTCGTGGAAGAAGCAAATGGACCCAGAGCATGTGTGGGAAGGAAGACCTTTGTTTAATTTAATTATATTTACTTCTTTCAAGTCTAAGTAAACTCAGGGATCAGCAGATCAGAACCAGTTAATTAAATCATGATAGCATTTCCTTTACCCTGTGTGGGGAATCACATCATGGTGTGTCACACTCAGCAGCAACAAAGCACCCCCAACCTTTACACTGTGGACAAGAAACGAATCTGCCTCCCAGGGGCACTGCACTATTGACAGCTCTTCTAATGCAAAAGCTGACAGCTGTGGAGTAGCACTGGGGTTATTTTCAAAACTTCCCTCGTGGGGCTTGACTCCAGATGTGTTGGTTAAAGTTACTGATGAAGCTGCAATAAAAGATTGGTTCTGATCCTTGTGTTCATCACCCAGTGCTGGGCAGGAGGGCAGTGGGCAGGGTGGGCTCAGGGGGACACGTGCACAGACACACTGCTGGAGGCTGTGCTCTCCCCCTGCTCTGGTGTCCAGAAATGCTGGAGAAGCAGGAAAGCTGCAAGAACTTTGCCTCTCAGGGCTACCCCTGGCTGCTCTGGCTTGTGTCCATAAGCACATGGACTGTGCAGGAATTGGCCTGGACAGCTCCAGCTCCTCTCCAGAGCAACTCCGTGCCAGGATATTTTGCATCTACCTGGCATCTTCTTTTAAAGGTTGTGAGAACTTCTCCAATAAGGGAAGAAGGAAAAGGACAAATCTTCCCTTCATTCGGGCTTGGGATTTCCCACCAGACCAGCTCACACTACACAGTGCCAGTACATTTATGTCTCTCAAAGACTTTCCTTGCACCTACACTATTTGTCATCTCATAGGCAATTTCCTGTGTTTCTTTTTGTCTACTCATAAATGTCTTCTATCTACTAACCTCACAAAACCAGAGTCCTCCCTTTCTCTTCCATGTTTTGTCCATTCATTTTTCTCTTACCTATTTTTCCAGACTTTTCTGTCCACTATTGCTCTTCCTTCCATTCAGCCATTGTAATAGCTGCCTCCTAAATGAAAAAATTGAGTAATTTTGCAGGGTTTTTTTATTCCTACCTAATATGAAGTGTTTGTCCTTCTTTTGTACTCTCTTCACTTATTAAATCAAAATCTTTACTAATCAGGCTGGCATAAACTCAAAATATCTTCCCATGGTTTCTGTGTCCAGCCTCCCCACCTGACTGATGAGGAAACTCTCTGATGTTGAATAAAAGAGTTTGTGCACTACAAAGAAGTTTTAATGGAAAATGAAATCTTCTGACATCACTGGCTAATTATAATGCAGCACTGTGGCTGTATTGCAGGGCAGGATAAAAGTGTGCACGCATTTCCTGTGTGTTTCAATATCCTCCTATTGACAGAAGATAGGGCGACTGGTCTACCACTGGAGGCCAGGAAATTATTTTTCTGATTTCATTGGAATAATTGACATAAGCATTTCCTTTCCATCTAAGGTTAGCAGATGGCTTGTTAAAGTTACATCTTCTTTAAACAGAGCTGTCACCAAAAATTATATACATGACAACAAAAATAATATTGATACAAACTCACTGCAAAATTAAAATGAAGTTTGCATAACCTAAAGCACAGAATAAATAACTGCCACTATTGCAACTCAGAAAACCAAGGTGCATTTGCTTTTCTAAGATTTCCTCGGAAGCTGGAGGAAGGGACATAAATTGGGGAAGTGTCAACTTGGGACTTCAGTTACCATGGGCACAAAGATGCAGCCAGTCACCGTGCCTGTGCCAGAAGAGGCTGCTGCAGACCAGGGAGCAACACAAGCACCAGCCCTGCAGGACTCTGCTTTCACATCTTGCCTCTGGCATGCTCAAAACCCATGCCAGGCAAGGGCTTGCAATGCCTGACTGCCTTACCTCCATCATGATTTGGCTCCCTGATCACACTTCTTATTTATCTATTCTCTTTGTCAGCATTTTTCCCTATTTTCCTCTCTCTCTACTATTACTGTCTTCTCTTCACAGCCTCCTACCACTGTTACCTTTTCTTTGCAAGCTCTTTCCCAGTAGCCTTTGTATGAAATTCAGCTCTCAGACTTTATTGAGCCATCACATGCAATGACCTGGGAGAAAGAAAAATGGAGCCCCACTGGGTTTTCCCAGGGTTCATTCATTTTCTCCACAACAACTTGGAAGCAAACCCATTCTCTTGCCTATCTCAGATGCCAGCTCCTCGCATTACAAAACCAGACTCTTTTTGCAAAAGTGAATCAGGGAGGGAAAGAAAAGGAGGTGCAGGAGCAGCGTTTCCCATGGCAGAAGCTCTGCTGGGGATGCCAGGCTGGCTCAGCTCACGCCCCATCAGCTCTGAGCCAGGGGCTGTGCTCACTGCGGGGCTGCCTGGCCTGGCCTTCACACCAAGGCTCCTGGCCAAGTGCACAAGAGCACAGCACACTGCTCCTTGCCCCACGTGTGTCAGCTTCTTCCCTGCTCACTGACCCTGGCTGAGCCAACAAAGCAAAAAGTAAACGGCCAGCACTGAAAAAGGACATTTCCAGGGGAAAATAAAAGGATGCATTCGGGAACTGCTGTTCCCTAATGAGATTCTGAGAGATTCTGCTCGAGAAAAAAAAAAAAAAAAGGCAAATTCTTCAGTGAAAAATAAAAGAGATTGCTGCTTTTGTAACTCCCAGTAGCAGCCAATAAAAAGGTAGTGAGAAAGATTTTCCAGGCAAACCAAACCAAAATAACACCTCTATACCTTTTAATGCAAATGTAATAAATTATTAAGGTATTTCACTAGAAATAAAGATTTTATCTTATTATTTCTTTTGGATTCAGCTTAGTTTCAGTGACAGGTGTTTATAACAGGACAGTTTCATCCTACAAAGGACTTAGACAAAATATGGAGTAAAACAGTAGTGACAGAAAATTAGGCAAGCAGAGTGACATGGATATGGAGAAGCACAGAAAAGAGCTCTTTAGGTTTCATGGTTTAACCTACCAGAAAGGACTAATTTGCATCATAAATACTGGGCAAGCACTAGGATATCAGCACCCACCTCCTTGCACTGCCAAAGGAGCAGATAAAGCATTCCACTGCTACTGAATTTTTCCCACATTCCAAATTTCTTTGGTTTTGTGGTGCTTTGTTCCACCAGGAAAAAGTTAAAATGTGGGATAAAGATGCCCAATGTGCACTAAAGTTGAGTCAACAGAATGTTAGAATCCTATCTTTGAATGAAATTTTTATATGGATCTATTAAGACTAATTTAAAATAAGGCCTTCCAGTCTGCCTTCTGCCTCCATTTTCTATGACTATTCTCATGCCACAAGTCACCTCCAGCTCTGTCCAAGCAGGACTGAGTTCCTGCTGCTTTAGTTCAGTGCTTCAGACACCCTCTTGATCAGAGCAGCAACAAGTACTTCTCATTTCTCCCCAAAGGAGCATGTTCTGGAGTTTATCAGGCCTTTGGCAGAAAGCTGCTCACCTGCTTGTAGACAGACAGGAAACCATTCTGAATCAACTGGCCTAGAGAACTCAGGCCTGCCACAGGGTGTCAAAATTCCCTAGGAGAGGGAATTAAAAAAAATACCAAACTCAAAACCCAAACACCTCCCAAAGCCCCCCTGCCCCTCCCCAGACAAACGCCAATGCCACCAAAACCCCAAACACTGCTCGTGAAGCACAGGCCAAGGGAGGTCCCTGCCGGCAGAATGATGAAACACACCCGCACCAGTTCCAAACACATCATGCACCTACTCCCACAAACACTTTTTTCTCTCTCTGAACCCCACAAACACGGCACAGTCACCCTGGCACCACGCAGGGGTGGGCTAAGAGGGAATCCCAGTCTCCAGTTCACCGTGGTTGTCAGGGATAAAAATTCCCAGCATACCTGAACTCTCACTGGGAGTGACCATTCCTACAGCTCCTTCTGCTGCAGCTGAGCAGGAGGATGGGACCCACCTGGGTGCCCACAGGACATCAGTCATCTTTTGTGTCACATGACAGGCACCAGGTATCAGTAACACTTAACAGTTCACCAGCCAACACTGGGTATGGATGTATTGAAAAGGGGAAGGAACAAAATTAAACAACAGATCTTGTCTCAACTTTTTTTTTCTATATCACGTTATATGGCTACTGCAAAATTTCAATGACAACAAATTTCAGGAGATGCACACCAGAAATAATTGCTCACTATGATACAACTGGAGACAAACTAGGTCCAAAAAAAGTTTATGGGATGAGACACAGGTTAACTTCCAGACCGTAAAAATGACTATGCAAAAAAAGCAAGAGTTAAAATAAATACCCAGTGAAGGAAAACATATTTTACAGCATACACACATTATGAAGAGGTTCGATTTTCCTCTTACAACTGACACACTTAAGAGTAACAGACATTTCCAATGGCTCAGAAAACAAATTTAACTGACACTAGAATGAAGGAAAGCATATAGGTTATTTTTTAAAAAAAGAAGCTTTATTACAAATCTGTAGGTTTAAGAAAATATCCCAAAACTGTCAAAGTAGTATGAAAAATGCTGTTATCTGATTCACAGTCACCAGTTTTCTCCAACAAACATAGTATACAAAAATTGATATAAACCACAGCAATTCTTTTTGGCGACACAAGTCAGGTATTTGCAGTTCCAGATTCCCTGCTGACAACTAAGATGCTGCTGACAGGAGGATGATTGAATTGCACTGGTTTTGAAAACTGGAGGTCGAGATGGAAAGGTTATATATACATATACACATACTGACACTTCTACCACGTGTCCAGGGAACTCTGGTAGCACAACATGGCCAGCACAATACTAAAGTCTGTAAAACCTGGAGAGCCAGGGAATGTGTGGATGTGACATTAAGTTATTCTCTGTGCTCTGGCTCCCATTTGCTTTTACATCTCAAACCCAATAAAGACCAATTGTTTTCCACTCTCATTTACAGAAACAGTGAAGTTCATGTACTGCTGTGCTGTCTCTTCAGACTCAGAATATGCCAGGTGCACTGCATGCAGACACAGGATCTGAAAATGCAGTGCAGTTAAAATATATATAATTAAAATGGGAGTTTTAGGAGATTATACTCTGAATTTCCTGCAAGTGACCTAGTACCCTAAGCTCCCCCATGAAAACATGGTATTCCTCATGCCATTCTGAGATAATTCATACAAATCAAAAAGGAAGGAAGTGATATGTTACACTCCTAAAACGAAGCACAGACTGCTGCAAAAAACCCAAGAGGTCTGCAAGTATGCCAGGGATTGAATCCAAAGCTGCCCTGCAACTCTTAACTGTGGGTAGTTACCTGCAATGGCTGGAAGCTGCAGCACAGACCATTGGTAACAATATTCTCAAATCCTTTGAACTGCACATGACTGAGACACCACAGCTCAAACCTGCAGTGAAGATGAGGCTTCAGTAGAAGAAGTGTGAAGATTTGAAAAGAGCAGAATTAAACATTTCTGTTATAGCACCTGCTCAAAGTATTGATATGACCTAAAAAAATCCCCAAACAACTCTATAACTACTTTTATCAGATGCTTGAAGGGGATTTCTATTGAGCAATCCTCCTTTTGCCAACAGCAACTTGAAAGAAACCAGCACCATGTTAAAAAAACTACTCAGTGCATTTCATTCATTTTGCTGTTTCAACTTCAGTTGAAAAGCACAGAATTGAGAGTTATTCAAAGAAAACTACTCTGCAGGAGAGCAATTAGAAATCAACAGTCTCTCATTACCAAAGCAAACAGGATGGAAGATGCAGAAGTGATTAACAATTATTTCCTTCCCCTTGCAGATCAGGTTAACCCTAGGTTAATCAGGGCTACCCAGAACATTTCTTAAAAGCCACGTGCTGGTAAAGAGGTTGCCTCATTCTCCTGCATTTACTGAAAACTTCATCTCTGAAACTCTGTAATGAAACAGTCGAGAGTCTTCATTCCAAGGAAGGAAAATATTTCATGTACGTTCTTAGGTGTGAACCTTCAGGCTTGGGAAACGTTTCTCTAGATTGTCAGCAAGTGTCTGATCAGCCTCACGCAGGACTTCAAGGAAACTCTCCACCTGGAAATAAAAGACACACACAAGGAGAAAAAAAAACACAAATCAACTTGCAGGGAACGCAGAATTCTTGTACTGACACGGGGGCTCACAGAGCCACTGCAATGAATAATGGCAAATGCCCCACAGAAGCTACTTTCCTCCTAAACCCCACAATTCCAGTTGGCCTAAATTTTGAAATGGTACCACTTTCCTCAAACCCTTACTTTCTTGTTTAAAAGAAACACAGAAACCTTTCTCACCCAGAGAAAAGCTCCCTATGAAAAATATTTAGAAAAATTCTTCTATAAAAATATACAGGACAAATTTTCAGCTAGGATGTATTTTCAGACATCCATTCACGTCAGCACAGTTTGGCCCTGGCAGCAGCTGATGATCTCAGCAAAGCTCTGGCTGAAGTGAGGCAGAACAGACAGAGGGGGTGGGACTGCCTGGCACTGGAGGTGTTTCACCTGTGCCCAAGCAATCCTGTCCTGTTTGTATATCAGATTTGGAAAGGTCCTGCTGCCCAAGGAGCATTTTTTCAGCTGTCACAGACTTTGTCACATACTCACTGAAGCAAAATACAGAGGTAGGAGGTTCTGAAAAGCACAGGAACATGTCTGTTCATTCAGGTGTCCCTGGTGCAGTCCTTCTAAGGTATTCTCCTGGAAAACCAGAAATACAACCAGAATGTCATGAACAGTTGTTGAAAGAACAAGCTCATAACTGTACACAGCATCTACAGAATGTGCTTTGTTCTTAAAATGGGTAAAACAATCAGAACTTACAGTTCTGAGAGAAAGCCAGACACAGCTGATACAAAAAGGTGTGAAAGCCCACACATCACAAGTCTCTTAATCTGAAGCTTCCATAATTAAAAAGGTCCAGCTGAGAAGGTGAGATTATATATTGACAGTATTTCCTTTTCTTAAATAAACTGACTTTCATTCAAAACTAAGGGTAACATATATGTACAGAATTTATCATACAGAATCTTGGCAAACACCTCAGAAAACCTGTGTTCCTCCCATCTCCCACACATGCTGCTGCTTCTGGTTGATTCTCTAATGAATTCCCAGTTAGCAACTGCACTTACATAGAAAAATGTCCACATTAATAGTAAATACCTTTTTCTTACCTACCCTGCAGAAATCCCTACTATAATTTTGTTTATTCTTACCTTGGTTAGTTCTTGAAGCATATTGGAAAGTAATTCACAGCAAATATCCTTCAAAATTTTTAAATGGAAATCTTCCTCATTTACATCAGTCCTTCCAGTCTCCTCTTGCTCAGACTCCTTGGAATTTTCATCAGCTCTGTTCCCACAGCCCTCCATGTATTGTAAAATACGAATCAAGCTCCCAATCAGTGGCATATCTTAATACAAAGTAACAAGAACAGTGAACTTTAACACTGAAAATTCTTGTCCATCCTTTCAAGGCATTAGAATTTTGAAACATACCATCAGATTTTACACAAAAGCCATAAGAATGTGTATTCTGACAGTATTATGTTTTGTTACTCAAAGACAATTTTAAAGAAGTAAGTGGAAGTGTAGTAGAAAACCCAAATAATTTTTCCTGCAAGCTGACCTGTATCTATAAAAACTATATTCCAGTGTAAGGAGAAGGAAACTGTCTTTAGCAGTACCTAGTGAGGGCAGTATGTTAAATTTGCATCCAGATAATCCTATCTGACAAACCAAACTGCACAGCATCTTTCTGCAGCAGGTGACCCTGACTCACATTCTCAAGACAGGCTTTTAATTCCAAAGAATTGAAAAGTAAGAAATGATAGAGGGATTTAAGTAAGTGGAGAATCTCCCCCTACTAAAAAAAATAAAATTACTACATAAAAATATATGTAGTATACATTATTATAAAATAATTACGTAATAATCTATTACTATATCTTAGCAAAAATAAGTTCTCAATTTTCACTAATTCACCCAACGGAGAAGACTGAGCAGAATCTGGAGACTGTGGTACTGTAACCCCTCAGAACTTACAGCCCACTCAGTAACTGAACTTTGGGCTAGCTGCGATTTTGAGTAACCAGGGAAGAGTCTTACTGTATGCAATGTCACTGAATTGAAGCACCTTCCACACCCATGTAAAGCCAAATGTGAATATTAACTTAAAAAAAAAAAAAAAAAGAACAGAAAAAGAAGCATGACTTGCTTTTCCTCATCCTGGTGTATTCCTGCTCTGTCTGTGAAGCAAACATAGCAGACAGCACGGACAAAATAGAGGCCAGCACAGTTTTCTGCTCCTGCACAATGATGGGTGGATCATCTGGCTGGCAAAGCTCCTGGCAAACGAGGTCATAAAGCAAACTCCAAGTCTCTTTTCCTCCATCAGGAGCCTGCACTTGAGAAAGAAAGAAAGAACCCACCAACCCAACAAATTTAAT
The DNA here is from genome assembly GCF_052056855.1 of Sturnus vulgaris. Lineage (NCBI taxonomy): Eukaryota > Metazoa > Chordata > Aves > Passeriformes > Sturnidae > Sturnus > Sturnus vulgaris. Next base: position 246,702 of record NC_142260.1, on the reverse strand, counting down.
CCAAGTACCTGAATTCCTGTTCTCCCCAATAAATATGTGGTGATCCAGAAGTTAAACCTCTCCTGGCCCCCTCACACGTAGCAATTCCAGGTTCTTACCAATAGCCTGGATACCTTCATCCACTGTGGTCAGGAGCTGCAGGATATGCATATAAACATCCAGTCCTTCTGGGTTATCTGATCTACATAGAACAAACACCAAAAACACTCATTAAGGTGCTGCTTACTGATCTTCTATTCTGTGTTTTGGTCACAGAGAAGCCCATCAGCAATCACTGCCATTCCCTTTGCAAACAAACAAATGGACTTGTTTCAAACCATCAGTCCAGGAAAACATATCCCAGTGATCTGTCAAGCTGTGCTGTTCCCACTAAAAGCAAGATGTTTGGGCACAGGCCTTGCAAGGTTATGAGGAATCTCCCCAGCCATGAAAGCAAAAAGAAATCTCCCATACCGGACTTGCTTGGCTGCTTCAAGTATACAAGGCACAATCTTAAAGTCTGGAAGTTCCTCAGGGGAATCATCTCCAGATGGTCCCACAGAGTGACAAGTGCCATTCTTGATCCAGTTTAACATCAGCTCTTCATCCAGATCAAAGAGCTTGTCCACAACTTCACCCACTTTCACCAGCAAGTCAACTGCACAAGGGAGAATATTATTTTTATTTCAACAAGACTAAAAATGAAGGCCAAAAATTAGCTCACAAAATGCTACTATATACAAGTATTTGGAGCACATTCAGGACTGAAATAAATCCATTTTCTCTTGACATAAACATAGCTGGTTGCTATGTTTAATGTCTGTATGTGGCATAGACCAGGTAAAGAGTCTGATACATAGGGATTGTTGGAAAGCTCCCTGGCACCTTTTACCTTGCCATGACACATGTGAAGCAGTAACTTTATTCTGCAAAGAGACTCCATGATCCTGAAAGTATCTGAAGTAAAACTTTTCAATATTTGCTCCTAGATATGCACTTTTATGCTAATATTCCACTTGCCAATCTGCATTTTACTTAAACAGATCTGTTACTTCAATTGGATGGAGCAGTATTTCTGAGAATTTGCAGTTAAAATATCAATTTAAAAAATTGAAAAAGCTGTATTATTAGGATTCCTTGACAAATGACAACTGCTACCACAGCTGAGCTGGATGTTAAATATAAATGCTACTCAAAATATTTCCAGTTTTAGGTGCTTGGTGTGGTTTTTGCTAAATTAATAAATTTTGCAAAGAGATTTGTGTAGCACTGTCTGCCCAAAGCCTGCACAGTATTCAGCTGCCAGAGTAACTGAACCATTCCACCAGTTCACATTCCACAGATATGGTAGTTTCAAAAATAGAAAGCCCATATCTGACTTGAAAAAAATAAATTAAATGAGGTCTTGTTTCAAGGTTCAAAAATTACATATGTATATCCCTGAATGAGGACTATGTACTTTCTTTTATTATGGCAAATAAAAATTTCTTCAATTAAACATATTTTGATTCCTCCCCAGAGCTTTCTTCTTTCTCTGGGTGCTTTTCTGGTTGGTTTTATATATATTTATAAACCTGCAAAGGGAGGGCAAGATTGTTTTGGTGTTCTTTAAACTCAAGAGGTTTCCTTTATTTAAAAGAAATTAACCCAGCTGAAAACATTTGTCTTTGCATTGCAGTTCAGTTCTTATTTTTCTTCTGCAAACACCCACCACATCCCAGCTTGTTTTGGCATCTTACCATTTGTAGAGCTCGACATGATAAAGCAAACACAGTCGTACACAGAAGGGTTTTCTCGGATCCTCTCCACCCAGACATTGGCCACCTCAGGCTGGGAGAGGCAAGTTAACAACAACCTAGGCAAGAGTTCCCCATTGAACAAATGAGAAGCCAGTTCACTCCTTTTAGCTGTACAAGTGTAAGTCCAAAACAATGACAGTGGAAAGGGGAATCCAACTCACAGCAAAGCGATTCCACAACAATGCAGAAACATAAAAGGAAAGGATGAGAGGATAATAAAAGAGTGAACCCACTTCTCAGTTTTCTCCCCAGGCCTCAGAGCATGGCAGAACCACACTAATGATGCATTAATTTCTGAGCTGTCCTACCTGCTTGTTTCCAGAAGAGTTGGGGAGTCTGAATCACACAAACGTTGCAGTAACACTTGGCTTTAAGAAAATGCAGGGAAAAAAAGTTAGTAAAATCCATCTTTATTTTTTAAAATGGTATAAAAAGGTTAATTGCACAAGTGCAGCCATGTTCTGAGATTAAAGCCAGCTTTTCCTAACTGTGCATGCACTTCCAGTATCTCAAGACCACCAAATTTAGAAACTAACTTGACTGGTGATTAAAAATCCCCAAAAATAGTGATCTGTGTCCTTTCTTCCTTTCCTGAGCACTTTCCACACAAACGTGGCCAACCAAAAGTTATGAATGAAGATGAGGCTTGGCAGGCAAGCTTAGATCCTTCTCTAACATGAATTTCCTGATTGTGAGTCCAGGCAAGCAGGACCTGTTCATGTACAAAGCACACAAACACTCACCCAAGATTCTCATCTTTGCTAATGGACATGCAGATGTCCTGGAAACAGGCCATATTCCCTAATATTCCCACACAGATTTCCTGAAAAACAAAACACAGTATAATGAGACAACTGCAAGTCTGCAATTTCACTTCCAGAGCCATAAGACAAAAGTAAGAGAGGTTCAAAGATGTTTTCCAGTTGGATTTCCAAGCGTGTATTTCATGTCAAAGATTCAAATTCTTCCACAGATTCCATACCTATTTTTCTGTTCTATCAGACTAGCCTAAAACACACTCAGGTACTATGCAGATATTTAGGTGTTAGGGCTTTCCATAAAAGCAAATATATCTTGAAATCAGCTCTGCTTGCATATTCTTTATATAAGTTTTGAAGCTAATTTGACAGCCCTGTCATTAAAGCAAAAAGGAGTCCTAAACAAAAATATCACTATGTAAATGTGACCCTCACTGATATTCACTTGCTCACAAAAGAAAGGGATCTTAATACAAGCTTCCAGCAAAGTCCCATTTCTGATTAAAGAGATCTAAAATAAAATAAAATAAAAAACAAACCCCAAAGCAGTACATCCCATTAGGATATTCATGCCAAGGTAATCATTAAGAGGATGCACACTTGTGTAAAGGGAACCATGAGAGCTCTGAAATACCTGCAGGTGACTGGTGCTAAAACAAAGTGAGTCATTAGTTTGCAGCAATTTAAAGTCAGAAATCAACTCTCTCCACCTAAGGTTGTTTTTTTAATTATTAACATGCTATTACCTCCAATTACAGCAGGCAATTACTCCAGCAAACACTATTTCATGAAAGTAACTGTGACAGCCAATTTGCACTCACTTGCAAATTTGAGTTGTACTTTCCAAAGATAAAATACTAAACTTTCAAAGCTCTATTTGTCTCTATTCATCTCCTGGAGAAAAGCATCTGGTAACTTCTGAGAAAGAGGATTTATATCAGCACCGAGTAACTTTGAAAATCCTATCCTGACTCCTGCAGTGCACTGTGTAGCACAAGCTGGAAATCAGTGACCTCAAAACAAGTGGAAAATGAAAAAAAAAAAAAGTATTGGTGTCTTAAAAATTCCCAAGATTACTTTTCATAATCTTTTTGTGTTTATTTCTCATTATCTTGTTCTGATTTGACTGGTAATAAATTAATTTCCCCAAGTGGAGTCTGTTTTGTCCATGACAAATCCCAGCAACTGGTCAGTGATCTCTCCCTGCCCTTATCTTGACCCATGAGCTTTCTGCTGTATTTTTCCCTCCCCTGCCCAGCTGAGGAGGGGAGTGACAGAGCAGCTTTGGTGGGCACCTGGCCTCCAGCCAGGGTCAAACCACCACATAATAGGTCTGACTAAACAAATTCATGACCATTTCTGTTCAGTAATCATGAGACAAGTCAAAAGGAAAAAGAGACCAGACTGCTGGGTTTTATAACAGGTCTTATGACTATGTTTGATAAACTCAGTCCTTCATCAGTGTATCTAGATGAGGATGTGTGAGCAGACGTGTACCAGCTTCAGCATCACCAAAATTCTTACTGATTAGACCATGTTAAAAACAGTGAAAAAGCATGTTATATTTGATTTTGTGTTTTCTGCAGTTCCCCTTTTACATTACACATGTAATGAGAGAAGAGATATAAATGTAAATGCACAGAGATATCTACTGTTGGTATTAACACAGGACAGCTTTTTGACAGCCCATACTTACAGTTAGGCGAGGGCATTTGGACTTGGCAAAAACTCCCATGAATATATCGGGGGCGTTGAACTCCTGAAGAAATAAAGCAACATCCTGTGGAGAGAGTGAATGGAGAAGTAAATGGACCTCTACAGCTTCCAAACACAAAATCAAAAGTGTTCCCACAGAGATCAAAGAGATGGATCAAAGAGATGACAAACTCACTACAAGAAATACATTATCTGCCAACTTTATACTAATAAGCCTTGTTTTTCAGTAAGAGAAGGTCAGCAAGCCACTCTGGTGATTCAGCATGCCAGTGATTTGCAGTAGAATGAACCAAAAAGTCACACTTGCAAGAAAATGCAAATTGCTCCCTATCTCAACAGAAACAGACACTCAACCAGAATTCAGTTTTAAGGCATGACATTACCATGACATATAAAAAAGAAGCAGGTGAAGGGATTACCATTAGCACTTGACCAGAATACACAAAAAAGGAAATCTCCTCCTCATTTTACCACATTAAAAAACAAGATTAGTTCTTTATTTAGGAGCAAAAGACCCATATCCCATGTTTATTTTAAAAAATCAGAGCAACAAGTTAGGGAATAAAATAATAATACTTAAACTAAGAGAGAGAGAGAGAGAGAATTTGTTCCAGCATTTGAGGATGCTGAGAAAAATACCAAGAAGCTGTGTTATATTGCCACTGCAAGTCTGCAGCTAAACTTTGAAAGGCTGTTTATCTATCAGAGAAAGCTGTGCTTACCATCGGCACGCATGACGATTCCTAAAGGAAAATATGCCCGTTTCGAGATGGCATCAGTATTATCCCCATAATCCACATGCTGAAGACACAGGCAGTGCACCCGAGTGAATTCCAGCTGCTGTCCTGCCCCTGCTCCTCTTTGCGGCTCCACGCAGGGCCCGGCTGCTGCCGCCCCAGCCCAGCTGCGCTGCCTCACCCTGCCCAGGACACCGCGACGAGCGCCCGGCCCATCCCCGCCTTCGCCCACTGCCAGCCCCGTGCTCCTACCTCGTCCATGGACATGTCCCACACCTTGCAAATGTCATTCTCCATCTCCTCGTCCAGCTCCGCGCGGGCTCCCTCGGGGCTGGCGGTGGGATCGGGCTCCGCGGGGGCGATGACCTGGGACACAGCGGGGCGGGGGAAACGACCCGGCTCAACCCGCGGGGCTCCCAGGTGTTTTCCCACCGCGTCCCCGCTCTGTCCCCGGATTTTTCCCCTGCGAGTCCCCGCTGTGTCCCCGGGTGTCCCCCCCACCCCGGCCCCGGGAGCGGTCTCACCGCACCACCCGGCGCCGACCGACGACGGGCCCGCCGCCCGCTCCCTCCCGGCGGCCGCGCACCTCGATGAGGCGGGTGAGGACGCTGAAGAGCCAGTGCTTGCTGTACACCGTGTTCCCCACCGCGTCCCCCTCCTCCTCCTCCGCATCGCTACACGGCGGCGACGGGTTGCGGTCCATGGTGGCCCCCACAGCCGTGCGCGGGCAGCGAGGCGGCGGCGCGGCCAGAGCGGCGCCCGCGGCCCCACAGCGCCCCCTGCCCACCGGCGGCCGCTGTTGCGCCGGGACCGCGCCGGGACCGTACTGGGATCGTACCGGGACCGCGCCGGGACCGTGCCGGGACCGTGCCGGGACCGTACTGGGATCGTACCGGGACCGTGCCGGGACCGTGCCGGGACCGCGCCGGGACCGTACTGGGATCGTACCGGGACCGTACCGGGATCGTACCGGGACCGTGCCGGGACCGCGCCGGGACCGTGCCGGGACCGTACTGGGATCGTACCGGGACCGTGCCGGGACCGCGCCGGGACCGTACTGGGATCGTACCGGGACCGTGCCGGGACCGTACTGGGATCGTACCGGGACCGTGCCGGGACCGTGCCGGGACCGTGCCGGGACCGTACTGGGATCGTACCGGGACCGTGCCGGGATCGTATTGGGATCATACCGGGACCGCGCCGGGATCGTATTGGGATCGTACCGGGACTGCGCCGGGACCGCGCCGGGACCGTACTGGGATCGTACCGGGACCGTATTGGGATCGTACCGGGACTGCGACGGGACCGCGCCGGGATCGTACCGGGACCGCGCCGGGACCGCAACGAGACTGTTACAGGATCGCACCGGGATCCGCCCGCCCAGGGCCGCCCCTCCGCGCCCTCCCAGAGCACCCGAGGGTCCCAAGGGAGACCCTTTGGCAGCCCCCGTGATGCCCCGACACCGCCGCCCCCGCCCTGCAGTCCCGCGCGCCCGGGAGGATGGAAGCTCGCAGAGAAGGGAACGGTTCTCAGGAGGATTTCTTTATTCAGCTGTACAAAGGGAGGTGTGACAGGAGCGCAGTACAGCGCTAGTACTTGCTGGGCAGCCCCTTGGGACGGTAGCGGTTCGGGTCCCCGCCGCTCCGGCCCCACGCGTTCGCCTCCTGGTCCGCCCGAGTATCCTCGGCGCCTCTGCCGCTCACGCCGCTCTGCCAGTTCTCCCGGGCGTCGCTGTGGGGGAGAAAAGGCCGCCTGAACAGACTGCACTTAACTCAGCCTTGTGTTGGTTCCCTCGCTCATGTGAAACTGAGTTTCCGAAGGGCTGCTCAGGGCGAGATGCAAGCACACACTCGGCCTTGGTCTGAGAGCCCGCGGTGGAATCCATATCTGTTATGTCGGGAATGAACCAGCAATGAAGGAGAGTTCCTTATCAGAAATGCAGAGAGAGGAATTTGCCTTCTCGGGAGGACAAGAAGAAAGGCTCAGGCTCACGTGAGCCTATATTCCTATATTCCTATAGAGACCGGCTGTCCAAACGGGAACCACTTCCCCTCCCCTCTGCCCTCCTTCTAGGTGCAAAGCTGAGTACAAGTCCAAGAGGACCTCACTCCAGCTGGAATGCTTGCATTGCTGATAACTCACTGTTAACAAGCCAAGCACGCTCCATTACCTGATCACTCTCGCTGCCCAAGCACCCCCAGGTCCTCTCCGGGCAGCATCATAATTCCCACGGGCATGGAAATACTTGTCAGCTCCTTTGTAATTTGCCTCACGCATGTCCTTGTATGCTCTGTACATATCCTTTGCCCCTGAAGAAAGCAGAGAAACAGAGATGATGTTGACTTGAAAGAGTCGTACTAAAAATAGTTCAGTACCATTTCAGCCAGGAGCTGAAAGGCCCAAGGAGCAGGAACATAGCGAGGCACTGCTCCACATCAGCCTTAGCACAGGGCTGTGCCCACAGAAAGCACAATTGGAGCTGACCAAGGCCCTCATCCAGCAGCAGAAACCAGCGGGGTCTCTGACGTGGAGCTGTGGATTTCCCAGCTCCGAGGGCTGCACCACTGACTGCTGTAACCTGTGCTTGAGGAGGGGGCTGCTGAGGCAAGGGCCCCCGGACACAGCAGCTTACCTCCCACTGCATCCCGGACAAATTGTCCAGCTCGGATCATTCCTTGGACTACCGCTGGTCTCTCAGCACTTGCGCACAGAACAGTGCAGAGCAATGCGATGCAGATCCAGAGCCTCATGGTTCCTGGCCAAGCCTGACAGGGAGCTGGGAGACAGTGAGAGAGATGAGCAGTTTTGGAGCACCTTTGAGAACCCACCACACCTCCAGCTGTGCCCAGCTGCTGCCCCAGCGCTGAGGGCTCGCCCAGGACCCCCTTCTCCCTCTGCATGCCCTCTGTGCAACCACAAGCTCCACAACAAAAGTAGGTGCACATGAGAAACCCGCATTTCAGCACTCCCTGCCGCTTCTGTCCTGAGTACAAAGAAGCCTCACGTACTAAAGCATTGGTCCTGCTCCCAAATACCAGCTGAAAACACTGCACACATCTCACAAATTCAGAATGTCACTCACCACTGCAGAACGGCAAAGCCAAAGGAGATGGAGGTCGTCTTGTGTGCTCTCAGACTCAGAGAGGGTATTTATAAGCAATTCAAACCCCTCAAAAGAGGAAACTGGAAAGGATACCTATGGTTGGGAAATCCCCACCAGGACTCCCAACACAGAAATCATTACTGGAAAACTGTCCTTGTCCTTACTGAAAGTTCATAGCTTCTGTTACACAATTTTTTACAGAGTATATGGCACTTCTTCAGCTGTCCTTGGGACTATTTGCTCTTCCTACCAACCAGACTGACAAACTGCCTTGAAGGCTGAAGAGTTCCATGTGCTTGAAGTGTTACTGTTAAGTGTTACCTGTCTTAAGGGTGACGCTTTAGTTTAGATCTTGGACTGAAGAGAGCTCAGAGGGGAAGGTACTATCTGCACACTGAAACACAAGGTCAGGTCTGTGTCTGTGGAGAAGGATGGTGAGCTGCATTACCAGAAAGGCTGCAGGAACTGCTGAGTGAAATTCCCATGCGTGCTGGGATTGCCAGATGAATCCCAGAGTAAACTGAATGGAAAATGTGAAGTGTTGCTCTTAACTCCATTGCAAAGCAATGCTGATAATGCTCTAAGATAGCACAGACACACAGACCATCAAGAGGCTCTGAATGGTTCATTTTGCCTTGGCTTGCTCTCATAGGCCCCTCTCGAGGGACTCCAGCCACCCTGCTGCAACAGCAGCTCCATGGGGCTCAGGTGGAATGTTTTGGACATAGCAGTAAATATTTTACCTAAGGGGAAATTCAGATCCATACAGCCACAAGTCTGCTAGATTTTAAATCAACTGTCTGGCCCTGTGGGCATGGCTCACTGTTTAAGTACCCACTGTGCTCTCTCTCCTTAAAGCCTGCTTGCTTCCCTTGGTTAACAACTTGACACAACCCTTTCTCCTGCAGAAAACTCCAGGGTTGAGTGCAACTGCACTGGAGAGTGAGTGTGCAGGAGGTGTCCCCATTGTGTGGCCTTGTACGTGATTTAGTAAGTCTAAGAGAGCACCTTACATTCCCCTCAGAAGAGTTAAAGGTATCTGCCCCACACACAACTCTGCCACTGTAAACAATTCGCTCCTGGAACTGCAGGGCAGAGGCATGAGTTGAAAGAGGTGCAATAAAGCTAACAAAGTGTCAACAGTAACTTCTTCAGCATCACTAGACTTCAGTCAAAAAAATTTGCTTAAGGGGAGACATTTTCCATAGACTAAGCCTGGAGCAGCAGGACAGATACTCTGTAGTGTGATGTATCTCAGAATGGAACAACTTGCAACAAGAATCTAAACCAAATCGACTAGGAAACCTTGCAAGAAGCAAGGAGCACAGATTTTTGTCCCCTGGCACCTCTGACTCTGATACTTCACAGCGTAACAGCTCAGCTCCTGCAGGGACTGGAGAGCTGTGTTTTGCCTCAACTCTGTTCACATCCTGATGACATCCTTGCAGTACATGGCAGCTCAAGTGCCTTCTCTGCTGGCTGCAAGAAGCCTTGTCTGTCACCTTTTTGCTTTGTAAAAAACAAGGAAAATTACTCCTGTAAGTTGGGGTACAGGCATGTGGCACTTTGCCCAGGGACTTAGAACAAAGCATTGCCTTCAAAAGAGTCCTGAGGAACTTTTTCCCTACAAGAGCTCACACACTCTGGACCAGAGAGGATATTTTGAGTTTTACACTGTTTCACATTCTCTCCAAGCTAACATTTCGGCAAAACAGGAGGACAACTGCAAGAAGGCAGGTGGTGGAGGGATTCTTTAGAACGTCTCAGAGTGCTTCCCCTAGTGTCGAGCAAGGACAGCAGCAGTGAGAGCAATGCTGGAGCTCCCCACAGAACTGAGATAAAGCTGCAGCTGGGGGCTCCAGCGGGGAACAGCCCGAGCCCTGCCTTCCCGCATCCTCTCGTCCTGCACTCCAGGTCACGAGCCTTGGCTCACGGAAATGAGCTGCAGCCAACACTGCTGCTTTCGCAACAGAAAGAGGAAAAGCTGACTCTGAGCCTGGAGGAGGGTTTGAACACAGTGTATCTTCTTGGCCCAGCAATAAACAATTACTGCACATGCACACTGGGAAACAGAAAACACTGACGGGGGCCCGGAGACCGTTTCTTGCTTTGTACATTCTGATGCAGTTAAGATAAAAAGCAACCCCATACGGTTGCCCCTTAACGGTAAATATGTATGAATGCAAGTTATGTTCCACAAACATTCCAGAGTTTTGCAATCGAAGAAAGTCAGACTAAGGGGATGATGTAAATTCCCAGCTTGGGCACAACAGTATTTATTTCTTAATCTGGGAAAGAACAGTATTTTAAGTACACGTGCAATAATACATTTCAGGAGTTTTGCCAAGTATGGAATATATACTACCAGTGACCTCGGGCTTACAGACATAGAGAATGACTGGAAACCTGTCTCCTTTCAAGAAGCAGATTGAAAATGCAGGTATTTATCTGGAGTAAAACTGATTTGCCCATGATGAAATAACATGATACATTTTTCTTTGAAAAAAAAAAAAAAAAAGAAAATACCACCACCAGTTTCTATTTAAAGCTGCTCCAGGCTAAGCCCCCTTTATTCATCTCTGCTTTTCAAGGGTCTCTCCTACTACCAGTGACCCACAAAAACCAAAGCTGTGCAACTGAGGCAGTTTCTGTTTCAGTAATTTCTGAACAGAAGACTGCCTCATTTCACAGTCCCTTCACCCTACTTGTATGAGATGAAAACAAACTCATCCAGAATAGGAAACATTCATTTTCCAACTCTTCTTCAGACAGTAAACTCTCACTCTTTATTGACAGCGAAGTTAGTTGGAATGATAAAACACAAGCTCACTTTAGACAAATCTGAACACACACTTCCCATTGTTACCTGTAGGGCCCTTCGGACATAATAATTTTTTTTAAAAAGCTCCAATTAGAATTATGACTTACTGTTAAAAGAAAACAATAAAAACCCCAACCGTCAGTCAAAGTTAACCGAGTGTACAAAACTCCCACGAAGTAAGAAAGAGACTGATGTATACACAAAATACACCAAGTGGATAAAGTGGAACCATAGGGAGGTAAGCCAGGCACATTCTCAGAAATCCAGGAATTCCACTGAGGAAGGCGAGAGGAACCCTTGGTAGGTAAGGGTGGCAGCAGCAGCTCATCTGGCAGGGAAGAGAACAGGCATCAACACCATCTGCTAGGGACCTGGCTCCCAGCCCAAGTCTTACTGTGAGAGCATGGGCTGTTCCTGACAGCACTGATCCTTCTATTGCCAATGGCAGAATCTAAACCCCAGAAGCTTCAAAATTTTCTGGTTTAGGAATAGTTCTGTATTGGGTTTTCCAGAAGTAACACTGGCTGAAAGCCTGATACTCTTTGTCTCCCTAGAACTTCCCTTCCTCTAGGGAAGTAACCAGCCCTCCACACCCAAGTTTTTCTTGCAGACAAGATGAAATAGTCTGCAGACTGCATCTCTCAAAAGTCCAAACTCAGTCTTATTTTAATGAAAAGCATTGTTTTGCAGCACTACAAGCGCTGCAAGACTACATAAAAAGATTCCTCACAAAGCAGTATTTTCACATCATCTTACAATAAAATTTTCAATTTTAATTAAATTTAGTTCAAATTAATGCATTACTTTATTTAAATGATATTTGTGAAAACTGAATATTGACCAGACATCACAGCCTTCTGCTTAAAATGAGTCAGACAGTGAAGGGGTCAAAACTAGAAGCTTAAAAAGAAACTCATTCAAAAATGTATTAAATGCAGGAAGAGTACAAAGCATTTCAGTAAACGAGATATAAAAGCTAAGTGATTTTGTGAATCTTTGTATTCAACCAGGTATGCAAAAAGACTTATGCAAACCATCAGCTTTTAAAAATATTCTTAAAATAAGTCCTCTCACTTTCCAAAATGTCAGAATTAACTGTGGAATTACCAAAGTTGACCTGGACTTCAAGAAAACCTTTTGACACTGTTTCCCACGATGTTCTCCGGGAGAAATTGGCTGTTCATGGCTTGGACATGTCCACTGTTCACTGGGTACAAACCTGTCAGGATGGCTGAGTGGATTCCATCCCGCTGGCAGCCGGTACCAGCGGTGTTCCCCAGGGCTCCGTGCCAGCCCAGTCCTGTTCAATCCCTTCAGCAATTTTCTGGAGCAGGGATGGAGGGCACCCTCAGGCACTTTGCAGACACAGCAGGCTGGGTGGCAGTGCTGCCCTGCTGGAGGCCAGGAAGGCTCTGGGCAGGCTGGACCCAGGGGCTGAGGGTCAGCCAGGCCCAGAGCCAGGCCTGGCCTTGGGCCACAACAACCCCAGACACGGCCACAGGCTGGGCCAGAGGGGCTGGGAACCTGCTGGGCACTAAAGGACCTGGGGGGGCTGGTAACAGCAGCTGGACATGAGCCAGCAGTGCCCAGGTGGCCAAGAAGGCCAAAGGCATCCTGGCCTGGGTCAGCAGCGGTGTGGCCAGCAGGGCTAGGGCACAGATTGTCCCTCTGTACTGGTGAGGACACATGGCGAGCACTGTGTCCAGTTCTGTGCCCTTCACTGCAAGAAAGACACTGAAGGGCTGGATTGAGTGCAGAGAAGGGAAATGGAGTTCATGCAGAGTCTGGGGCACAAGTCCTGTGAGGAGCAGCTGATGCAGCTGGCAGTGTTTGGCCTGGAGAAATAGAAGCTCAGGGGAGACCTCATTGCTCTCTACAACGGCCTGAAAGGAAGCTGGAGCCAGGGTGGTGGTGGATTTCTTTTTCCCAAGTAACAATGGATAGGACAAGAAGAAATGGCCTCAAATTGCTCCAGGAGACATTTTCATTGGATAGCAGGAGACATTTCTTCACCAAGAGCACTGTCCTGTACTGGAATAAGCTGTCCAGGGAAGTGGTGGAGTCACCACCCCATTGAAAACCCATGTAGATGTAGCCCTTTGGGACATGGTTGAGTGGTGGGATTTGGCAGTGCTAGGCTAATAGTTGGAGGGCTGGATCTTCAGGGTCTTTTGCAATTGAAATGACTGATTTGAATTCCACTGTCCTGAGGTTTGCTGGAGTATCACAACTGATGTTTATGGTCACAGTACACAAACAGGTATGGGCAATTTAGAAATATTGTGCTTGTAGTTCAAGAGCAAGTTCATTTAACAAGTTTGTCTATTAATCAGCATTTTTAACCATGAATCCACTTTAAAATATTTTCCTCCCATTTTAAGATTTGGCTTAGTTAATGTATTTCAAATAGGCAAGGTCTGTCCATATAAATTAAGAAGGGGAAAAAACCAACGGGTACCATAACACAAACTTCTACAGCAACAGTAAAGGTAAATGTCATTTACAGGTAAGTTAAACAAGTGTAGGCTTAGGTACTTCTCAGGAATAGTTTTCTCATGTTTCCAAACAAAGAAACAAAAAAATTGTATATACCACAGTTTAATACTTAGGGGCTCATATCCCTGAACACTTAAGTTATGGACTCAAAATAAATTCAGCAATTTTCATCTTGGCAATCTGTGAGCTTAATTTCGAGATAAATACTGGCTTGTTTTGATCTATGTTCTACACAGTTCAAAAGCCATCTCCAAAGGAATAACAAAGAACTGTCACCACTTCCAGGTCAGATACCTGCCAGATGGAGACTGGCTTAGTATAACTGAACTTTTAGACAGGAGTTTGTTATTTTTAAGGGCCTGTGAAATTTAAGAGGCACTTGAATATACAGTCATTACAGTATAAAATGTTCTCATAGTTCTCCCAAGTTGCTTTCTATGCTTGCTGAGACCACAAAAACCGGTCACACCTTTCCAACATGGACTGAATCAGCGCTCTGAAATTAAAGCAAAGGGAAAAAAAAAGTCAAACAGTAAAAAAAGCTAACAGAAAGAACAACAGTTTGCTTTTTAAAGGGAAGTTTGTAAAAAACATGATTGCATTTCAGGAAGTAATATCCTGACATCATCAATCACACCTTTGCAAGGAATAGTAGAGATCAGAGTGTGTACAGGTCTCAGCAGGACAGATCTGTTTCAGAGAATCTCCTTCACATACACCTTTAATGTATGATCTCCTGTTTCCTCAATTTAAATTTTAAAATGTCTATATTGCAAAACACACAGTTCTTAGATAATAGGAAAACTTTCAGATGAATCTAAAACCAAAGGTCAAAATGTGAAGCACTTTATCTTCTTGTTAACTGAAAAGAAAGTTTAAAGCACTGAGGAGATCCAAAAAGAATAGTGTGGATTTTCTGCTGACACACCTCTTACCTCTGCCTTTTCTCAGCGATTCTCAGTATCTCACAGACACCAGTAAACCTCTCAGACAATTCTAGTGTCAAGCCACACTCCTGCAAGAGAGGCAAGGCATGATTTGGGCCGATGGCCTTGGCCAGCAACAGAGCGACATTTTCCACAGTGATGCAGTCTGGGCAGCTCGGGCCTCCGTTGCTGACAGCATTCCCATTCTGTGGGCTGTGGTGGTGGAAAGCTGTGCTGTGATTCTGTGCAAGATGCAGAACAAACTTCCACTCTTCTATGGTCTCTGGAATGGAACCTAGATATAAAATGAATTTGTTACATTATTTGTAAAACCAGGATTATTCTAAGACTACTATTTAAACTATATCTGTACTTAAAAGGGAAGCTAGCTATTCTATTTTACTCTGAAGATTTTAGGAAACTAAGCATTATAAACAAGCAAATTGTGCACAGAAATGCACTACCCTGACTGACTCAGTGTAAAGATTCAGTGGTGAACCCACATAGCTTCACAATAGTTCAGTACACAAGGCTTTGGATTAAGCCAAGAGACAAAGCTTTGTTCATCTTAGGGCTGGAGTGAATTTTCTTCTGAGTTCTGCCTTGTGGTACAATGCTTTGCTCACCCTAACTTCGGGTATGTGCACGTGTAGTGGTGGAGTTTTGTTATGTGCAGGAAAGCTTCCTGCTCCTCTGTCTACAACACCAAGGTTAGCTTTTACTCCCAACTGATAAACAAATCAAGATTCTCTAACTTTTAAGCATTTTCTAGCACAACTGATTTCACAAAGCACAGCAAGAAGATACAAGAGTATAATACCCATTTATATGTTTCAATTATGCTGTACTACACATAGGGCTACAAAAACACTTCAAAAAATAGAAGTTCAACTCAGCTTTGGGCAAACTTTATAAGGGGCAGTTCCTACATTACAGAAGTATATTTACACAGCTTAAGAATCACTAACCATCTTCTCCATTCAACAGGCTCAAATCATCCAAATGAACAATATTAGTAAAGGCTTCCATTCTTCTATCCAGCTCCAGACAGAGAAAAAGATATCCAGGCCAAAATCTTGAATAAGAGAGTAAAGATTTCAGGAATCAAATATTCAGTTCAAACCAAAGTCAAGAACAATCACATGCTGATTTAAGTATCAGTAAGGACAAAAGCAATTAAATTTAATGAATGTCAGAAACAGAGTAGGGACATGAGGAATACCTCCCATTTGGCACATTAAATTGGAAATTCAATATTCACCCTCAAAAAAGGAAAGGTTTTTTAAAAAAAAAACCTGTCCAAAGAAGAAACAGATACAAATGTAAATGACCCATCTTCTCAGGGTCAGAATACCCACTAACCAAATAGCAAGAATTGCCAAGTTTTCTCCTTACCCATGTGATTTACATATGTCAGCCATCTTCTCTTTCATAACAAAATCAGCTGGGAGTTTAATCAAGAGCAGAATGAGCTGGCTGTAGCCCCAAGTAAACAAATGTGATCGTGGCCTAGAAGATGAGAAATTCAGTTTTAAAGTATTATTGATTTTCTTCAGAACATTGTGGCTGATTTATGAAAAGAGAGGAGGGAAAAAGAATGAAACATCATATGCAGTCTCAGTAGAGCAGTCACTCTGAAAGGCATTGCAAATAAAAGTTATTCAATCCTTTGGTTGTTTCTGCTGAACTCTGCAAAGTGCTCCAAAGAGTCAGGGATCCAAACTTTCACACAAAATCTAACCTAAAACCAGACCTGTTAAGTCTTTCTGCTGCACTCTTGGGTGAAACCCACTTTACCTGGGATTTCCTTCCTCATCCACAGTGTTTGTCCTTTGTGGAGCATCATGAGAAACTGCCAAGCACAACCAATCCAAGCGTACAGATTCTGGCTGCAGAAGAGACCTAAGGAGAAACGGCCTGGAAAACAAAGTAGACGCTAAAAAAAAAAAATCCTAGCAGTTTTAAATATATCAGATATGGAGAAGCAGAGATTGTGTATGAACAAATTAACAACAACAAAACAAAACCAAACCCAAGAAAAAAAATAAACCAGGGGGATGTAAAATTAAATACGGAAAAGCCTACAATTATTTATGTCTCTACAAACTAGGCAACCACAGAAAAATCAAGTTTTCAGGTTGAGTTCCCCCAGATTTGGCTTTGGGGTTTCTTTTGGGTTTTTTTGGGGGATTTGGTTTGCTTGAGGTATTTTTTAAATGCCATCTAACCCTGGTATACTGAACTGAAGACATAGGAACAAAAGAAGTCAATTCCATTAAAAGTATTATTTAGGAAATCCCTTTTAAAACTAGATACTAACCTAACAAAAACTCTAATCTAAGACCAGCTACAAGTCATAGGATTACTTGGAACCTAATGCTTAAGAACACCAAAGAAACACAAAAAATGGTTCCCCAAAAGCCAAAACAAAACAAAAAAATCCTCCACACAGCTACATGATGAAGAGAGCAGACAGATGAAAAAGATTCTACATTCCCCTCACCTTTTATCCTCTGGCTTTGATTTCACCAGACTATCCAAATATGCTAAAAAGTGAGCTGGATCATTCCTGCAAAGCTGTTTAATATCAGAAGGTAAAATAGATGGGTGGAACTTGATCAAGGGCCGAAGGGCTGTTTCCCCAAATTTGTCATAAAGTCTGGAGAAAGAGAGAATAAAAACTAATTTTCAGTACCAAACAGCAAAATTTTTTTTCAAGATTATACTGAAAGGTGATCTCTCTAAGAGATTCCAGAAATCTTCATGACATGGTAAGTGAAGCAATTCCTGCCAGGAAGTTATGAAAAAGAAGATTTAGGTACAAACCTTTGAGCATGTGCCAGCAACAGTGGGCTGCCATCCCATGGCCCCAGGTCATGCAGCAGCTTCAGTATTTTCAACATGTCTTTTTCATTTTCCATTGCTAAAGCCACTGGACTATGACAAGTTAGTTCTAAAATAAATCAGTTCACAAGTTATAAGATTTGGGCAATTTTTTTTCTTAACGTTTCCTGCTCCTCCTTTCATCCTTCTGCTGAACAACAGCTATCACTGCTTTCATGGGAAGTTCAGCACCCATCTCAGTCCTGATAAAATGTATTAATCTCCAGGCACAAGTGCAATCCAACTAAGAAAAAACGGGGAATGCATACACGACTTTCACTTCTAAGGCTCTCAGAATCCAGACAGTGAAGAGATTCGCAAATAATCCCCAAGAGAAGCACTAACACCAAACACCAACACTCAAAGCAAGATTCTGTTGTTTAGCTGCTTTCTGCTGGAGCAAAATCAAGGCTAAGGCTTTAGTTCGCTCTTGAAAGAAATACGTAAGGGAGAGGCTGAGTGCAGAGAACAAAAGAGTTCTGTTTTCTAATATCATCATGAAGCTTTGGTTCAATAAAATTAAATTGGCGTCAAAAAGATCAGAAAGTATTTCTGTGGAAAAGGGAAGCCTTAAGTGATCACAAGCCACTCATCTGCATAGAACCATTTACTCCATTCAGTATTGTTTCATATTAACCACATTCCTTTACAAGCTGAATCTTCCAGTGCAACTGCTGAAGCCATTGCCCTTTCTTCTGCCTTGTTTCTACACACTTGTGATTCTAATTATGATGCTTTTGCTCTTAGAAGCTGATATGTTTGTTTGTAAACAGGCTGGGATCACTACAGTTCAATCAACAAGGTCCATGCAAACTAACAGGTTCAAAGTTGCAGAGTGGGAGGACAGCAGTCTCTCTCCAAGGAGCCAGCAGTTTGGGTTTTTTTTAAGAAATCACAGGTTATTCTGAGTTGAAAGGGACTCACAATGATCATCAACTCTTAAGTGAATGGTCCATATACAACTTGAACCCACAATGCTGGGATTATTGGCACTATGTCCTAACCAGCTGAGCTAAGTTCTTCCTAAGAAAAGTATTTGGGGGAAAAACAACCAACCAAACAACCCAAAACCAGAACAAAAACTACCACACTACACCGGCAGAAGGAAAATCTGCAGACACAACATTGGGAGTGTCTTCAAGGCTTTTTCTTTTTTTTCTCCCAAACAAACAGTCCTATTTTCAGTTTAAGAAGCAATACAATGTTCATTATTTACCTTTCAATCCTGCAATGTATGTTTCCCATATATGAGGGCTGGTGGCACACGTAGTTATAATACACTGCTTTACTCTCGTTAAATCCAAAAGGAAGAAGAAGCTTCGCATAAACCTACAAGCCAGGGTCCCTGAAGCTGCTGGTGGCAGACTCGTGTCAGAGCTCTCCTCAGCCTCCCCACTCCCAGAGGAAAAGACACGCAGCTCAAAGCACAGAGTGCTCAACTCCACCAGATCTTTCAGAACATCAGCTTCGATGGCACACGGAGGAGACACCTGAAAGCCACAGCCCAGAGGCCCTGTCACATCAGAACCATTTTCACACATGGTTTTGCTTGCACAGGTTTCATCAGGATTTTCCTTTTCAATGCAGTCTTCCAAAATACCATTCTGCTCCTCGTCTACTGGGTCTGTGTCAGCTGGAGCCACTTGCAGGTTTTCCTCCAGGATTGCCCTCTGCTCTTCAGCACACACAGTCTTGCTCTTCTTAACAGACAAAGCAGAATGCTCCTTGCTGAATTTTTCTTCTAGATAGACAAGCCATTCCTGTAAGACCCTTCTCATACACTGAGGCTCTAACAAAACCAAGGGATCCTGGAGCCTGGCTCTGCAGCATAAAAAAGAAGTTTCCTAAGTTTAACTATTATAAGATATCACAAGTGCTTTGTGTAACTATACTCCTACACTCCTTGACTTGGAGTCAGTTGTTGGGTTTTTGTGATTTTGAGTGCACCAAACAGAATTTAGGCTATTTCACACTGTCTACATTTGATCTCAGCAAATTTTGAGCTCCCTAGGATTTCTTTCAAAATGAATTTTTGTGATTTTGATTTTTTAAAACTATGCCTGTACTTAAGACAAAGGGATAACACTAGAAGAGCTTTTAGTGAGTTTTACCAGGTTTTAAAAAGAGGAATGAAATAATTCACCAAACAAGATCCTTTCAGGTTATGTTTATAGACATTTACAGCATCACTCTTACACGCACGTAAAACGAATGAAATGAAAAATTTTAAAAACCTAATCATTTTTTTCTGCCAAAGCCCAACATATGTGTAGAGTAAAAAGTTTGTCTGCTTACATAGTTTCTGCTGTTGCAGCCTTGAGATCTTTCAGACGGTCCTCCTCAGGAAGCTGGCAATTCTGGTGTTCTGACCTAGAAAATAACATTCATCTCAGTCTTATCTAAACTATTAACTTTAATAATTTAAGTGAAGATTTCCTGAAAAATTTCCTCAACACTAATTCCTTTATAAAACATAAAGCTTTCACTTGCAAGAAGGAACAGCTCAACAGAAATTAAGGATAAAGTGGACACAAAGAGAAACACATAATGCTATTTTTGTGGCTTTCTATAATTGCTTCTACTTCAGCTGCAGTAGATTTCTGCAGGTTCTGAACAAAAACTGTACCATGCCACTGTATGAAAGTTAGTCCAAAACGGTAAATTAGCACTGAAATATGAAATTACTTAGCTCTGTGGTCATTGCCTCATCAGCCCTAAGAAAGGAGTTGGGAGAACAGCTGAAACCTACCAAAGGAATAAAGGCAGCTGGAAAAACCTAATGCCAAGTTCCTCTGCTTGAAAGAGTTTTTCCTTCGGTTGCTATCATCAGGACATCCAACAAATACTACTGCTAAGAACATGTGATTTTGCACTCACTCTTTTTCTTCCTGGGGAGATGCTACTGGATTAAGAGGTAGTTCTGGCAGCTGCTCATCATCCTTTGCTTCATGCTTCCCTCTAGATTCAGGACTTATATGAAGTGTGCCAATCTTTTCTGTGGTTTTGCGTACAAAGCTGGAAACACTAGGAATCACAAGTTCAAACATTTAAAATCAGAAGCTGAGAAGCAAACAAGCAAATCAAGCACTCTTTTCATTCAAATCATCTTTTCAGAGACTTTGTAATCTGAAGAACTCTTGAGAAAAGGATGAGAGCAGTGATGACCAACAGGAAAAAAAACTTATTAAGAACCTGCTCAAAATTCATACTCCAGTCATGATCATGTTTTCATCACAAAATAGAAACCTGAAGTATTTAACACTCCTGCTGGAGAAGAAGGATCATATACCAACCTGCTACAGATTTTGACATGTATTTTTAACTTGTATGCAAAAAAATGCAGATTGGCTACACTGCATTTTAAAGCTTTTAAACATAAAACATCTCTATGTCACTCTTGGTGGTAAGAAACCACTTTACAATGCTTCAAATTAATTCTTCAGATTACAAAGTTCACCAATAACATCCTTGTCACTGAGCAGTCCCTATTCATTAAAGTATTTTATTAAAGAGAAAGCTTAATGAACATACCAGAACTCTATTTCTACCATTGCCACAAGGAGAACTATGTCAACAAGTTTTGAACAGAAAAATAAGCTTCCTGCTTTCTGCTCTAAAACAAAACAAAACCAAAAAAAATCCCAAGAACTCCAACCCAGTATCTTTTACTATAACTAGGTATAGCAAAAGTTAAAATTCACTGCAGAAGGCAGAGAGGATTCAAATTTAGCAAAACAATTGGATTTGAAAGTATAGAAGGATTAAAGCTAAACTTTTAAAAATTAACTGTAAATATGGTAGTATTTTATTTAATGATCAATTGCATGCAGCAAATACTTGAAAATGTGTCTTTCATTATTAGCAGAAACACTTATTACTAGTAAAGTCCCCAAGGCTGCTTTTGGTTTAGAAAAAATTCAAAACTGCTTGTACTTCTGATGTTTATTCTGAGATCCTCCCACTGCTGATAGCAGCTACAATTCTTTCTTGCAGGACATGATTGACGTGACCAAGGGAAGGCTGGGCAATTTCTCAGACCATTGCTAGGCCAGAGACATTTTAGCTAATTAACATACAGCACTTTTATAAAAATTTTAAGTGATGTATTTAACTCCACCTCCTTTGTATTTGTACACCCACCCCCTCATCCCCCATCTTTAAAAAAATAAAGTTTTAAAATACCACTGTGATTTACACATAAAATGGATACAGATCTAATTGCAGCAGGTGTAGGCTACCATTATTCCAGAAGTGTTTGGGAAATCAATTAGATTCACTGATAAGTTCATGTGGAGATACAACAGACCACTCTGCAAGTGTCTTTTAGCAATATCTACCTGCTTTGAAAATTTCAGTGCTTGCCCCCAAGCAACATAAGAAGCCTTCCCCCTAAGATCCAGGAAGGCATAATCACAAGACAATATTCAGTAAGTTTTCATTTCAAAACAAACCACAACTAGAGTTTACAGGGTAACAGTAAACATTCCTAGACATTTAACAATTATTAACTATTTAAAACTGAAGTTGAAGTCTTGGCTCCACTGAAGTTACCAGCAGCTCTTTGTATCTTCATGAGAGCCAAGATGAAGATTTAAACTGCCTGGCAAACCTGACTGCACCTCTGGTGCTCCAGTTCAGGTGTTCAGACTATGAACTAAACCACACACTGCTACAAATCCAGGGGACAGAAGAGGGCAAGATGCAATGGATGAGTGAACCTGCTGCATGTTTTACCTTTCTTTGACAGCTTGGAGAGAGACGAGAGGAGATGGGGAACGGAATGACAAAGGAATACTGAATGGGAGAAATGTCTCATTCCGGTCAGCGTCAACCACCACAGATGCATGAGATACGTTCTCTGACAAATGGAATTGAAATAAAAAGTCATGAAACAGTGGCCTGGCAAAAAAATGGAACAGTGAAATGAACAGCAAGTCACTAATATATTAATGGATAACCTGCCCACCGTGCTTTCCTTTTAATACTCAAATTTCAAGTGCTGTTTTAATACTGACTTTGAACCTAGTGAGTCTGCTTTATTAATTGTGTTTTGGCTTTATAGCAAGGCAAACAATGATCAACTACAGAATGAAAACTATCTTCTAAGATTAGACTTACAGTCCATTTAAAGGACAAAACCTTGATCTAATCCACCGAGTTATTTATACATCTAGGAAAATTAAGTATTGTAGCATACATCAATTCACAACTGTTTGTAAAGTCAGTTGTGACCATGATTTCCAAAATCTAAATCACATGTGAACAGATATACACAAGCCACGATTAGGGTATAACTCACCCTCTTATTTGAAAGGATTTAAAAAATCTAAGTGAGCCCACAGCTCTCTGGCTTTTGATAAGAATGACAGTAAATACAGTCCTTTTCTCTCCTACATCCCTAACAGTATTTACAATGTGCTTTGCTTAATAATCTCCTGGTACAAGCCCACACTGTATCTTTAAGTGATGTCAACAACAAAAAAGGGATCACTTTAAGTCAGGATGACACTGCAGTTTGCAACAGTCAGCAGTAACCACAGTGTTGAGAGAGGAAAAGATGCTTCACTGTTACAGAAAATATACCATCAGAATCCCTCTTGACAGTCCCTAAAGGTCACAACTAAGTTTATAATTGGTGGTAAATAAGGCTGCCTTTGTTCATTATGCAGACTAGAAACCTAAAAACTCATTACCTCTTATGTCATTGTGAGCAGGGAAACACTAAGTCCATTTCTTTCAAATATCAAATCAAGTACTCGTGCTTCAAGAAGCATCTAGAACTTCTCTACCAGGAAATAATCAGCAAATTTGTCATCTCTTGTGGAACACACAGAACCTTTCTATCTTCTGATATTCAAAAATTAAGTCATCTGAATTTTGACTTTTAGTGCTGGAAATTATGCACTTCAGAGTTCCCTCACTTGTTTTTATGGCGATGTAGGTAAAGAAGCACATGTACACCTAAGTGTATGTTAGTCAGCAGGACAACACTACTGACAAGTAGGGAGCTAAATACCAATTCCTGCATTCGCCCTCCCCAGTGTGGGTTCTTCCAAAGCATCCAAATTCCCTCCATCCTCAACTGGCACCTATCCTTGCAAAGGCTATAAAATAGCCTTTTTATAGGAAAGCCTCTCTACCATATCTAGAACTAAGGCAGCCGCTCATCATCCCAGGTTTCTGCATCCCCTCCCAAACCCAACCAGAGCATCAAACAAGACCCATTAGTCTCACTCTAGCTTAAGTCCACTGACAGACATCTGTCAGGAAATAAAAAAGCTCCCTGCATGGGCTAAATGTTAGTTATTAACAAATCTAGCACCCTACACTAAAGTTTACACGTGTCAGAGGTAATCCCCTGTACAAAGGAAACCCTGCAATAAAGTTAAGAACGCTTATCAGAACACTTCTGCCTTCCCTGAAGAAATATAAACCAGAATCCAGCTTCAGAAATTCTCTTCTGTAGCAAATGCTACAAAAGGATACTGGCAGCAAACAGATCTTGTTTGAAACTCAATTGACACTGGCATAGAAGGAATTTTAGCATTAGTGTTCAATTACACATGGAGAGGGGGAAGTTGGAATGAAGTCCATGCTTGGTAAAGCCCTCTGGACCTTTTGTTTTGTTTCACTGGGTTTTGTTTGCTTTTAAGCCTGGATTTCTGTGGAGCTAGCTATTCAACCCAATGTTTCAGGAAGGATTTTGACTAGAAGGTGACCGTTTAAATTGATCAAATTACACGTATTAATAATTAATAACTTGATGGTAGAAAATAACACAGAGCCAATCGAGTTGAATTCTTGTAGAATAAACAAAAACATTCAACAAACATGTTCTCATTAAGAAACATTACCAAGTTCTAGCTGCTCATCTTCATGGTGTACAGGAAATTCTTTAAGTCTCTCATCTTCTGAGAATGTTTGACTGTGGAGGGAACATGAGTCTTCATCTGACTGACTGCCCCTTCGACTGATAACACGGTAGATTCCAGAGTCTAAGACACTGAAGCTTTCCTGTCAGACCAAGGAGGGGAGTTAGACATTGGGTGAGTTCTAATTCCTTGTTCAAATTTCTGCAATGAACACAACCAACTGTCCCCACACAAATAACCTCAGAGCATTTCCTGATTCACTGCCTGGAAAACTCCTATTTAACAGAGTACTTTTATCATATCCAGAATGGAAAAGGACACAGATGCCAGCAAGTGTGCAGTTCAGTGACTTTGAAAAGATGTGTATGATGCAATTGCTTTTAGGAAAGCAGCCTGTGGAACAACCGGTGTATTCGATGCAAGGCAAATCTCACATCAGCTTTAGTCCTCTAGTCAAGGCTGTCACTTCACCCCTTTGTAGCTGAATACCAAGAATCTGTATTCCTTCTGCTGGTCAGCCACACCCAGCTAGCACAATTACAGACCCTGCAAAACTATTCAGTTTCAGGACCAACACACATTTTTCTGCTCATCACAGGTTTACATAATTTACTTTAGCAGTGGCTAAAGTAAAACTTGAAAAAGCAAACCTTGTCTACATTAAGATAGTATTTACATTACCTGGCTTTTTAAACTTTGCTTTTAAACACTGTTAAAGTGAAAGCAGGAGCTGATATTGTATTAACTATGAAATATTTCCCCTTTCTTGAAAAGTAGCTGTATTTTTATTAGAAATATGCTTTGTTTTTTTTGATCTTTCTCCTTAAGCTTCTTAGAAGTGTGACAATTTTTAAAATAGGGCTAAGATAGTTCTAAGCACTCAGACATTCATTTTCATCATATAAAACTAGAGTTATAACCAAGACTATCTTTACCAAAGCACATTAAAACATTAATTAGAGCTGTGGAAAAAGCCATCTTCGTATGAATCATTGTCCACATCTCAGCCATTAGCCCTAAAATAATATCTGAAAGAGGCAGAGATCTGAGAGCTTACAGAATGCA
Source organism: Sturnus vulgaris (assembly GCF_052056855.1). Classification (NCBI taxonomy): domain Eukaryota; kingdom Metazoa; phylum Chordata; class Aves; order Passeriformes; family Sturnidae; genus Sturnus; species Sturnus vulgaris. Next base: position 221,547 of record NC_142260.1, on the reverse strand, counting down.
TAGTGGTGTTTCCTACCTCTTCACCCCACCTAGTTTTAGAATGCAGCATTATGAGCTGTAGTAGATAGGGTAGAAATGAAAGCTTCATCTTCCAAGTGAGCAACAAGTTGACTTTAAGCCATAAAGATAAAGCCTGTAAATAACATTTTCGGCGCTACCAATACACATACATGAGATGAAATACTGCTCCTTCTACTGCTGCATGCAGAATCTAGAGGTTCCAACTTTGAAATTAGTTCTTCCAGTTGCACAGTGAGATCTTGCTGGGTTGAAGCATCCAGCTGAGACTTCAAGTGCTCCAGCTTGTCTAAAGGCAAATTTTTTCTTGCCTAAAAGCACCCAGTGAAACAGAAGCATTATTATTTTTAATGCACATGTGAAAACAAAAGATACCATATATGCAGGATGATTTTCATCCTTAAAGTATAATGTTTAGACGACTTTAAAAACTCCAACAAAATGGATCTCATTAACCATGAAATTTAATGGAAGGAGGGACATGAACGACAGTGAAGTTGTACTGCACATTTAGAAAGAGCTATTTACTTACTCTGCAAGAAACAATTGAATTTTGGAAGAGACAAGAGACCCTGGCAGCAAGGGCCCAGAATCCTCTTCTCATCAGACGCTCTATGCAGCGATCAACCAGCAGAAGGGAGAGGTGTACAACTTTCCCATTTGTATGCAGACAGAACAACTCACTCTTGTGAACTGCAATATCCTGAATATCTGCAAAACACACACAGCAATACCTGAAGGATTGAAGTGTTTAATCAACATTCCTTTCTGTCCCTGAAAGAAGACAAAAGCATATTCCTGCCTGATTGCAAATGAGTGCAAAGCACGAGGGGCGTGGGGAAAACAAACGCTGAGGAGTGTTGATCTAGCACCTAATCACTATAAAACACAGTGTCAAAACTTTCCAGAGTTGCAGTTCTAGAAAACATTCCCAAAATACACTAAATTACCAAAAAGTTTCCTCTTGCTCTAGATGAAAAATTAAAGCCTGATAGAGATGACAAATACATAATTGTTAGCTTAGAAATGGAAGGAAAATATTCACAAATTTGGCCCTCCAGAAGTCTTCAAATGCAGTACTTATACTGTATGCAAACACTCCACAACAAACGTTGCAAACTTAACACCAAAATGGGGAGAAGGAGAAAGACTGACAATAATTGTAGGACTCTGCCTGTAACCATACACACAACTGTTTATGAGGGTTCACTCATCTGCCAAATAAAAATATTCCCTGTATGCAATTTAGACAGGTTTTAGGAAAAAACACCAGGTTTTAAACTTTCAACAGCCAGATTATCCTTCACAAGACACCTGACAATGAGCCTGAGTAAAGAGAAAAAAGGACACTGCAGGTTAATCACCTGTATTTTAACTATTATATTTTGTGAGTCACCCTACACTGCGTTCTGTTTCTCAAGAAGCATTTTTTCACATCTCTGGCAGGAGGGTTGGTTGGGGGAGGCAGGGAGATGGTTAATATTTAAGGATATACCAGACCGATGACAAGTATTTTATAAATATTCTGCAATCCAGCTGCAGAAATTGAGCTTGAAAAGCTTACATGTTAGGCAAAGACTTCAGGAACGACCAGTGTAACAGACAATGTTACAAAGCAAAGTTTAAGAAACTTTAGTTTACCTTTAACTTCACTCCAGAGTAAGACTTGAACGCTTTGGGGAAGAAAAATATAAATGCCTCTTTCTGTCCAGGTCACCACACAGTGCTCACTGCAATCAAAGCAAATGTTAATGAAGCAACAGTCAATCGCGGTAAAATAGGTAAAATTTTAAAAATTTGTAAAATATGCAGGAATGGCACTGGCTTAAGTACAGCAAGTGAGATGTGAGGCAGGTTTAGCATGATACTTGGGAAATTCTTACACAGAAAACTGAAGTTGGTGATATAAATAAGGAGAAGAAAAAAATTTTAAGCCTACTTTATCAACAGGAAGCTATGCTGTCAAATACTCACGTCAAATACAGCAGCTTGGGGAAAGATAAAGATTGTGGAGAGCAGCTCAAACCAGTATAATGAGGATCCTGCCTGCAAAATAAAATTACTATCAAGCATAACTACAATACCATTACTTTCTAAAATTCTTAACCCTTTAAATACATGGCTGGCTTAAATAAATATATTCTCATGACAGCAGCATTTGTTATGCTCACAAAGACATAGCTGCAGAATCAAAGTTTTGGCATTTTTGATAATTACTGGCTACACTTCTTAGAGGAGACTATATTAAGATAACAACTAGGATTAACATTTGACTGAAGGAGGAGTTTATTTCGTCTTTTCAGCCTTAAGGGCGTCCCAAACAAGTTTATCATTGGTAACTCTCATGTTCCTACCTGACAGTTACAACAGGAAGAGGTGGTGATGAGAGCAGCTGCTTGAACTGATGTGTGCTTTGCACTTCCCCATCAAAGTTCACCTCCCACATCCTTGAGCCAGGTCGAGCACAGTATATTAATGGCTGCTGATTCCCACTGTTTTTCCCAACAGGGAAGAAACATGCTCCAAATTCTCCATCTCTCTCTTTATTACCAATCTTCCAGAACTTCTCTCTAGAGGGGAAAAAATACACTTGTTAAGTAAGGCAGCATTAATAAAAGACCTAATGAATTTTATGTTTTTCTTGAATATAAAAAATACTTAATCCCAGGTGCTGAATTGGGTTTTGGTGCTTAAGAAAAAAAATGTTTAATGAAAATTACAAAGCCTGCCCAAAGTTTATACATGACAGGGTGCAGAAATATTCATTAGTTGAAATGAATACTCAGATCAAAGGGTTTTATTTTAGCAGAACCAGTTGTTCAACCTAGTGATGGGAAGGTGTGAACATTCCCAGAAATCATTTCCAATCACATGAAAAGTAAGACAGCGATTATGAACAGCCAGCATGAATTTATGGAAGGGAAATCATGTTAACAGCCCTCTACAACCGAATGACTGGCTGGGTAGTTCAGGGGAGAACAGCAGACGTTGTTTATCTTGATTTCAGGAAAACTTTTGACACTTCTCCTCCCAACATCTTCAGAAACAGACTGAGGGAACATGGGCTAGGGGAAGAAACACTGATGTAATTTCAGAAACTGTGTGTGACTCTGAAGTATTTCAGAAACAAAACAGAACTTGCCTCTCAGTATCACATAAATAAGTGCGGGTAAGTGAAGATATGAGCAGTCTTCCATCCAAATAATCAAGCTGAACCACCCGAGAATCTACAGTGGTTATAATCTGGACAGGAAACATCACAAAAGTAGCAGCAGCCTACAGTTTAAAAAGAAAAAAAAAAAAAAAAGAAAACATGCTGGTCTCCAGTTCAAAGTAAAGACTGTTTCATTATGTTAAAACTGCAAAATTCAGAAAAGACTCATGTACAGTATGAATACATAGCTTAAGAGCAGTTCTTTTCTTCTCTCTACAAAACAAGGCTTCAATGCTCAGAAGCACAGGAGTCTAAACCCTCCTTTCCCCAAAACTACTATTGAAGACTTAAGAAAAAAGTCATATCCCTGTAACATCCTGATATTTCTTTATAAAGGTTTTTTTTTCCTCAAACATTAAGAGAGGGTTTTATTCTTGTTATTATTCTAAGCTTTGTGCTTTTTTTCCAATTCTCCCCATAGGTACATTGAGCTAGCAGATTTATGAAAACAGACCAGAGGCATTAATTGATACAAAAAACTTCTATTGGAATTAGGTTGTTCACAAACTCATCTTCTCTGTTACCCTGCCACAAATTATCCACATACTATTTACTGTACCAGTGTCTCACTTGGCATGGGTGGATGAACAGTCTCAGACTTATGGATAAGAAAACTACTGGGAACTGCATTTGAATTTGCTGTCAGACAGTCACTATTTTTGCCAGCTTAGAGCTGTTTTCCCTTCTTAGGAATATGGCAAAGTGTGTTACCTGAGAAATCCAACAGTCCTGTTCCTTTAACAGGTGTGAACAGACAGAGATTCCATGGGCCTTGCCACTTCTCCTCCCTCTCTTCCCACAGCTGACCTTTCCTCCCTCTTTCTTTAAATGTAATAATGCTCTTGCTACTTTTAATACAATTTTTCCATCAAAATCTTCCAGGAGGGTTAGAAAGTACCTGGAGGAATTTCCAGGTTTTGCTCATTTTTACCAACTAAAAAGAAAGGACCCAGTAGTGCTAAAAGCTAAAGAACACTCAAGGGCTAGAAACCAGGCTGCTATTGCTAACAGGTGTGTCCTTTGCACAACAGAAAAAGGATGTAGGCTCGATGACCACCTACCATTTATTTTATCTAATCCAGGTGTTTAAGGATGAGAGCATCCAGAAAAAGCCAAGAAAAATCAGAGTCTGGGACTGCTCTGTGACCAACAACTGAATTGTGGACTAAAACAAACAGCTGACCCTGTAGTTGGAGTCTAAGGAATTCAATAGGCTCAGAAACACCAAGATCCTTAACTTTGATACTTGTAAATTGCAGGAGATCGACCAGTTTTTAATTCTGAACATTTGAAAGCATTTTCAAGTTGCATTACTCAAATAGATAGAATAAGGATGGGGGAGCTCATGGGCCAGGATTTTTATGGTTGTCTCAAGAGACTGGCTCTTCATCTCAATAGTTAAAACTAACAGAACTTCATCAGCTGGCAAGTCCTGCTCTGTTCCACTTTGCTAAAATAAACAAGAAGATTCCACACATCACCCCCTCTGAATTAAACTCAGTCAAAGTATGCAACATTTTACCTTCCCTTGTTTTGATGTGTTAATCTTGATGGCTGATACTTTTCCCACATGATCTCCTACAAAAACTCGAAGGGCAGCTGTATCCCAGCACAGAGCTGTGACTTTCCTGCCCTTATGCTCAGAGGAAACATAAATCCGTTCTGGCTTCCCACGACGTTCCTGATTCAGCTCCCAGACTACTACAAGGCCTTGGCTACAACAAGTTAAAAAGAGAATACACGTTGAAAATAAGCCTTCTAATGTTTTATCAGTTAATAAAAATGCATTTTCCCAAAGAAAGAGGAAACCCAAGCGAAGCAGCATGCCTGAGAGCTGGTTCTGTTTGAGGCTGTATGCTTTCAAGAAGTATCACACTTAATTCTGGAGAAGAGTAAGTGTCCTTCTTTGCACTGCAACGTATAAGCAGCTTTGTAAGGTTACTCTTACATTTATTACACTTGCCAGTGAGGATGTGGAAAAACATTTAAATGGATTTTAGTAAGCAGAAGTGGCATTAACTATCAATCTCACTCCACCATGTAAATGAAAATGCTTCTTTTCATGCTCCAAGGTCTCAGAAAGATATTTATCATCATAATTTCACACGCATGAGCTCTGCCATAGATGTTCTGTCACAGAAATAATACTTAATCTAGAACAACTATTCCAGTTTAAAAAAAGTTAAGCAAACTGTCTGTGCAGAGAATTATCCTGTAGTGACCTCTACCAGTTAACCTGGTAAGTTAATTCTGTCAGTTCTCAGCAGCTGTCCAAGTCTGAAACTTGAAGCTTCTTAAAAATATTAATCCAATGCTCAGGTTTGTGAGTAGACCACTCACCTGGTGGCAACAGCAACATAGTCTTCATCATGCAAACAACAGGCCACTCGAGAAATGGCACCTTCCTGAAAGCAAGCATGAGAGTAAGAGCAGGTGAAAGTTGGTTTTTGTGTCTTTTCCGGGTTAAGTAAAGGTGGCCTGTCCACCTAGTCTAAATTAGAAATTTAGACCCAAATATGGGTAAAAGAAATATATTGTTCCCATGTATCTGCCCACTGCCCAAGTGATGTTGACAGCCAGCTCAGGTGTATTCTATTTAACAGTACGATGGAACGAGCTTTGCTAGCAAACATATGTACAGGACCAAGGGAAGAGAGGAGTACTCTGGATGCCAAGGCCCGGGCAACCCTCCCCAGCCTAGTCTTAGATCTAGCACCTATAGCAACTCAGAGTTTTTACAGTACCACTTCCCCTGCACTCCTATGGGAAAGCCCACAAACTCACTATCTGCCCCATTCGTAAGATCTTGAACCCTCCAACAAAGAAGTACTGTGCTCAGTTACTGTATCTGTCACATCATCAAAATTTTTATCCTTACTTTGTGAGTGAGAAAGAGTCTTTGCTTCCAACCATCCTTCTGGATAAGGTTCAGTCCTCCTCCTGAGCTGCCTAGAGCCAACCATCTCTTTGACACATCTATGCACGTGCACTGAAGGAATAAAATTCATAATGCATAACCTGGTAAGTTCTGACCACAGTATCTTTTTCTTGCATTATTATGGTGGTTTTTTTAAAGGCTTCATTGTTTGCCAGCTGTGTGTACCACTCCTGAACCACTGGTAGTGAAGATTATTAAGCAGCACTTTGCAATTGGAGTAAGCAGTGTAAACTGTGTCAGGCTGTGTTAAGTACCCACAGCTGCATTAAGGAAACACACACCGAGTAACAGGGTCCATTATCTTTACTCTTTCTTCCCAAAGTACTCCCCCACTAATACAGCATGCACACACCCCAAAAAGAATTAATTAATCCTATGGCTTAATCAAATGATTAGCCAAATAAGGTCATTATTTGAGTTAAAAAAAAAATAAAATAAAAAAGCCATACCTCACAAACTCACCTTAAGACGACTGGAATCCAGCCTGAGTGCAGAAAGCAATGGATCCAAACACTCCAACTCTGCCAAGACATGGTTGTGAGAGTCTGGAATTACTGGCACAGAGGCCATGGATGAACACGACTAATGCTGCTCACTCATGGGTGCTTTACAACTTCAGCTTTTAGCTGCACCTGCTAAAAATAAAGTCCTTGATTAGTTCACTTTTTAGAATTAGAGCTGGTGTTCTATGCTTAAAGAAACCCAAAGTGTTTTCCTACTCAAAAACCAGGCTTCAGTTTGACAAAAAGAGGCCCAAGGGCTGGAAAATGAGACCACTGCTTCATTTATGAGAAGCTTTTTTTCAAGTTCATTACTGAAAACTTAACCTATCAGATAGCCCACCCAGAAATATTTAAACTGTAATTATATTTACATCTGCCTGTGAAACAAGTTAGCATGTACCTACAGAAAACACCTTGTTTTGTGAAAAACCTTTCCCCACAGCATGCAGCCTTGATTTGAAACTAATTTTCTCAAGGAAAACATTTAGCATTGGTATTCTGTAACTGCATCATATTCTCCCCCAAAATTAAATTTAAGGAATATTATGCTCAAGTTATACCAAATTTAGAATTAGCTGCATTTGTGCATTTTGATACAATTATAAGCTATCCTCTCCACAGTATGTCTTCTCCTGCATTCAAGAAATAACACAGAGTGAAAATCAATAATTAAATAACCACTGAAATCGCAATCTCGTATTTTTCCTAAGCAGCACATGCTTTAAAATCATTTCTTACTGAGTTTAAAGCTTAAACCTGCACGTTGCTTAACAAAACCCCAAACCTGTTACACTGCACAGTCAAGTCCCGGAATTTCTAAGTAACCTTTAGTATGCGGTCCCATAAATTAAGGAACTCCCTCCCAGAAAAGCCGTCATAGGGGAAATTTACATTTCCTCAAAAGAAAAGCGAGCACTCACTCTCACCAGGCACTAGGAAAAGGGAAGAGGCACATTCAGCCAACGAAACTAAAAGTTATTTTTTCAAAACTCTCAAAGCGTCTTAAAAACCTTAATGGCCAAGTCTGGCCTCTGTACCCCATCCCGCCTGTGTGGCCCTGAGCTGCGGCTGCCACCGCGACACGGTGTAAGGTAACGATCGCAAAGGGCAGAAGAACGCCGCGAAGCCCTTCAGAAACCGCGGGCAGCGGACGGCAGAGAGCCGGGTCCCGGCCACAGCTGGGGGCAGCCGCAGGCGGCACGGCTCGCCGCCTCTCCCCGGCACGGCTCGCTCTCGCTGCCTCTCCCCGGCGCTGCCGCTCCCTCACCGCGCTCCGCGCCCTCACGGTGCCGCTCGCGCCGCCTCCAAGCAGCGCGCTCACGTGACCCGGGGGAGGGCGGGAGCGCGCGCCCGCTCCGGGCTGCATCACGCGCCGCCCGCGCGGGAGGAGGAGGAGGAGGAGGAGGCGGGGGAGCAGGAGGAAGCGGCGTCACGCGCGCGCGCACCCGCCCGCCGGCCACGTGATGCCGTCACGCGCGCGGCGCCCCCTCCCTCCCAGCGCGCGGCCGGGGCCGAGGGGAGGCCCCTCCCCCGTAGCGAGGCGGCGCCGCCGACCCGGGAGCGCAGCAGGACGGGCCGCTGGGGCCGATGGCGGGAAACGAGCGGGGCCCGCGCGGACGGGTGACAGCGGGGGACAGGCCGGGCCGGGCGCGGCGGGGATAGGGGCAAGGGGGGCGGTGGCGGTACCGTTTTACTGCCGCGTAACTGCCCCCTCCGCCCGCCGCCGTCATGGCGACGGGGGAGCGGCCACCACGTGACCGGGGCGGGGAGGGGGGGGCGCGCCGGCGCCACGTGACCGCCGGGGACGCGCGGCGTCGCAGGCCCTCCCCTGTCACGTGGTGCGGGCCCCACCCCCGGCGCCCCGCGGCCCGTTCCGGTCACGTGCCCGCCCCGCCCGCCCCATGGCCCCGGCGGCGGCCGCGGCCCGACCCCCGTAGCGCCGCTCCCACTCGGAGCAGCTCCTGGCGCAACCCGCACGGTAAGAGCCGCCGGCGCGGGGCGCGGGGGAACGGCGGTGCTGGGCAGGCCGCGGGGCCTGATCCACCTCACGGCCGCGCTGCCCCGGCGATCCGTCCCCGGGGGCGGCGGGACCGCGTCGCGATGGTGCCGCGGCGGCCTTTGGCCTCCCGCGCTTCCTTCCTGCCCGGCGGACTTGTGTGTGACGGTGGCCGGGCCGGAGCTGAGATGAGGGAAGGGACGAAAGGGGCGGCGGCACCGCCGATCTGCGCTCCCCGAGGCCGCGGGGGGTGGCGGGGAGATGGCAGCGCTGCGCCGGCGGCATCACAGCCGGGGGCACCGGGCTTCTCCCCGGTGCGGGCGGCAAACAAAGAGGTGTCGTGGCAGCGCCTTCTCCGCCTGCTGCCGGGGGGCCGGCGGCCGGGCAGACCCCGCCGGGACCGCGAGGGTGTCCTCGGGTCTGTCTCGTGGCGGGGTGACATCTCTCCCGGAACGTGGGTGATGGCGGATCGAGGGAAGGCCGGGCTGGCCCCTCAGGACCGTGCATCTCCCCGCCGTGCCCGGGACAAGCAGCGCTGCTGCCACCTCTCCATCCCGCTGACAGATCCCTGCCACCCGTCGGGGTGCTGCTGTGCCCGCTCCCGGACCTGGCAGCGTCCCTGTGCCGACTGCGGGTCAGACTGGGCCATTGGCACAGATATTCCATGATTCTGCTGTTGCCTGCGGGGAGCGGAGGCCCAGCAGCAGCAAGGCCTGCATTGATCTGTCAGAGCTTGCCTGCCAGCCTGTGCCCACTCTGGCCAAGTCAGGATTGTTAAAACATGCAAACATTTCCTTTATTTCTGCTTAGAACTCGACAAAACCATATGGCAGTGAAATGCTGGTAATAGAGAGTGTTCAGAAGAGCTGTTGTAAAAAACAGAGATGAGAGACACCTGGTCTTAAAAGTGGATAGGAAAAGTCACTGCAATGGAGGAAGAATAGCTACTGTAATTTGATGGTATTTCCAGAAGCTGTGTTTGCTCCCACAGAGCTGGGAGGGAGGGTTTGTAGATGGATAAGCACACAGAACATTTCTTTTGGTCTATGCCAAGCACTGAAGCTTCCTAATAGACCTTGCCCATTGTAAGCTGCAGCTGAAATTAAGATCCCCCAGACAGGCCTGATGACAAGTTTTACCTCATGGTTAGGGCTTCTGGTTGATCCAGGTGCTTTTAGAACTGTTGACCAAGCTCTGCTGCTGGGGAATTTAAAATAAATCGTCTGACCTTCCTATTCTGGAAGATACTTGAACCAGCAGCTGAAGAACGCTAATGCTGCAGCAGATTAAAATTGTCACTTAAAGCCACAAAATAACAGCATTTCTGTGCGTTCGTGTGGCATTTCTTGCCCTGCACAGCAGCAGTGTCATCATCCACAGTACAGATTCCTGGAAACTTCAGATGTTTAATGTAGAGGTTACGAGATTTGGACAGGCACAAGTACATCATTGATGGCTTTTACTCTGCTGCATAGTAAGCCTTACATGTCAAAAAAAAAAAAAAAAAAAAGAAAAGGAACAGCTGTGGACTGTGTGTGCCTTGCTTAGCAAGGATGTAACCTTCCCTGTAGGAGACAAGGAATGGGATCAATCCTCAAGCAAGATTCCTATTTTAGAATTTTTCCTGTACACGAAGCCATTTTGTTTCCATTAGTGACAAACTGTAACCTTCCTAAATTCCTATTATTAAATAGATTTTTTTGCTCTTTCTGATGCACTTTTCAAAAGACAGCTCAGGGTTTTCTCCATTTCGGGTAATGCTTACTGTGCTTGTGAGTTGTATCATCCCACTGCTACTGTAAATTACTGCAGGAAGAAGGAAGTACAGCAGTGACAGAAAGAAGAACAGCATGAGCCAGTGTGCTCACCCTCCCAGAAGGTGGAATGAGCCACTTGCAGGATAATTGTGCTCTCGCAGATTGCACACTGCAGGGTACTAAAAGGGCTCTAAAGGAGAAGTTGGTAGTTGCTGATTCTTTGCTTCTGTAGTTGAAAGACTGGGTGTAGGTAGATGACATGGCGTGGTAGAAAAGCAGAGCAGCTGGCATTGGAATGAGCCTGACTGTGGAAATGCTTTCCTTTTTCTTGCTGTTCTGTATGGGTTTAATTCCTTTGTATTCTGTGGCTTTGCCTTCATTGCATTGGATAAGAATGACCTTAAAGGACTATAAAGTAAAAAAAGGGAGAAAAACATCACATCACTGGTCTTGCACATGGTGAGGTTTCCAGTCTCTGAGAGTCTGTGGCCAGTTGCCTTTTTCCAGTAAGGATAAGGTGCTGATGAGACTGCAGACCTGCAACAGGAAGCTATATAAAATGGTTGTGTGAATAGCACTGAAAGGGAATAATGCTGCTGGGAGACTGTAATGGATTATGCTAGGGAGCAGTCCTGAAATCATGCCATGCAGTTTTCTTTGAGAGAGAAGTATTACCAAGGATGCTCTGAATGTGGCACAGCGTGTTCTAGTGACTGCTGCAGTGGTGCTGATGTGAAACTCCACATTCAGCTCAGCATGACTGAACTCTTTAGCAAAGCCTTGGATGGCTGGAATGGTGAAGGAGCGAAGTCTAAGTGCAGAGCCCTTTTGCTATTACATCTTTCCATCTAGTGTGTTACTTAACTCATTTGCACAGGAGCTTGTAAGGCTTCTGCTGAAGAGAATGCTGTGCTGCTGTCCAAATTGTCAGAATAAAATGTCTTATCTTGCTGCTTGTTATTGTTTTTTGGGTTTTTTAAAGAAAAAAATAAGTATGTGAACTCAAATGCTTAGAACTACCATTTTGTGATATCTGCTATTAGTATGATAGTTGATGCAGGTTACAGTCTCAACTTTGGCATGGGTCCCAAAAAATATTACAGGTATTCTAAAGCACACGAAACATCCACATCAGCATTGGAAAAATATTATTTTGAATATCAATAGTAAAGTTCAACTGGACATACTAAACATTTTCAGCAAACTGACCAAAGATGTACATTTTTGATAAGTGTACCAACAGTATGTTTGACAGCGTGTAGTAATATTTGCCATATCCTTTATGTCTTGAAAAATTCAAGGCTGTAGGGTGAACCTGGAGAGAGAAATGATAGTGATTGCTGGGGAGAACAATGCAGCAAGTACCCAGAGGCTTGTTGGATTGAGACTTCTGACAGAATTACCATTGTGCTCTAGTACGTGTAACATTAGTTCCTCAGACTTTGGAGGAGAGGGCCTGGCAAGCTGCAGGCAAGTATACAAAACATCGTTCGAGTGTTGGGCAAGACCCACCTCAGTAAGAATGACCGAGTCTTACTGGGCTACTTTACCTTTAGCACAGTGAACTGAAAATCCATGATTTTTCACATACCTTGTATCCTTCCCTTTTCTGAAATGACTTAGCATCTGCCATTCCCGCTGAAGAAGGGAATTGCTGCCAATGCCAGAGGAGGTTTGGAATTTGTTTTTGCTTAGCTTCAGTATTCTTCTGAACTTGGAAAAACCAGTAAAGGGACAGTAAAATGGGAAAATTTAGTTATCAGTTTAAACGTAAGATTTGTGGGTCTTTCGCTGGATCAAAAGCAGTATCAGCAATATAATTAGATGAATTATTTGGGTAGGTGGGAGTATTTTGTGTAAGTAAATTTGCTGATTGCACAGAAAGAGGGGAGCATGTTCATCTGAAATACTCCCAAAATGATATAGGCATGAACAAGCGAATGTGGGCTCTAATATGTATGTTATTATGCATAGGAGTAGTGAAAGAGTTACAGCAAAAATAATTGCAACTAATCAGCTCAACTCTATGTTTTTAATAGCTCATTGTAGCCACAATGGCAACGTCATCTGAAGAAGTGTTGCTGATAGTGAAGAAGGTGCGTCAGAAGAAGCAGGATGGGGCCCTGTACCTGATGGCTGAACGCATTGCGTGGGCACCCGAGGGCAAGGACCGCTTCACCGTCAGCCACATGTATGCAGACATCAAATGTGAGTGAGCACTCCTGCTGCAGTCAGCACTGCTGCCATGCATGTGCAGTGTCACACAAAGCTCACCTGCCATTTAATGCTAGCTGTAGCTACATCAGGAAGGTTGCAAGGGGTCTGGAGCTCTGGCCAGGCTACTCTGTAGCAGCAGAGATCAGGACTCTGGTAAAGTATCACCAGCTTAAGAATGCTACCACAGAAGTTCTGTAGTCTTCAGATGTTTAACTTATGCTGCATTTACGATTACCTTTGATACATTTCTGCAATAAAATGGGCAGAAAAATAATTTATGCCATATCCTTGTAGAGGGAAGGGTGGGAGGAGGATCGAAGAAACATATAGGATTTTCAGACTAACAGAGAAACTATCTGGCATGTCATCTGTTTAACTGAGTATCTAAAACTGTTTCGATTTTCATATAAAATGAACTCAGTTTTATTTTCATCCAGCAGACCATAGCTTCAGAAGTGTCAGCTTCTGTAGTTTGGCCTCGCTGGTAACATTCTGAATAAGCATTTGCTGTTGCAACAGCAAAGTATTACAAGTCAAAACTAAATAGTAAATGTCTATAGCATGCTGCCTTTCTGGCTTCAATTAGTGCTCATATTTCATGTGCTCTAATGCCAAAGAAGGAATAAAAAGTAAGTTGTGTGCATCACTTGATAATGGTTTGGTGTTTAAAGTCACATACAAGCACTGCAGCATGATCAAAAGTGTATGATGAATCAGAACTAAGATGATCTTTTCTTAAATATGAAAGTGATATAAAGTTTAAAAGCCCCATTCACCTATGATAGTGAACTTTGTGAAGGTTTTATTTAGCTACTAACTTACACTTAAGCAGCTTGTATATTAAATACATATATGTATAGGCATTGAAGTATTTTAACTTAGATAACTAAGATGTGCTTTTTGTCATCTGAAATAAAAAAGGGTGAGATGTATTTGTAAATTTGTAATAGAGAAGGTGATTTAGTGTTGACATCAGGTTCCCGTCTCCCACTTGCTTTAGAGAGAAGGCTGATATTAAAAGTTAGGTGCCATTTGCAGTGCTTCACTAAAATCACTATAGCACAACAGTCCATAAGCATAGGCGTCCCAGCCTCTGCTCCCTCTGGTTATGAGAATGGAAGCAGGAATTAGGTTTTTCTTATGATCATGAGGGTGTAGTAGTACTCTGGAGGCATTGGTGATTGACTTGGGGAGCAGTAACTCCAGTAACTTGGCTAACTGCACTTGGCTCACCACTGGAAACTGGGATGCAGATTACCCGCCCTACCTCTGCTTTCCTACCAGAGCCCTTCTGCAGCAGCTGAGCCAGCTGGCAAAACAAAAGGGGGTGCTTGTCAGTGGATCAGTTCCTTGGTTCAGCTTGCTGCACAAACACTAGCAATCATACAAGAAATGCAGCAGGAAGACCTGGAAAGGGGGAATGAGGTCACCTTTCAGCAGCAGCCTGGACTGGCTCCAGGTTAAAGTGTCCAGGTAATGACAGCCTCATTTGCAGCAGTTTTCTAAAGGATGCTGTGGGGAATGCAAAGATGAATCAGGACTCCTGAGCAGGAGCTGAAGGATATTGAGCAACAGGCTACTACTGCCTGTGTCTTGTATTTTAGAGTGAACAAAGTGCAGGGTTCAAACTAATTCAAGGGGAAGACTTGACTGTTTCATTTTCACAGCTGCAATTCACACATGGGAGAATAGTATTTAATTGGATGATGAGAATAACTGCTTATAATAAATACTCTAAGGAAGACAGTTTCTTGTATAAGCTTACTGTCTGTCTCTCTGCAATCTAGGCCAGAAAATCAGTCCAGAAGGTAAAGCTAAAATTCAGCTGCAGCTGGTATTGCATGCAGGGGACACAACCAACTTCCACTTCTCCAATGAAAGCACAGCAGTGAAGGAGCGAGATGCAGTCAAGGATCTTCTTCAACAACTGTTGCCCAAGTTCAAAAGGAAAGCTAATAAAGAACTTGAGGAGAAGAACAGGTAAAGGGGGGTAGCAGCCTAAAAGTTTGTTGGTTTTTTTTTTTTTCTTCTAATTGTTAGCTAACGATCATGTAATTCTGTTAATAGTTGTTGCTATTTCAACGTCATGACTGATACAGCAATTGTTTCCCTAGTAAAAATCTCCCTACATTCAATTTCAAGGCTGTTCCTTGAGACTTGCATAACTGTCACATGTTGAGACTACACTTGTGTGCTTAGTGACACGTTGTTGAGGTGTAAAGGCAGCCAGTCTGGCTGCCACCCGGTCTTTCTTATCCATAGCTGTGAGAGGAGAGCACCCAGCTGGCAGTCTGTATCTTTAGTTTTCTTAAATATATATGCAGTTAGAAAAGCTGTTTGAAAGATTTTTTTTCCCCCTTTTCCAGAAATTTTGTGGAGCCTGGTGATATTTCTTTTCCTCCCCATAGAGCCCCATTTGCCCCCCAAATCTTTTCTGATATTTTATAGATAACTAAATTGTTAGGTATTTTCACGCATGTCACTTGAGAGGCTGCAGTTTGTTATTTGGCATACAGGATGTTTATTCTAAGAAATGTTTTGAGAAGATGCTGAGGACCTAAGTCCTTTTCCCAATGGGCTCTTGAGATACATTTCCGTTCCTTTAAAATGTTTGTGTTAACCCAGTCCCTGTGGCCTCAGAGCTCTCTTCTCTGCATCTCCCCTGATGAGTTTCACTTCATTCTACTGTCTGCTGTGAATCCTGTGTCTAATGGCCTCCATTTCCAAAGACTGTTATAGCTCTGAACATAGTTAAGTTAAAGCTAGATTTTTCAAAACATGAGAGCATTGCCTCATGGGACAGACTGGATCTTAACAAGATTTCCCAGCAGAAGGGCAAGAGCCCTTGTGCTGGAGCTGTGACACAATCAGGATTAACTGGTTCCAGTACTGCAGCAACTACTAGAGTCTGCACCAATGCAGCCTGCTTTGGCACTGTTCCCATACTCATTTCTATATGCTATGTGCCTTATTTCTGGCAGTATTCTTCTGAGAACACGGGCAGTCTTAGCTCTGAATCCTTGCCTTCTTAAATGGAGTTTTACAGCATCACACCATGAGTATCAGGAGCTTTTCTAGTTACAGGAAAGCCAGAATCCCTGCATGTACTCAGCCATAGTTTGTTCTCTTGATTAGAAGTCCAATTCTGATGATGGGGCTTCGTTAGCTTAATTGCCACAGATAATGCAGAAAAGATCCAGCCTGTTGTGGAAGGATACAACATCTAGAGTCCCCATGGCACTTGCTCCATTTATTGATATGTGGGAGTTGGGTACGTACCAAAATTCCAAGCTTTAATGAAATAACCAGAATAACAGACTGCTTTCAGCTGCGCTCATTTGTAAGAACTGCCACTAATCCATACTTGTGACAATAAGAAAAACTGGAGAAACCTTGCTGGTTAAAACATGATAGGGCTATCCTGCCACAAAGCTTTCATTTCCACCTCATCCTACCTTGTCCTTATAGCAGCTAAAGGCTTTCATTCTGTCCAGACTGCCGTTTATCCATGTTCATCCTTAGACCATGTATCCATAAGACTCCTGATTTTTTTCGTTGTTTGCAATTGATCAAGGCCCTGACGTACACGTTAAAGACTGGTGAGGTTATTGGCAGGTTGTGAACACACTTGCACACTTCCCTGAAAATAGCCCAGTGGGCTTCTAATAGGGTACACAGCTGTAAAAATAGCTGCTTAAACACGAGTGAAAATTCAGGTGCATAGTCCTTGCATTTTGTGTAGTGATACCTGATATGTGGATGATAATTTCTGTAAAAATTGCTCCCTGGTGGAAGTAGTGACACGGAATGTGTCTCACACTTGTGCTGTGTCTGATTAAGGGATGAAGATCCAACTGTTATCAGAGAAACATAAGTGAGCAACCATTGGGGTAATGTGTTTTAACCGATCTAATCCCATACATATTTTGTGATCTATGCTCTTGCACTAGAATAGAGATCTGTAGCTACTGAATTTTAAGATCTTAAACCAAGAATTGGACAGCACTGAAATCTCCTTTTTTTCCTCCCCCATCATACTTCTGTTTTGGAACAGCAAGAATATTCATTGTGCTTTTACAGTTCAGGGGATTCCAGTCTTGCTGTGCCAAGACACAAAAGCACCACAGAATATTTTAGGACAAGACATGAATCCCACATTAACTTTTTCTTAGGCATTACTGTTTTCTAACTTTCAGTGTTAACATCCCTTTTTAAAGTTTTTTCAGACAAACAGCGCTATTGACATTGGTTGTTTACTCAGTCTTCTTAAGAAATGCACTGCATTTTGAAAGAAAAGTTGGTTTCTGTTCCTTTTGTGAACTTGTGTTAGTTGTGGAAATACTAGTCATTTATTCTGCAGTGTTTCAATTCTATTCAATACGTTCTTTTACCAGAATGCTGCAAGAAGATCCTGTTTTGTTTCAGCTCTATAAAGACCTTGTTGTGAGCCAAGTAATCAGTGCTGAAGAATTCTGGGCCAACCGTTTAAGCTTGAATGCAGGGGATAATTCTGCAGCACCTAGTAAGCAGGATGTGGGCATCTCTGCAGCATTCCTGGTATGTTGAACCTTTAACTTGTAGGATTTTAGAGCAAACAGATTGGGGAAAGTGAGAGTTCTGCTCATGCACTTTATTCCCATATACATGAATGTTGTACTTTCCTGGTTCCTCAACATCTCTCTGCTATTCTAAGTGTAAAGGAGAAAAAAAAGTTTCCTACTGATCTGCAACCTCAAAATGTTGTCAGTTGAAGATGCCCAATTTGAACTTTAAATTGCCAATAGGCAGATGATGTTTGTACTGCTGCTCTGCCTTCTGTAAAACAGGAGTGATGTGAATATATGGTCACTAGATTAAAGTGTATGAGCTCAATAAATTAAAGAGCATATTTGTGGCAGCAATGACATGCATAAATGAAACTTTCCACATAAGGGTTTTATTCCCTCCCCAGTTTTTTAAACCAGTACATGCTTTCAGCTACTTGAAGAACAACTTGTGTATCTGGAAGCTCATTTTCTCTCTCTTTTTCTTTAACTTTCAGTTATTTTACCCATTTGTAGAAACCGTGCTTCAGTAAATTCAGTGCAGTCTAAAAGTAATCTAGTTACAACTTCAGATTACTCAACAGAGACATGTTTCTGCTTCTGCAAGAAAATTCACAGATAGGATTCTTTAGATGGAATCCCACTTCCACCTCTGTAATGACTGTGCACACATTGGGTTTGAGAGGGAAAGAGGAGGTAGGAATTGTTTTAATTTAGCTGCTAGTTCACATCCACTTGGTCCCCCTCCCCCCCCTTGGAAATACCTGAATCAGTTGCCAAACAAATTTGATTGCTCTGATTTCCTGTCTCCCATTATTCTTACACCTTAATGTTAAAAAAGGAAACCACAGTGAAAAGTAAACCCACTAAACCTTCAAAACTAAAACATTCTTAAACTAACTGGTTATGTTTGTGTTGTCTGCATTTGTGAAGAAGACTTCTTCAGATATTTGTGTGCCCAACTCAATTTAAACCTGGCTCTGCTCAGAATGAGTGTTAGCCTAGGAAGAAGATGGTTCAAAAGCTAGACGTGAGGTACACAGGCAAAGGAGGAAAAGGCACCAGCCTGTGCAATCATGTACTTTTCCTGTTTCTGAGAACTGGCTGGAGCACTCACCTCCTCTAGAGCTTCCTAAAGACATCACTGAGATCCAAGTTCAGAGTTCTGACTACAGCTAACCCTTAAGCTTTTAATTCAGCGTTACTTATCAGTTACACTAAGACTTTTTAGTGCATAAGGGAATAAGGTGTAAGAGGCATAAATCCTTTTTTGTTGCTTCATTATAGCCACTGATTATTCACTAGCTGAATTGTTGAGTGAACAATAAAACATGAGGCATATACAGTATGCTGACTTAATTTTACTTTCACACAAGGATAAGCATCAGTTAATTAAGCATACCTTGTTTTGACCAATGGAGTGCTCTTTGCTTTCTAAAGCCTGCAGTCTGCTTGTTAATCATCCCTTAAGTGGCAAGTATAATAAAGTAATTCACATTTGCTCATTCATTGCTCATTCTAAAATACCTGTGTACAATCAAATGCACTGTGGATTAATGGAGGAAGAAGATTATTTTACCTGCAGCAGACTTTGCTTGCAAGATGTCAGTTCTTTTCCTTCTCCAGTTACAGAAAGCATTGAGACATGACTGTTTTTCCCTTGTGTGCTTTTCCTCAGGCTGATGTACGGCCTCAGACAGACGGCTGCAACGGGCTGAGGTACAACTTGACTTCAGATATTATTGAATCCATATTTCGGACATACCCTGCAGGTAAGAGCAGTGTTTTACATACCAAACACATCCATTTAAGATTGGTCTTTTTACTGTCTTACTGTAGAAAGACTAAAATGTTAGTCTGAGCCTGGAAGTATAAGAAACCGTATCTTCCAGTCTTCTGGATAATTTTCCCTGCCTTATTAGAGGGATAGGAAGAAGCATATTCATATGTTTCATAAAAGCATAAAATATACTTTTGAAATGAAAACTTGATTTTATTAAATGAAAACATTTTAATTTATGTTGACTTTCTGTTTTTTAAATTGTGAGTAAACACTTGATTCCCATGATACTCTCCTACTCAGTGTTCCAATTAATTGTTATTTTTCATGAAATCACCCTTGGGAGGAAAAGAACCTGATTTCCATCATTTCCCGTGCACTGTAACGAGCATTGACACTGATTCATTTTGGCCCCTAGCGTGGGGGCAATTCAAGAGTGTTCAGGCCACTGTTACATGCACTTTTTAAAGCTTTACAGCATAAATGAGTACCTGTTTGCTCATGCTTAACTACTGCATTCCCTTCCATTTAACGGGAATGAATGGAGGCAGCCATCAAGGAAGCCATCAAGAAAATGGTAACATAAAATACCATCTTAAGATTTGTGAAACAGTTTGTAATTGTTCTGGGTTTTGTTCACAGTAAAAATGAAATATGCAGAGAATGTTCCACATAACATGACCGAGAGGGAATTCTGGACACGGTTTTTTCAGTCTCATTATTTTCATCGGGACAGGCTCAATACAGGCTCAAAAGACCTCTTTGCAGAATGTGCCAAACTGGATGAGAAAGGTAAGCTGAAAGCTACAGATGGCCATGGAAAGTTAGCTACAGCTTTGCCATTCTGAGCATGTTTCATAGTGAGAGCATTTCTTGGAACAAATTAGCCTTTGGAAAGTGGCAGCACTAGAAATAAGCTTTACTACAAATTCCATAATATGCCATCGCAGTAGATTGATTGTGTGCCATCAGTTACTATGGAATAATTTTTTGTACACAGTAGGTTTTGTTATGTGGTTTGTGCACAATTTACAACAGGTACAGCTTTTTTTATAGATGGAGTTTTAGTAAATGAGATTGCTATTAGTTCAGATTTTCCAGAGGAGTTGCCATGCTTATTCTCTGAAATTCTAAAATATTATCTGACTCCAGTTTTTTATGAACTTTGGAGATAGGTTTGTGATGATACAGAAATATGAGGATTTGGGGTCTCTTACCACCATTCCATAATAGAAGGCTTTCATTAGTCAAAATATATATTAGGAATGCAAAACCCTTCATAAGTCAAAGCTATCACCAGATATAAACTGTCATACTACCCAGGCAGGGCAACAGAACAGTATCAAAATTAGAGGAAATGCAATTTTGGCTTCCCAGTTTCCACTACTATAACTGCATCTCCATTTATTTTTTTAATCCGTGTTCAGTGAGGTGTAGAAGTTGGTGAAAACTGGGCTAATTAGTAGAAAGATGTTTTGGAGTAACTTCCCACATTTATTGCTTATTTTAAATTGAACTTTAAAAAGGGTTTAAAGTTTTAGTCCCAGTGTTACTTGGGACTGTGCAGAACCTTTGTCTTCATTTAAAGATTAAATATAACCTAATGATACCACAGTTACTCTATTTGCTTAGATACAGTTTTTCATGATTTTTTCAATTTCTTTCACACAGGGTTAAAAGCAATGGTGTCTCAAGGAGTGAAAAACCCCCTGATAGATTTAACAGCTTTGGAAGATAAAACATTAGATGAAGTAAGTACTTGGGGGAAAAAAACAGAAAATAAACAAAAAAACAGAAGAAAATCATACCCCTTCTTTAGTTACATTTAAGTGGATCCTTCTTTTAAAATCACTATAAATGCTAATTCTAAAACAAATCCCTTACTAGGCAGTTGCAGTGGTTGGGTACTCAACATTCCTACTGTTGTGTGTGTGGAGGGAAATGGAGACTCTGCCCATGGACCTGTGTGGTCACATCTGCCTTGGTGTGCAGGGTGGAAATACAGGACTTCCCTTTGTTAATAGAATTACTCTGTCATTTGGCTTTTCTGTCTAAAGTGAACCCTGTTTTTTTCCTACCTTTTAAACCCTGTGACAATGTACAGCAGAGTAGCACAAAAAAGGATTTCATTTGTTCATAGTTTGAACATTGCTACTTGATTTGGCCTAACTGAAGGACACTTTATAAAGTGTTCTTTGTTTAGATTCAAATACCTTTTTTTGCTAAAATTGTGACTAACTTGAACTATAACCTGCCTCCAAGAACAAGTTAAAACAATTCATTATCCATGGTGTACCATAATATGAAGTAACTAAGAGATGTGCTTTTCTGCAGTGATTTAACCAAAAGTGTTCAGTTGTAGTTAATAATGAAGGTGCATTTCTAAGATTTTTGGTGGTGTTTTTTTGGATTTTCATTTTCTTTTTGTGGGAGTTGTCCAAAGCTAGCAGTCTGAAACTAGAGCATGAGTTTAGGATAGGTGTGTTAGAAGTGCTCTGCAAACTGCCCTGATAGCATGAAACTGCCCATGGGGTAAAGTGCCATCTGGCAAGTGGGGAACTCTGCCAGCATTTTAAGGCTTGAAGTTTTTTGAATTTTCTAGTGGTATCCCATTTTCCTGACAGGTATATTTTAGCCTGTGGGCTGCTGCTCTCCCAGTAGATGTTAAAAAGCAGTCAGTAAAACAATTGCTGTATTTTCCTTGCCATCAATTCCTGTTCTGCACAGGTGATCTTGAAATTTTTTTTTACTGATTTTACCTATATCATGGTCTTACAAAATTACCTGTGTAAGACTTGTTACCTTCTCTCTGACACCTCTAAATTGCCAAGTGTTTGCAGAATAAAACAGTCACTGGATATTTTTCAAAGTACCTAAGGAGATGGTGGTGCAAAGGCAGGAAAAGGATGCTGTGGATGATGATGCAGAGGAGGTGGCTTCCTGGCTCAAGGGAAAACAGAATTGTCTTGCTGCTCTGGGGACAGAAGAGAATCAATGTTGTTTTCTTTGTAGGGCTATGGTGTTGCTTCTGTGGCCTCTACATCAAATGCCTCAAAGTCTGCTAGAGAAAGTAGCAATGCTGCCATCATAAAACGCTTTAATCATCATAGTGCCATGGTCCTTGCAGCTGGCCTCAGGAAACAGTAAGTTTCAGTGTTGTGTAAAAGATTTTTGGAGTAAACGTTAAGAAATTTCCAAAACAAAAGCACATCTTCAGTTATTCATACAACCTTTTCTTTTAATTTTCTATGAATGATTTTCCTCTAGAAATGAAAATACCTTTAGGTTTCATTTTACTTTATAGAAGTTTTTCAGAGATGTTTGAAATGACGATTGCTATTTTTAGCTGAATTATGATATAAAGCAAATTAAAAAGGAAAGAATGTGTCTGCCTTAGATGTCTAGCCCTGGTGAAGGCTGCAGAAGTAGTGTTCTGTGTGCTGTGTGGAGGTCAGGTGTGGTACAGGGAGTTCCTGTTTCCTGCCTTCCAGGAGCAGGTCTGCTGGGGCTTCCTGCAGTGTGCCATAGGTGGATCAGATGGAAGACTCCTCAGGTGCAGTACCCTGCCCCTGATCAAAAACACTTGTCAGGTCATCTGCTCTTCAACTGCTTTCTGCACAGCCAGATTACTACTCTACCCAAATCCTACAGACATTAACTGTGAGAGGTCGAAGTTAATACTTCCTTCTGTTTAGCTGGGCTCCCTCACATTGTTCTTCTGTTTTGCACAAATTGAACACTGCACCTTAAGCAATCTCTTCTGGGCAAAGTGTGTTTCTGTTTCTCAGTTCAGAAAGGGACAACAGGATAGGTCTCCTGGAACAGTTGTATTGCAGGGCTCCCAGAGCTCTCCTAATACTTGGTTTCATAACTGTGTATACAAAGTGTTGCTCATTTTGCCATGATTTTGCTGTGTCCCACATGCACTGTTGACATGCTGCTATTTCTGAAGAGAGGGACCAGCATCTTCTCCTGCTGTTGAATTTCCCCAGTGACAAACAGGGTTAATGTGAGGAGTTGGTTCCTTCTGTCTACATCAACTTCTAGAAATTAAGACATAAGGGGAAAAAAGTATGTGAACGTGCATATTAAGTTTTGAAACAGATGTATTTACTTTGTCTCTAGCTTGTATCTTAAGTTTCCTGTGAGGTGAATTCTTCTTAATGCTGTTTCTCTATTTTAAGAGAAGCACAAAATGACCATTACAGTGAGACCAGCAGTACGGATGGAAACTCCAGGGATTCAGATTTCTTTCAGCCACCACTGAAAAAGGTATAAAGTTAGCTGATGTGATTCTAACTGAATGGAACTGGAAGCTCTGTCTTTCAAAAAATTGCTGAAAGTTCCTTACTTGTTTTATGACACATCTGAAGTGAAACTTTATTAGCCTGGCTTAGAAGTATATAGAATAACAACCTGACAGCCTGTGAGAAGCCTCTGTTACCTCTGTTAGTGAAAACAAGTAAGTTACACATTGAAGTGTTGTGCTGTTTATCTCTTCAGTAGCACCCGGTGAAAGTAAAAAATTCTAAAATGCTGCAGATTGGACTCAGAAATCTGGTTCTTTGCATTTCCTTAAGTTCTATTTTCAGCCCCCTTCCTTTTGTTTCTCCTTCAAATGCCTGAAAACTTCTAGAGAACATCCATCAGAAAAGGATATTGGTGTTCAAGCACCAATATTAACCTGTCAAATGTGTTGTTTGTAGAGAGGATGATGAAACTGGCACATGAGAGCCTTCATCTTAGTCAAAAGCTGAAGTGAGGTTGAACTGAGAGTGCAGTGACAACTGTGCAATGAAATACAGGGCAACAGCCTGGTCTAGACTAACCAGAGCAGCTCACCAAGTGGAAGAGAGTACTGTATTTGCTATAAAACTGAATTGAATACTCTTCCTGGAGTTGACAGCCTAAATAGAAAACATCAGAGAGACTCAAAACTCGGCTGTATTGTGAGAAAACATTATAGAATACATGTGTTGTTAAATATTGAGTCTTTGACTTTCCTCAAAAGTTGCAAGTTTTACTGAGCAGAAAATTACATAGCAAGATGAGAAGAAATGTGATGAAAAGGGGAGTGAAAGACTAGCAAGAGACTTAAGAGACTTCAAAAATAGTTTTCTAGTTGTACAAAGTGTGATATCACTGTGCTGTTACCTCTCACTGCTAATATTCCACCAGGAGTATTAATAACGTCTATGACTAGTCTAATGACTAATACTGTCACCAGGTAGCTTGGGGTAATTACTGTGGTTTTAGTCTTAGACTTCTATACACTAGCTATTAAATCATTAGTATTTCTGCTAATCTGGAGTTAGATGGACAAAAATAGAGAGCATGAATGATTGTCTGTGTATACTTTTTGGAAATAGCAGGGACTACCTAATTTTAGACAGAATCTGGAGAAAAAGCAATGGTGCCAAGACTTCCAAATGGCCCATCCTGAACAACATTGGGCATCACTTCCTCTGGAGAGTAGGCATGAGTCATTCCATACCTGAGGTTTTTTTAAGGTTTTAGTAACCCTTCAGCTCAAACTTGGTGCACCAGAAGAAAGCACTGGATGTATGGACTTGTGCCTTCAGTAGTAACATGTGTCATTATTTGGCTCATTTTAGGTAAAACTGCAGGAGGCCATTGAATACGAAGATTTATCAAAGAATAATAGCATTAAAACTATTGCACTAAACTTAAAGAAGTCTGATAGGTAAGTTAAAATAATGCACAGCTATTTCAGTAGAGCCAGCTTATCAGGGGTTTCATCATAGCCCACACAGGACCAGCTGATTTAGTCCCTACTGTGCCACACTGAGGTGTGTTACAACTAAGTTTAGAAACCTAATATGAGCTTTTGCATAAACCAGTTTCCCTCTTAAATTTATAGTTTTATTTTCAGAGTGATTGGGGTAAGAAGGGACATCTGGAGATCATCTAGTCCAACGCCTCTGCCAAATTTCATTTTAGTTTTCAGAGGGTTGATTCTCTATAAGCCAACCTGAATGACCTTGATATGTAATTTCTGTGAAAGCCTAACAGACTTCTGTCCACAGTTCAGCACATTGTTGCAGCTTTCAGTGGAATAACGTGTTACATATAAAAATACACAGAATTCCAAGAAAAATCCAGCCCCAGTGGAATTGGGATGGTTTGAACTGCTCACTGGTCTAGGATTTTTCTAGTAGTAGTCCTCTTGTTTTCTAGACTTTTGATTTTGAGAACCATAGATGCAACATCAGAAAAGGAGCAATACTATCAGAAATTTAATGGTTCCATGTGTGCACCAAACTTAATTTAGGTTAGTTTCAGTTGAAAGTGGTGTGAATTACTCCATTCTAATGATATTTCCAGAATTTGCTGCCAGGGGTAGCTTTTCGTTGGCAAAATGATGATCACAGATTCAGCAATAGAAGCTTTTATTTGCTGCCATACCATCCCTAACCCAACCTCTTCCCATGTGGCAATATTGTACTTTATCAGTAAATAGTGTCAACAATTGCAAAACATCTAAAATTAGAAACATTAGAAGAACTGTCGAGGAGTTTGCTCTCTTGCTTTACCAACACTCTTACTAATAACACTTTTCCTTTTTCTCACATCACAGGTATTACCATGGTCCAACTCCAATTCAATCACAGCAATATGCAACCAGTCAGGATATAATTAATTCATTTAATAGTATTAGACAAGAAATGGAATCATATGTACCCAAACTAACTCAGGTATGGAAGTATATTTTAAAAATGCCTCTCTTGATCTTAGCTTAGCATCTTGCTTTCTATACAGTTTTGTGTCTCATGTCTACTGAAGTTTCAATTTTTCATGGTAAGCTTAAATTATCTCCAGTTTCTGTTAACTGATTCATTTTACAGGTTTAAGTGATACCTTTTGAGCTGTTGTGTTTAAAATCTACACAATAGGAAACTGAGTTATTGATGCTCAGTTCTATTCTTCTGTTCCTGCTGTCTTTTGAGGAAGTGGTCACGGTATAAGGTAGCAAAGCAGGGCAGTCATGCACAGGCCGGTGTGTTGATCCCACCCTGAGAAGTTTAGGAGGCTACAGTGAGCAGGTTTTTAACTGAACTGGTCTTTTGCTCCTAAATGCTCTCAGCCTGCTGTGGGCTGCTCTGTGCTGGCACCTGGAGGGCAGCAGAGCCCTGTGGTCAATCTCCCCAGCCAGCATCTGAACTTACCTGTTTGTAAACCTAGTTTGGCCCTAAGTAAAGCAGCCACAATTCTGCTACACTTCTGCATAGTAATGCTCTGTTTTATTTCAGAGTAAGTGCACAGCCAGTTCAAGGTCTAGGCAGAGAAGAGGTTATAATTAATTGGAGAGTTTTCACTGCAAACGCGCTCTAGCACATAATTTTGGAGAAGAGCAGAACCTGAACTTCCATGTATGTGTTCAACTAATCTTATTTTTAAAAGAGTTTATTAGAAAAAGCAACCTGAAATATTTGTTCCCTTTCTCTCCAGGTTCTTTCAAGTGGTGATGCTGCCAGCACTATTGCAGTCCTGTCACCTGGAGGAGCACTTATGCAGGGTGGAACACAGCAAGCCATAAACCGTAAGGATTTGGGATGTCTAATGCTGTAATTGTATCCTGCTGCGTTGCACAGCACAAGCTGGCTTGCTGTCTAATGTCTCTCCCTTAGAAAATGTTACAGTGGTCAAGGAAAGTATGGAAACATGTAGCTGGAGTAGCACTGGGTTACAGCAACAAAAGAAAAGCAACAACCCAGCCACACCGTGGGGGTGGTAATGGCTACACCAGTGCTGAGGCAAGTGAACGAGAGAACATTTTACACAGCAAGTAATGAAGAAAACACCTGACAGATACCAAATTGTCTTACAGATACAGACTTTCACTTGTTCAGCATTTCTAATTTTTTTTCCCTGGATTGTAGAATACAACATATTCTGTGAAAACTCTTAAGAAAGCAAAGCCTAGATAATCGTCTGAAACTAAGTTTTTTGCAACCTGTATTTAAGATCCAAGCTTGCTGTGAAAAAAGGCAATTTCCTTGTGCACTGCAAGGGCAAATCAGACAGCTTCTCCTGCTCACACCTCCATTCAACCACCCCTTCCCTGTTGTCACATTGCTGCCAGTTTGAGTACCTGTCTCTTTAGTCTCACAGCAGATGAATCCTTGTTCTCAGGATTTACTACAGTTTTCCAGGTTATTTTGTGTTACTTGGTCTAAAAAGCAGGAGAAAGTGATTCAGCTGAAAAAGCAAGTATGAATTCTTTATGGTACTGAAAGAAAAGGAATCAGCAAGCAGTGGTGAGGACTTCTTACCCATCCTAGTTGACATATTGGCTACTACACTTCACTTCTTTGAGCCTGACCACTTCTTTCTTTTAAAAGAAAGTCTTATCCTGAAATTTGATATTCACTCTTCAGTTCCCTGTGCTGATCCTCAGTGACTACTTGTACCTTTTTTTGGGTTTTTACAGCTGTGGCTCTTTCCTTGTTCTTGAACCCTGACACCCTTTCTTCTTTAAGAGTGCCTGGGACACGGTTTATTCCTATCTGGATTTTTCATCTTCCACATGCTGTAACCATATTGCCAGCATAAGATAAAGGGAAAAACTTGAAATACCCACCACAGAGTTCTTAGCACTGTGCTGGTGCCAACAGCAGCAGCACTGCCACACTGTTAGAACAATACTAATACACTGTTTCTAATCCCAGATTAGGTTTGGTGTCCATTCTTTGCCTGGTATGGATCTCCCTAAATAATACTCTAGCTTCCAAGTATAGAGCCATAAATAGCAGCTGACCTGATCTAACAGCTGCTGGTAGTCTTGGTCTAATTGCTGCTGAGGTGTGAGACACCTCAGTGTTCCCTCCCAGCCACTCTTTCTGTGACTGTAGTGGAAGGATACATCACTGAGCTCCTTTGTCAGCCTTAGTTCTCATTATTCATATGATCATTTGAGTGATGTGAAAAACCCTTTTTCCTGTTGCAGAGATGGTGCCAAATGACATTCAGTCTGAGCTAAAACACTTGTATGTGGCAGTAGGGGAACTGCTACGACACTTCTGGTCCTGCTTCCCTGTTAACACGCCATTCCTAGAAGAAAAGGTAAGGCATAGCTTCCTCTTATGGCCCTGGTTATGATGTGGTTTAGAATGGCTGTCATTACTGAAGTATAGAACTAATACACATGCCTCAAATCAGTAGAGCACTTACTCATCCCTAGATCTGAAGGTCACAAAATAACATGAAACCCTATTTTTTACAGCAGTTCTGCTGGTACTATTAATTGAAATCATCCTTGTCCCTGCCTCCCTGTTAGCTCCCTTTAGGAGCAGTAGCTGTAGCCAGTTTCAAACAGAATAGGCAGCTCAGTTGCAGCTGCAGGGTTCTCATTCCAGTTTAAAACACAAAAACTAAAGGCTCCCTTCCCCAGCTCTAAGAAATAACCAGCACAGTGACAGTACAAACAAGTATCTCTTATTCTTCTATCTATTGCAAAAATCACTGTCATACCTTCAGAACACACACTGCTTTTGAGAACTAAGTTGCCTTCAAGGACAGGTGTTTGTCTACAGCCACGCCTATGATTGTAACTACTTTTCTGTTGATTTTCCATCCTCATCCTCCTTTGTTATCCATCCTCACATGGATAACAAAGATAAAAATTTTCATTCAGATACCTTTGAACGTCTGCTGCCTGAATGTGGCCTGAAAATCCACAATCTTTGCTTGAAGCAAAAAGCCATTTTGTGAATATCTCGTATCTATTTATGGTGTTCATTAAGGAAGTAATAATCAGAGTGGCATACTGCACTTTCAGTTATACTGCACTTATCTCAAAAATAAATACAGAGAAGTATTAGAGACTGATATTTGAATAACTTTCCTTCCTCAAACTACACAAACTTGAAGTAGCCCCCAGAATTACTTATAAGGTGTTTTGTTGGAGAACAGTTTGTTAAAGGAAATCAAACTTCTGTGTTACTATAATTCTTCAATATTGTAATACTGGTTTCTGTCTCTCTCAGGTTGTGAAAATGAGGAGCAACTTGGAAAGATTTCAGGTCACAAAGCTCTGCCCATTCCAAGAAAAGATTCGGAGACAATATTTAAGCACAAATGTAAGGGGAAAGTTGTTTAATTATATGTGTGTTTAATTCTATGGGTGCATATTAATAATTTCAGTCTTAACTATGAGAGGATATAGCTTTGTTACTTCTTACCCTCGGGCATTATAGTTTTTTTTGTTGACTAGGAAATGAGCAGAGGGAAATTGGGTACACAGTTAAGCAGTCATCTCTCCCTGTCCAATTGGCTGAGTGATGCCAGCAACTGTCAGGAGCTGTAACTTGAACTTAGAGGAGTGATAGAACAGAAAGGGGAAGCCACATTTCATTTTTCGCTTCCACCATGAAGTAGAACTTGAGCAACTTCAGAACACTCCCCCCATGTCAGATTTGAAGTGGTCACAGACTAAATATCAGGACAGACAGCACAATGGAGTGGCACTTCCCCCAACCTTTCAGCTCAGCAGCTCTCTGCACTGCTTCCTCTGTGGATGTTTTGCAACAGAGCCTCAAGGTCCTTTCTCTGATTTTAGCAAAATTACTTGTAGTGAATAAAAGGAAGAATGCACCTGAAAGGGAGGGGAAGGAATTCTGTTTTCCAGCAGCTGGGACGATGTTCTCTCCCTTTTCCTGTTTCAGTTGGTAGGTCATATAGAAGAGATGTTGCAGACAGCCTACAATAAGTTCCACACGTGGCAGTCCCGGCGCATGCTGAAGAAGACGTGAGGGCACGTCCTGTACAGGTCTGAGAGCAAAGCCTGCAGTAGGGTAGGACTCCAGCCTAGCTCTGTGCACATCTTAGAGTTGTTGCAGGAAGACCTGCAAGCTGTGGACTTCTGGAAACGATGCTAACTGAACTTGCACATTTTTGAAAAAGAACTGAGATTAAACTTGAAAACTAGGGAGAAAAATAAGGAAGAACCAAAACGGAAGAGCTGAGGCGCAAATATATTTAAAAGACACTGTTTACTGCAGTTACTCAGGAACTGCTTTTGATTTGCATAAAGAGCTGCTTTCAGAAATAAAAAAATTTAAAGAGGGTGTATTAATAAAATTTGTTTTTCTGGCTAATTTTTTTTTTTTAAGAAGTGTATGGCACAGGGTAGATCTCAAAAGTTTTTCTTCACTGGATTCTGACATTTTCTTGAATTCTGTTTGTACTTTCTGCAGCAGTTTAACAATGATGTTTTAAAACATAGCTGAGACTGTTTGCTTCAAACATCTGGGAGAGTGTAGCTGTCAGAAGACAAGCTCCTGCCATATGTTTCCCCACCAACTGAAAGCAAGAGACATTGCACTGAAAGCTGTTCGTGGTCTGGGGTCCCTAAAGGTACACAGGGGCAAACTTTTGCCTGAAGTCTTCGATTTTTATGCAAAAATTTTTCAGCCATCAGTTTTGCATGTTTCCTTTTGAGTGCAAGTGTGTGCTACTGCAATCTTTTTTTTTTTATGGTGGCATTTGTTCTAAGGAGAGAATGCATTTTTAAAAATGAAGTTAAATAAAGTTTCTTACAAAAGAAGTCATTTATTTTCAATTCTTAGGCATTTTTTATTTCTTCTTCTAAATATGTTTTCCTTCACCCTTCCCTTTTGACTATTATACTATTTTTGGCGAATTGATAATCATTGCAAAGAGAAAAATGTGTTATTTACACAGTGTTCATAGGTATTGGGAATCTGTGCCATACTTGTTCTAAATAGAATCAGTTCACAGTTTCAGACCAATTTGTCTTGTATTAAATGTGACTTAAATGCAAAGTAACCCCCTTTTCTATATTATATGCAGTTTAATGACAACCTTGTATTTTTTGTCACTTTGACTGGACAAAAGCCCAGTATGGGCTACTGAACTTTTTTACTTCAGATTAAATGTGACTGTTAAAGATGCATCTACTACAAAGACAAATCAGACACAAACATGTATTCAAAGCAAGCACAGCAGTGTTGAGTACAGCAGAAGAAATTCCCCAAACCTGCATGATGGCTTAATACTACACTTTGGTATGATGCTAAAACATGGTAGTATGATGTGGGGTGGATAATCATTGAAAATTTCTACAGCAGAAAAGATGTATTGGTGTAGCCAAGTGGGTGCTTGTTCTGTGCTGCTGCTCTGTTTATGCAAGAGGGTTTTTTTTCTTTAACTGGTGTGTGGAAGTCAGCAGCTTCTTTTGACCCTTTTCTTTCAGATTTTTGTATTATGCTATAATATTTTGGTAAAAGCTGAGTTTCAGTTAAGCATCACTGTCTGCACCAATGTCCTATTGAGAAATGTGTGCACATTGTTCAGCCTCATTCCCTGTGTGCTGCTGCAGATCCATGCATGATCCCTGCTCTGCACTGTCCGTGTGGTTCTGCTATGAGAAACCACTGGGCTCAACCAGAGATGCCCACTGGTCTTGACAGGGTGAAAATGTCACTGGGAATGAACAGATGTACTACAGCACTTGGGGGATGAGGTGCACATCTTGTCGAGAGTTACCTCTTGTGAGAACTAAACTGTTTCTCTAAAATTTAGGCTTAGGTTGTGAGTTCATGAAGCCAAATCCCCTTGTAAGTGCAGGCAGCTTCCAGGAAAAAAAAGGTAGTTTTGTTCTCCCCCAATCAAAAGCATTTGGTCTAGCAATTCTGAGGACTAATTCCAACTGTTCCTTGAAAGCTAACACACCTTTCATAATATCAGAAGGCTAGGGTCAAGAAAACAGATATGACTTACATTTTAACTATGCCTCAAGCTGTGAACAACACATTTAAGTATTAGACTGCAGTGAGACTTCATTTATAAAAAAATCCTAGGAGAGTTTTGAATATGGAACTAATTAATCTTTAGTTCGAATGTATTTAGTGTTCCTGGAAAGACTGAGAAAAATGGTGAAAAAGTGTCAGTGCATCACAAGAACATTTTACAGCTCCAAGGACTGATGTTTATTACCATTTTGGGGATGGTTTTGCAATAGCTTTAAGTTATAATGATATCAGGCTATCAAAATGTACCTTAATGACCAGAACTAGCAGGAGGAGGACTATGATACTAAATTCAACAGTTTTGCCTAGAGATTGTACAGGCAAGGCTGCTATGCACTTCATGTTGCTTTTTCAGGTATTGTGGCAATAAGGCATAGGCCCCTCCTCAAGTAAAGGGAGGTAAACTAAATATTCTTTCTACATTGTGTTCCCCTTTTCTGTAGCATGGTCCAAAACACAGATTCATTCCTTAAGTTTTGAAACTGAATCATCATGCATTATATTACTATGGGAATCTTTATACTGACTTGTATTTTTAATGAGAATTCATAAACCTTGTATCATTGGCATTGATCTAAGATTTGTAGAATAAACCCTACTGAATTCTGAAGTGAAGTCTTCTCTAATGCTTAGGCTGTGTTTTCTGATTGAATTAAATCCCTAACAGTTTCTGTTCAGGTCTAAATTGAGAGAACTATGTGTAACTCACTTAGCTGTCCCTTGGTGCTGATAGGTCAGCAGCAAAAGGCTTACAATATAATTCTTGTCAAATAGTTTCATTTTCAGGTTTTGCAAACTTATACTGCTACACAAGGAATCGACATCATTATTAGTGCTACTGTCCTTCTGTTCCCTATCATACAAAAGTCACTTGAGGTCTCCAGGGATTAGTACTCTGCTTGTTCCATATATTTATGCAGCAGCTGTTGGTTCAGGAGAGCTGCCCAGGAGCTTTGTCAGTCACTGTAACCCAAAGTTTGCTAGCAATGGAGAAAGGATAATGCAGATACCAGCCCGTGCATTTCAGCAGATGAAGATATTTAGCTGTGCCACAAAAAAGGCTGGACCAATTCTCATTCAAGAGCTCTCCCCAGTCAGGGACAGGAGGTGACAGCCTTCCACTGCAGCCACCCTACAAGAAGTTCCTTGCATGCTCACAGGATAGATCGTCTGCAGCTCCCTAATGTGGCAAAGATCTCACCAAGGCCCTGTTGTGCTTTCCCAAATGGGTGAGTTTCTCTACCACTCTCTGCTTAAGATGCTTTTTTTAGAGCTACAACTACTTTCCCTTACTTAAGCTGTAAGTACATCCTTACAGCTTCTAGGAGATGGCAGCAGCTAGAAAGCTTTCCTGATCCTTGCCCTATGGTTACTGTGCTAGAAAGAGAGAGAGAAAGCAAGAACAGAAACACACATGGGCCTCTTTAGGGAAAAAGGCCGATTTCATTGAACGGACAGCCTGTATTAAAGCATGTTACACGGAGCTGGGACAGGACAGCAGCTCATTGGACAATTGGGAAAAACATCCATGAGACAGCACCTCAGGATGTGTCCCACAAGAAAAACATCAGGTGTTAATCTTGATGATGAATTCCACTTTGTTTGTCACCATGTTCTCATCCTGGGAGACTCCCTCCCTAACTGAAGCCATAGTCAGCCTATCAGTCAGAGGCAGGAAAAGTTCAGGCCTGAGGAAAAGTCTCAAGCTGTAATTTCCTAGCTCTCTAAATGTGTGTGTCCACATTGCCCAAACTCCTATGGAACAGCTGCTTTATCCAGAAAGTCACTTGTACAAGCAGGGAAGGTAACAAGAAGAAAGCTTAAAGCCCAGTTTTCCATTATCTATCCTATTTCCCTTTCTTAAGGGAAGAGGCTGCCCAAGCATCCCTGTGGCTTAGGAGCCTTTGTATTGCAAGGATTTCAGTGGGAGCCAGGATGTTCTGAACTTGGTTCTGTGCTCTCCCTTGCCCTGCAGCAAGAACTGGAGCTCGATCCGAGTGGGACAACAGCAACTTTTTGAATAGCAATCAGACATCACTGGTGATCTAACGCTGATCCTCAATAAACCCAGTGACAGACGTGTTCCTACAGCAGAGCTCAGAAGCCGGGGGAACCGCAAAATTACCAACCCCAATCTCCCACATGTTTTTTAGGATACTGCATTTCCTCCCAGCTCCCTGAGCACATCATCTCCCCAAAATACAGCCAAGCCCTTGTCTGTCTGCTGACAGAAAGGGAATTTGCTAACATCCTAGATGGAAGGTGCTCTGTGGGGACTCTTTTGGGGTGGAAGGGACCAGACCCAGAGATGCAGCCAGCACAGCTGACCTAGCTGAAGGAGCCAGAGGCACAGACCAGAGGTGATCAGACTTTCTGGAGCAGGGGTTGCCTCTCTCCAGGTACTGCACAGGGAGTGTTGGCCTCAGGTGGGACTCCCAGCCTGTTCCATGAACCATACAGCGTGTTGGCTTCCTCCCTGACCTCACCTGCAGCCTCTCCACCTGCAGCTGATGGGCTGATCCAGATAAAACAGCACTGATAGGAACTTGATTTGACATACTATAGGCTGAGCCAGATAAAACAGAAACGGTAGCAATTTTGACATACCACATGTTCAATGATCAGAATTGACTCAAATGCAACAGCCCCACGACAGCCACTTCCCTGTAAGCACTCCCCCCATTTCTACCTGTGCCCAACTGCAGATACTATGTTGAGGAAATAAATGCCAATTTGTAAAGCCACAAAGTGACAATCCCTGAGCCTGGCAGGCTCCCCTCCCTTCCGGCCACGAGCTGATCACGAAGGGAAACAGCAGCAGCGAGGGACTCGGAGCAGCGCTGCCATCAGCCTGCCTGGCTCTGCCACGTGGGACTCAGCAGGACAAAGACTGCTGGGCCACAAGCAGGTAGTGGAGATCCCTGCTGGTAAGCACCAACCACCCTGTTCTGCAAAACCAGGCTGAAGTGACATCACTGCCAAATGTTTCACAGCAGCATAGCAAGGATCCGCGGGAGACGTTATGTCACCAAAGGCTGAATGTTTCCTTTTGCTCTACAGCCCTGCAGAGCTCAGGAAATTGCACTCTCACGGTCTTTCTTCCTTCCTCACCCTCCAGGCAAAGCTCCCAAACTGGCTTGTGCTGTTTTACAGCAGGCAGTGGAATGTTTCTTTAGGGATCTCAGTCTTGAACAAGGATCCTGAATGCTGCAGCCATGGAACAGCTTTTCTCCACGGCTTGCCACGCCCTTGGGCAAAGCTCCTCACCTTGCCTTAGCAAAAGCAAACATATACGACAGTCCAAAGACAAACACAGGGGTTACAATTCGATTTTTTTATTACCATTCTCAGGTGATAACCATAACTTTACGCTGAGCAAGCACCAACACTCCACCATGGTAAACTGGAACCAGTGTCAGAGCTGTGATCCAGTCCTTAAGTGAGGTTCTATTCTGATAAAATATTCAGGATTTCTAACCCGGGATTTAAGATGCAGTTTTCTCCAGGGAAGCAGGAAATCCCTCATCATCATACTCTTTCCCAGGAAGCTCTTCATGCCACAATTTCTAGACTTCACATCACAAGACTGACAAGCCTTTTAGTTCTAGAAAAGGGGATGATCCCAGATCTCAGCCAGGCCCAGGCATTCCCATCTGGAAAGCAGAGATTGCCAGCAATTTCATTGGTGCTGATCTCTCTCTCCTGAGAGGAGACTGATGAGAGCAGCTTTGAACCTCATTCCCCAGCCATACCACACTGCCATACCAAAGCACATGAGGGGGCAGAAAACAAACCAACCCCACAAAAAGCAGTGTCCATTCCCTTACCAGCCCAAATTCAGCGGTGCTAGCCATTGCCAGCCCCTGCTCAGATAAGTATTGTGACAGACACCTAGGTAAGGACATCTCATTCTCCCTCTCAGGAAAATACCTGCTTTGTATCCCCT
Source organism: Sturnus vulgaris (assembly GCF_052056855.1). Classification (NCBI taxonomy): domain Eukaryota; kingdom Metazoa; phylum Chordata; class Aves; order Passeriformes; family Sturnidae; genus Sturnus; species Sturnus vulgaris. The sequence continues at coordinate 185,843 of NC_142260.1, read as the reverse complement.
CTGCTCCCCCCTCGCCCTGCTCCTGCAGCAGCAGCTGCTTTTCGTGGGGCTGGGGTAGGAGCAAGGCCTCAGGGATAGCAGCCCTGGACGAGTGCCCTGGCAGCACGGCTGGCAGAGCCTGGCCTTGATCCCTAGGCTCCTGTTCAGTGTGGGCAGCCTGGTTTCCGAGGCCACAGCCATGCTCTGAACCCCTCCCTGAGAGCTCCCTGTCATGCCCAAGCTGGATGAGAGCTGGGACAAAGCACTGCTAATCCCCAGACTCTGAAGAAGAAAAGAGTGGGTTTCCCTTTCACCTGAGACAGAAACAGAGGTATCCTAAAGGCACAGCCCAGTCTCCGTGGGGTCAGTAACTTTCAGTACACTTGGAGACCAGCCAGAAAAAAATCTCAGTGTGGGGAGTTATTTCTGGGGCAGTTACACCACATCACAGCATCCTAGTGCAGATCAGGCCCCTCTGCTGTACCCACGCAGAGAATGCTACAGGCTCTGGAGCTCTGTCCTACATTCAGAAATGGTGGATTCTCAGGGAGGCAGCAGGAAAGGGTGAGTGACTGAGCAGGCACAGCCAGAGCTCTCACAGACACCCACAAACACAGCCCTCACTGCTGGGGGAGCATGGCCACTGAGACATGGAACAGGACCTTCTGCAGCCTCTTACCACTTGGGATTTGGCTCCATAAAGGGTGGCTCGGTGCTCTCCTCCAGACACAGCTGGCATCAGGCAGCCAGAACCAGGTCTCTGCCAGCAGGCATGAGGGCTCTACCTCGTCCTTTTGCTCAGCGATCTTTGTCCACAGAAAGGTTCAATGGGTCAGTGTCAACAGCAGTAAACCCAACTGTGCCCAGGAGATCCTTCGCTGGAAGAAGTATCAGATAGAGAAGCACTTTACAATCCAGTGGCTGATTTCCTGCCAGCTTGGTTCGGTCCACGGTTAAACTCTGTCTCCTGGGAAAGGAGGAGTATCACGATTCACGTCTAGAATTACCCAGTGCTTTTTCCACCACAGGAAAACCCACAGACAAGAGGGAGAAAAAGCTCAGAAAGACGAGCAGAAAGCAGTTTTGTTTCTGCCCTAGCCAGGCTCCTATTTAATCCTACAGGGCACAGCACAGCCGTGCCCAGAACCCCCCCGTTCGAATGCTGACATTTCGTTGCCTGCAAGAACGCCTCTCCCCTGCAGCCCTGACTCACAGCTCCATTTCCTGCTCAGCGGCGATGCCCGGTGCCAGGCTACAGCCAGCTCCCTCAGCTCACTCCACTACTGCACTATTGCTGTCCCCCGAACATCACCCACACCCCCTTCCAAGGGATAAATATCGAGCTGTCCACAATCAGAATCTGATGCTATAATTAGACACCCCTACAGCACACATTGCTGTGTTACACAACACAGCTCGGAGCTCCTGGGCACGGGGTGAAGATACATTTGCATTTTATCCACATCACAGACAAGCTCTTAAAGCAAAATCTCCCGAGTGGTCGCGGTTACTGAGCTTTGGTTCAGATGACGAGGCAGCCTGAGAGCACACAAACAGATTTCCCTGGTCTGAAACTAAAGCAGAGGTGAACTCCAGTCACCAGCGGGTGTCGGTCCACAGGACTGTAGTTTGCCAGGAGTAAAACCTCCAGCACAAAGAGGATGCCATGTCCTTACTGTCAAATGTGTGCTCAGTATCCAGCCCCCTTTATGGCACACAGGTTGTTAATGTAGACACAGCTGCTCCAAGTTCCATGCAAATCTCACTACCAAGGCACTACTGCTAGACCAAGAAACGGCTTTTATTCATTTAAATGTTAATCTCAAAAGCCAGGCTCCAAACTCCAAGGCTTCACAGCTCTATCACATTTCTGTTTTCTCTTCCCTGCAGCAGCAGGGCAAGTTCCTGCCCACACCTTTTTCCTACAGCTGCACCAGGAAGCACTGGACTAGCTGCACTAACTCACACTAATAAACCAGATCAATAGTTCACGTTACTCACTTTCAGCTGACTGACAGGGTGACACCTCTGTCACCTTTAAAGGGCTGGGTGAACCTCCCTGCTGCAGCAGGGTGTGCCTTGCAGGAGCACTGCAGATCCTGGTGCAGCCTGAGCCATATGGCATCTCCAGAGAGCAGAGCTGTGAGTCAGGGCCCCAGGCTCTGTCTGCAGCTTCCCCACCTACCTGGTACATTTATAAGCAAGTATTTGTGCATCTAACTCCCAAGAGATGCAGCAGGATTAAAATTCTTACTGGAACTTAAAATCCAACCCTGGGTCCATCCCTGCTGACACTGCTTGGCAGGAGGGTAGCTGAGCAGCACAGGGCCCAAACCTTGGCAGCTGCACACCCAACCCCTACAGCTGCTTTGGAATCTGCATCTGCCAAACAACAGCAGCAACAAAAATACTGATCGGGGACATTTAGGATCTGTCATTTCCCAAGGTTATCATCAGCTGTTAAGAACACTTATGTAATCAAAAAAGTCAGCAGCAGTGGTCAAAGACAGCCCTTCAGCTGACCCTAGTCAGCATCAAACTTTCTAAAGAAAAGATCGTTACCTAATTCAACCTGAAAGAACATTCTCCCAAACCCAAATTTCTTATATCATCTGCAAGATGTGATCTAAATAATTTAAAATTCCACTGGATCTAGGTCACAGACAGAGGTTTGTTTTTCAGCAAGATGTCCCAGAGGAATTGGCTATTTTGTTTAAATTATTCCTGACTTCCAACACCATTTATAAGGACATCTAGAAGCAGACTGAATGGATGAGAAGTAGAAAGGACACTGACAAGGGCTAACTTCAGCTCATCAAAGCTGGGCTCTTCTCACTCTCAGGGAAGATAAAACCATGGACTGCATCAGAGTTGTGTCTGTGGCTGCTGAGGGTCCACAGGTTAATTGCAGGAGGTGTGCAAAACCTCTCAGGTCGAACAATCCACATGTACATCTCTCAAAAAAGATGGGTTTTCAGGCACAGTCAAAGGGGAAAAGAAACCAATTTCAGCTCTTCCCGAGGATGCACCCACAGAATGACTTCTCTTGGATGACTATGGAAGGAGACCTGGTGGAAGTGCCACAGCTACATGAACAAAAAGCATCTCCCAGGCCAGCCCTTGGGCTCTTTTTAGGTGCATACAGCGTACAGAAGAATTGCAAAGGCAAATTTTTAACCCTGAAATATTTTTTCCATCTTTGGAAACGCTACATCAAGCAGTCCAGAGTCCAGCAGTTGACCTTACTTTTGGGTATGTTTGGTTTTTTCCTCGCCATTACTTGCACGTAATAATAGCAAGTTACATAAAAGTCAGGAAATGGGACCAGCACAAAGTTCAAACTAATTTTCATATTAAAGGCCTTGTGTAACATTTTTACAGCAGGCCTTTATTGACATCTTTAGTCCAGTTACAAGGTTGAGATTATAGGCATTTTCAGGAAACTTGGGCAGGTTATCAATACCTCCTGGGAAACATTTTATTTTTTATATTTCTTTATCAGAAGGAGAGAGCAATGATCATACTAATTTCAGAGAAACTAGATGTTATATCCTCCCACAAAAGGACAGAAATCATAGGTAAAGAAACTTGCTTCCACTTGACACAAAGAGTTTCTCAAACTACTTTATCACAGGCAAGCTACTTGCATTATAAGTACTAGAAATGCAACAAACTATTTAATATGTTGGCCAATATTAAGCATCTACCAACTTCATCATGCACCCACATTCAAGATTTCATATGAAATAAAGAGCTTATTACTCTGCTCAAGGTTTCCAGACAGATTAAGTCAATCTGGGGAAAAGAAACTTTTGAAACAGAGAAACTGTGCCACGGTTTAAAAAGGCTGTATTTAAAGGAAGTACTGTCCAGGCATGAAGTATCCAACTTCCAAGAACTTGATCTCTGCAGGATTCATGAAACATAAGAACTGACACTTTATCAATTTATTACATTTTAAAATCCTAACATTTTATTCCACGCTCTCCCAATTCCATGTCATGTGTTCAGCAGAACAGCATGAAAATGATAAGAAATTTTAGATTAAAATAATTCTATTTTTATTAGCCAAGGAGCTCCAGCCCTATGGATCTTGTGAGGAACTCAGTGGATCAAATTTATCCCGTGCTATTTTATCAATGTTCCTAAAGATTTATATATTTTTTTTAGTGCCCTGACTTTAATAGATGCTTTGCACCAGTATTTTCTGCAAAATCAGACCTTCAATGCATTAGATTCCTAGTGGTTAAAAACCTCACTGTTTGGGAACAGAAGTGAGTATAGCCACTGCCCCTATCAAAATCATGATCAGCAAGATAATGATTTCTTTATCTCTAAATTTCCTATTTCTTCCTCACCTAAAACCAGATCATACGAGCAGAGCTGTGAACTTCAGAGCGTTGATTTTTCTTTTTTAAGCCTATTTCACAACCTCTACGACCTGCACTCCCCTGTTAAGCAATTACTTTGTGATTTGATTGCTGTGCACACCATGAATTGTGTGTTTGTAATACACAGCTCCCTGGGACATGCAGCCACATCCGTGGGCTCCAGCAGAAGCCAAACAATGGGGCCAGTGTTCCAGCCCTGCCTCCTGGCTCACCCTCTCGGTGCAGGCTTTTTCCTTCCAGCGTTACCAGGGCTGCAGCTTTCCTTACAGCTCTGCTTTCTGCAGTCCTGGGTCTTGGTTAACAAACAAACAGCTCCTCACTCATGAAAAGGAATCTTGGAAACAGAAATTCAGGGCTTAAAAGACAGAAAGGCACTTAGAAGCATACCAGATGGTAAATTCTGATTTTTTTTTAAGAAAGTTACGTAGTTCTGGGAGCCTAGTGGGGGAGGCAGGAGAGAAAAGGAGATTTAGGTATATGTTTGTACAAGTGACAGCTTTTTACCTGACAGTATCAAAGAGGAGTAGAAAGAGCCTCCCGCCAGCCTGAAAACAACGAAAGAGCTGTGCTCTGGGCTGTGGCTGCAGTCAGACACCGGCTCTGTGTGTGTGGCTGAGCCTGCAGGCTGCCGTGCTGTGCCCACCAATGCCGGAATCCTCCTGCTCCGCAGCCTCCCGTGCCAGCCACAGCTGCTCGCCCTGGACCAGCGCCTTCCCCTGGCTCTGGGTGGCCCCAGGGACCTGCCGCAGCTCTGTACAGCTCCAGCCTGCAGAGCTGCGGGCCAGCTTCTCCCCAGAGCTGGAGAAGGGCGGCACAGAGGATGCCCGAGCACAGCAAAGCCACCAGAGCTGGCAGCTTGTCCTGCAGCAGTGCGCAACCAGCCCGTGGCCATCGGGCCCGCAGTCCTGGCGAGCCCGGCACTCACTTCCAGCAGCGCTCCAAGGCTGGGGGATCCCCGCACAGCCTGGAGCCACCTGCAAGGCCTGTCCCTGCCACAGCCCTGCTGTGTCTTCCTTTCACCACCGCTCTCTGCTGCCAAGGAATGGTTTCTGCAGGTTCATCTCCTGCCTGTCTTCATTCCTGCGGGGTTTGTGGCTGCTCTGTGCTGGGGAACGTGTGAAATCATGTGAGCACTTTACAGCTCCTGGATTGACTGGCTCAGGTTTACAATGTTTATGCTTTCACAAAAATGCCTTAGAGCACTCACCCGGTTTGGAGCTACAGGACTGTTTCTAATACATGTTGTGAACAAAGAGGGGTGCTAGAAACCTCTTCTAAGAATCCACATCTCTCAAAGAAACAGGGCACCATGACCCAAGCAAAGAAGCCAGCACACAAAAGTGCAGAAAAATCACGCTATGGAAAGTCAGTGTCCATAAAGGAGACAGAGGACTCCTGCAATTTCATCCCAATAAAGGGACAGAGAGTCCACTGGGGGATATTCCCATGCTGTTTCTCTCACAAGGTTTTGGAGGTCACCACCTCCTTTTATCCTATATTCCCAGTTGCATGTTGCCCTCTTCCTTTCCCCATTGGCTGAGGTATGGGAAGGTACAGCCTTTCCAAACCGCCTCCCACATATCCCCCCCAAACATGTCATCTTCCCTCAAAGCTCAGAAACTCAGGCTTGTGCAGACCTATTTGTCTGTTTCAGGAGTCTAACTGGTTCTGTAACAAAGGCTTCAAGTTGGTAGAGACATTAAAATCAATTTCAAAGACATTAACACCCATACCCTCACCCATCGAACTGTTTGTAAAGACATTAGCACACGTTTTCTTATCAGAACTGAATTAGGCAATGTTTGTGTGGCTTGGCACTTCCTGGCACAAGTGAAATGCAATCATGGTCTGACTTTCATTTGGCCCTGAGCCAGGATCAGAGGGTTACCTATAAACTCCCTGAAGCTTTGCCATTTGGTCTAGAAAGGTTTGGTTTTGACCTTTTGGATAAATTCACCTCAGGACACAGAATGTACACACAGACTTGCAGATCTACATCCTTCTGAATTATCTGCCACAGTCCCAAAATCACTCAAGTCACCGCACTTAATTCTCCCATCAAGATTTACCCAGTTCTCCCAAGGCTGGTCAGATCCTGACTTCAGAATAAGCAATTCTGCACATTTTTGGAACAGTTTCAGCTGCAAGATTTCAGTTTAGGCACTGGGCACAGAAGATCTTAGGACCACAGTCTCCCAGTCAGGAGAACAGATAAGAGCATTTCTGGGGCACCCTAATCATAGCACACTCACAGCTAAACTCCAAGGTTCCCAGACTTGGAGGAAACTTAGATTCACCAGGAGAGGGGCCAGCAGTGCTCTTTGTGTCTGTGCTGGCTCCCTGTTTCTCATAGCTGCATTTTACTTTGGTGGGTCTGAGATGCTATTTTCTTGTGGCTTGCAGCCACATGCCCGGGGGGATGAGTGCAGCAAGAATTAAAGGTTGTGTGACAGCACAGAAGCATGCAGCACACGCTGCCTTGCCAGGATTAAACTTCAGGCTAATGGCAGGCAGCCCAAGCTCTGCAGGAGCATCAGCTCCCCCCTGCCAGGAGGTCCCAGCTGAAATGGGCTGTGGGTGGGTGCTTGGGAAGGGAGCTGCTGGCCACAGAGACCACCAGTGCCCCAGCCGAATGCAGCAGACAGGTTCCCCTTGACTGTCCTTTGGCACACGGCCAGGGCTGTGAGACCATGCATGTCAGCAAGTGTGACAGGTCAGAGACATGCCACAGCCTGAAGGCATCCTCATCCTGGGATCTTGGGAACCCTGCTGGAGTGAGCCTTTCGTTTCTGAAGCATTCTCCGCCCACATTTGCTTCCTGCACGCCCTTCTCCTCCTTCCTTTCCTCCATTTGCAGCAACACTGCATTCTGCATGCTCCCCGAGACAAATAGGGCAAACATAACCTGATTAACCAAGGGGATTTGGGCAGGAAGGGGCGGGGGAGGAGATTAATACGCAGAGAACCGCAGAACCTTTCCCTCTCACATTAGCCCTTGCCCACTCAATAAATAATGTGTCTGCAGTGACTCTGACTTTAGGATTTGCTATAAAAGCTCGTAGACTCGGTCTCAGCATGCAGACATCAGACCAAAGAGAACATTCAGTCTGACAAGCTGAAATTTCTTCCAGGCTCCAGGGTCAGTCAGAAGCTTAAAACCACTTGGATGTGAGCCTATGGTTCCATTTTAAAACATAAGGATCCCTCTTGCTGTTCACCCACTGAAAAGACTGAATCCAACCTTTATTTGGCCACTCCCTCTGAAACAGGGTTTAGAAGTTAATGCTGGCTTTCTCCATTTCATGTATGAAACAACCTCCAAGGCTGGCAGCTCCCCATGAACACAGGAACATATTACAAAGGCTCTGGCTGCCCTCCAAGCCTATTCTGATGCTCTAGCTTCTTTCCATCCCTTCTTTCTTGCTTACCTTAAGGCATATAGATGTTTCACGATGGAAATGTGAAGCTACCCACACGCAGAAAAGATACCTTCTCTGACCTTCCAAGGAGCTATTTTTGGCTGCTCTTATGTGCCTAAGAACTCTTACTGGGGTCATGCACTGAACTAACTGCCCCTCAGTAACTTTTGCTTACGAGATATGAAACATTGCAGAGACTATATTTTTAAAATTTCTAGTTCTCTCCATAACCTAACACATTACTGACTCCAGATGTTGTTTGCAAGGGAGCACATTTTATAAGGGGCTGCAACACTGAGATTATTACCCAAGGAATGCATGCTTAACATTACACATATGAACAGAATACTAAAAACATATCCTTAACCCAGAATTTTCCAAAAGTTAGTGAGTACCCACAGCCTTTAACTGACTTCACTTTTCAAGCTCCAAAAGTTTGATTGAAATAGATTTCTCTTCATGAGATAGAAAAATAAGGAACACTGGGTTAGCAGCCAAACACATGCACAGAATGATACTCCATAAAGAAAGCAACAGTCCTAGCTCCATCTGTCAGAGCAAATGAATATTCCACATCACATCCCACCAGTCAGAAACCTGGGCTCTGGTCTGTCCTGTGTCTCCCAAATTCTAAAGCTGACATTTTCCCAAACTGGCACTGCCCAGACTGCAAACATTTCAGTCCAAAGGCCAAGAGTGAAGTGAGCCCCACTGCCCCAGCAGCTGCCCAAAGTCTCCTCGTGTGGCAGGGAGTTAATGCTGACCCAGGGGACTGCACAGCCCTTCTGCCACTCCAGACACTCTTTGCCCTCATACAGCGAGCAAAAGATAAAGCATGCAGAGATTTTTTTCCCTTCTGACATCACAGCATTAAATATCACAAAAACACACAACCTATGGGATGCATGAAGAACAAATGCTGTACAACTAGCAAAAAGGATGTGGAGAACCTATGGGGAGTGAACTGCTCAGGAGACCCAGCCTCCAGAAATCCAGCTCTGTGCACTCACACACACACAGAACACACAATACTATCTCCCTGCACCTCATGTTTGCATCACGTGGCATCTTTTAAAAGGTTCCTGAACTGAGATACTGCCTCTTAAGGCCAGAACTGCATAAGGTTTAGGGATACAACTGATTCTGCATAGAGCCATGAGAAAAACAACACAGAATTAAGGGGGCCAGTGAGAAATACTTGTACCTTGCATTTAGTGCCCAGGACACAGACATGCTGCTCCTCCTATTACAGGGCCCAACTTAGAGAACCATGAGGCTCTGCAAGTATCAGGATTTCCCCCACGGGAGCTAAAAGTCATGCTTCCTCCCTTTGGTAATATTCTCCTCCTTAAACACAACTAACCACAGTTTGCAAAACAACGAGGCTGTGCCCTGCAAATGTTTGCTAAACATTTGTGCAATTTCATCCAAATACAGGAACAGAGGGTACATAAGTCAGAAATGCCACACTTAGCAAAGCACTGTGAAAACAATTCATTGGCAGTCCATAGGCAAGCAGCAACCTTTCATTTTCTATTTAAAAGTTGAATACAAATAAAACCCCTGAATTAATTGATGGAGATAAGGGTTGGTATTTTCGGAATGTTCTTGGAAAACACAGCATGCCAAGCCAAGAACCATATTCAGCAATTATTCTACTTTACTCTGCTTCTACTTTCACCCCCCCTGCTTCATTCTGCCTATTTAGCTGATGAGCTCTTTCTGCCTTTACAATACCTGTGCTCCCAACAGATACATCCAGCTTGGTGCCTGCCTGAAGTGTATTAATTATCTCACTACAGCTGCATCATGAAGCTGGGTCACAAGACTATTGCCTGATAGCAAGTAAGGCTGCATCTCTCCCTCCCCATCTTCATTTTTCTTTAGAATCACTGCCATAGTTCAGACTTTTGGTACTGAATAACGGTGCAACATACCAGGTTTCAATTAAGACACAATTAAAAAGGTGTGGAAGGAAATTAAGACTACTAAGCAACTCTTTCCTGGAAAGAATAAGAAGTCACTCTTCCTGACAAACCACACTTTGGACATACATATGACAACAGGGCTCTGCTGGTAGTACACAGGATATAAATAGCATTTAAAATTCTGCCTGGTAACCTCTCAGGACAGTACCTGCATGTCACAGTCATGTCTTTTGCCGAGGGCTCTGTATCCACCTACAGAGCTGCCAACAACCACCACCTCAAAACCAAATATTTAAAAGAGGACCTTGTGTAGAAACAGTGAAGTTATTTTTCCCCTCTGAGAAGAGCAGAAGAATTGAGGTCTACAACACAAACCAAAATCAGCCCTCAGAACTGCTACCCTTGGGTTCAGCCAGCCCAGCTGCAGCTCTTTAGAGTCTCAGGGGTGGCCCAGTTGTGAGATGTGAAATGAAAGCACCTGGTTGCCTATCTCCATTCTATTACTGCATTTGTTGAACTGCAAGTTAAACTTCATCTTCCTCCTCCAAGGAAGGGATGATAATTTATTACATAGTCATCTGTAAGTTCCTCCACCAAGTCTGTATGTCTGTAAAGTTCAGAAGTACTCTCAGCTTTCTGCAGTGGTTGGTATGACCCAGCAGCTTCTTCCTCATAGGATGCCGACTTTCCAGCAAAGGAACTTGGACTTCTGATTCACAGAAATGAATTTTGGACACAGTGATTTTTGGCTGGGAGAGACTGCATAATCTGCTATCACACTATTAGATCAACTAGATAAATAAGGTCTGAAATGGTAGAAAAGTGTCTCCATCCAAAAGAGAGGCAGTACTGTGTAGTTAAGTGCATGTCATTTACCAGAGCATCCCATTTCCTTCAGTTCCTAAGTAAACGAGTAAGATTCCAGAGTTGCATCAAGGGAATGGGTTTGGCTTGGAATCCTGCACGGTGACTCATGCTTTCATGAATAATTCATTTCTTTAGAGAAACAAGACAAAATCACGTGTTCTGCTTAGTCCCGCTACCTAGAGTGTTGATTTGGGAAGCTATTGCAAAAATATACGGTTTTATCTAGCTTTATATTGAATGCATAATACACTGCAGGTGTATTTGCAAACAAAAACAACTTCCTAAGGGTAAAAGAAAAACTGTTGTAATATGGAAGTTCTGGACATTGAAAGATGCCAGCTAGAAAGCAGTTTGCAATCAAAAACAGACATCCGGCAAAAAAAAAACCTATGGTGGAAGTCTGGGTGCTCCAAACATTGACTGTTATTTTCACAGCTCTCCGTATTTATTCCCCTCCTGCACATTTAAAAATAGGTTGTAGAGACACAGCCCCGTAAACAGCAGGAAATGAGAATTGCATCACTAGCCCCTCCTCGTCCCCACAGTGACCGTGCAAAGAAAGCGAGGGCGTGGGGAGCAGAAGCTGCGCATCTCTAACATCACACCCTGAGATGTGCCCCGAGGCAGCCCAGGAGAGGCACCCAGAGGTGCATGGATCATGGCTCATCAGTCTGTGCAGAGATACTTGTTAATGCAAGCCAGGATGAAACTCATCTTTCAGCTTTTAGTTTTCTTAGGAGATCAGTTCAAATGGTTTGATGTGGCCATATCGACCAAACTGGAGGAACACAAAATATGGATTTCTATGGAGTATGAACCAACTTCCTGTATCTTACCCTGGTAAGTATTTCAAAAGAATAATGCAAGCATTCTGGCTCTATGAACTTTTGGTGTCAAGTTCCACTTTGGAGTCTGGGCCTCGCCGGTTCAGGAAAATACCATCCATCGATTTTATGCTGCTTTATAAAGCTGAAATGTTTCATAATAAATCTCTGCAGTACCACCATCAGGTTGGTAGATAAAAACACCTTCACATTTTACAAAGGAGGAACGAAGCCATTAAAGCTGGAGGGAATTGCTCAGGTCTCAGAATAAATCAAAGGGAAAGACAAGACTGGAAGATGATGTAGCTGTGTGCAGTGCCAGGTCCTTCCCTCACACACTGACACCATGTGAAAGCAAAGCCCTTCATGATGTCAGAGCAAAGGCAGGACTCATCATGCATGCAATAGCCCCTAGGATTTTTAAGAGCAAATTAAACCTCAAGTCTCAGGTAGAGTGGAGAAATGCCACTGACCTTTGCAGGGCTGGTCAGCATCCCCAGTAGCTTTGGTTTACTGATAACCTCCCAGCTGAGCTGTAGGTCATGAAGAAAACCTGCAGGTCCTGGTTTGGTGTCCTTATTCAGCCCTGCAGCACCATCAGCTTTGACTCAGTCTGTCATGAGCCAGGACCTGAGCAAATGGAGAGAGTAGAAATTAAAGGTCACCATGTAAAAATTCCTATGTACTAGCAAAATGGAGAGAAATTTACTAACATTTTGCATAACTACATAACAACACCTTGCATAACTGTCTCTGGACTTTATTTTTGTGACAGTGGTCTAATGGTATCTCATAGTTTAAAGGCAAACACGTTGTTTAATAAGAATGTGGCATTTGTTTCCATCTGTTACCACGCAGATCCTGATCAAATGCCACCCGAGGCCAGTGGAAAGGCTCTGCTTCTAACTCTTAGAGTAAAAATATAAATGTTTCTACATTCAGCAACTTCTATTGCTTTATTATTCATGTTTAATCTGTGAAAACTAATATGAAAAGGAGGGCAAGCAGGCTGAGGAAGGGTCAAGTTTCCCTGGAGAGATACTGTCACATTTCTGGCATTCCCATCACTCTATCAACACCACCTCCTGCTACCACAATAAAAGGCAGCAGTGGAGAAAGAACAGGAAGAATAAAACTCCTTATGTACATGTGAGAAAAGGCAATCCATCCCTACAATCAATCACTTACAGGTCATCAGAACAGACCTGGCCTCCATCTTCCAAGTGCAAGAAAAATGCCTGTAATTTTCTCACCCCATTCTGTTTGTGCTGTTCCGAGCCTTCTCTCATTGAAGCTCTCTGAGGCAGAAAATCCATGTCAATCATGCCAGATGACTGCTTTCCTCCTGAGCAGCTACTGCTGATAATAAGATCACAAAGGCCACAAAAAAGGAAAAATTTGGCCATTGCAGCTGCTTTCTCAGTTCTGTAACTGAGATAAATTAACAGGTGAATTAGCACTTTAAAAAGTGCATATTAAAAGTTGACTCTATTTTTTAATAAAAAAGGGTTCTAATCTGCTTATCATCATCACTGAGTGCACGCTGGGACCAGGATGGTCTTGAAACATCTCAGCTGGTTTTCTTTGGCCTGCCCTACTAAAAGTAGGACCCCTGGTATCTGAATAGGCACCAGAGAGATAAGGACAACCTGATGTCTTATAGATAGCAGCATTTCATTCTTGCTTCTGTTCTCAGTAACAAGCAACACAAACACAAGTGAAGGCAAGCAAAGATGTTGCTGGAACTTAAACCCTGAAAACCATGTCCAAATATTACAATGCCAATAGGTATTCTCTTAGGAGCTTTGGTCTCACTGTGGGTAGTAAAATACCACTTGCTTTACATTAGTTACCCAGTTAAAAATGTTTATTATTCTGTTCAGCTAGTATTGTCATAGAAGCTTCCTATCTTGCACTTAAATTCTTTAGAAATAAAAGTTATTATAGGCAAAAATATTTCTTGTTGGTCTTAATTCCTGTCAAATATTTATTTTCTGTCCTGCCAGATGTCTGTAACTCAAACCTGGATGAGATGTTTAGTCCCATTCATATAGAGCCACTGTAAACACAGATTCCTGGGATGCAGAACTAAACTTCCTAATCCATCCTTGAGGCTTGTGACAGAACAAGATGCTCAGTGAACCCAGAATGATGCAGAATGACAGAACTATGTTTCCTTTTCATCCTGCATTCATGTGGCCTTAGGCAAGCTCAGCATCTCCCCACACTTCCCTTCCTTAGTGACCAGTCTTCTCTGACATGGCACATCCCACAAGCATCACTCCTTCCTCCAGCAGCAAGCTAGTGCAACCAGCAGCCTGGTATATTTAACCACATTTGTTGGAAGTGCTGGTCTTTATAATAAGCAGAATTTCGTATTTTTCTGTCTTGTTTCATGCAAACTTATGCAGATTCTATGTTTCAAGCCTTTTTAGATGTTTTCTCTCCAGTATTTTTTCTTTCTTTTATTTTGCCAATGGGTTGTCAAATAAATGGTGAAGCTTTGGGTTACCATTGCTGTCAGATCACCCCAGCAGAAGGGAATTGTCACTGGGATAATATGTGACCAGGCATGCCTCAGCAAGATAAGCACCTCAAAAAGAACTCGAGTACATCCTAGGAGCTGAGGACAGGTATGGCCAAAAATCAGTTAAGAGACAGAATCCCAAAAGGAAACAAAGTCAAACGTTGTAAAGGTACCACAACTACCAAAAAAAAAAAATATTACTGTAGAAACAAGAATGAGAAAATAAAGGTGACACAGCTAGTCACACAAGATTAAATTAATACTTACCTGTTTTTCAGTAAAGATGAAATTATAATCCATGGGGTTAACACAGGATGCCTAAGAGAAGAGGGAGAAAGCAGAAATGGGTAAAAGATAATAAATGAACACATCTCCCAGATGGCGAGCAAAACCCACCGCGTCTGCTGTTTTCCAGCTGGAGGACCAGGCATTCTCAATTCCAGAACTCTGACATGCACAAATCCAAAAGATTTTAAGTGAATTTGCCTACTTGAAGGCATTACCCACAGGACCAGAGAACAGCAAGTTCTAAGTAATAAGCCCTGGTGGAGGCAAGTTTGGGCTGTGATTTTGATGTCTGTGAAGCCCTTCAGACTAAACTTGCAAAGGAGAATCCAACTAAAAACATCATATTCGATGAATAATACAGGGATAAAAGGTAGCGTGAATTTACTAAAAGCCAGTTTTGTAGGATGACCCACAGAATAGTATAGTATAAAACTGAGACTTCAGGCAATGAGGAAATAATTTTTTTAAAAATGGATTTTGCTTTTTGTTGGGAGTCCGAGCAAGAAATAAGTGGAGAAGGATTTGGCTTTACTAACCACAGGAAACTGACACCATGGTGTGACTGAAACAGAGCACTGTGAGTCCAGTCATGGAATTTCCACCAACTTCGGGAAAAATTAGTTTGTGTTTGAGACATCGCTGTCTGACACTCCATGCAGCAGCCGCTCTCAGGAGAAAAAGCGTTTTAAAAGCATTTAAACTGAGAAAGTGCCGCGGAACACACATCCCAATGGCCAGGGAACCACCTATATGACCATGCAGGGCTGAAAAGGTTCGGCTTATATAACCTAACACAACAAATGAGGGGGAATTGGATATACAAATACACGGAAAGGGGAAGCAAACAAAACAACACAAACATCTATTGACTTAGATGGAAATTAGAAGCTGGTTTCCAGCCGCCCGACAAGAGGCCCCATCCGGAACTACGGCCATAAACCCCCGAGGAGAAACAGAGGGCTGGCAGGCACTGCCCGGGCGGGAAACGAGGGCAGGAATGCCTTGAATTCCGCACAGATCCTCCAGAGCCGGAGAGTTTTGCTCCTCAGCCCCGCCCCAGCTCCCCTCTGCCGGTCTCCTCCCCGCTCTCTCCTCCCGACGTGTGTGCGGGCACGTCCCGCAGCGCAGCCCGCCCGCCGCGCGTCACGGCCCGGCCGCTATGAAAGGCGGCGGCGGCCCCGCCCTGCCCGCTGCTGCTGCCGCGCTGGGCTGGGCTGTGCCGGGCTGTGCTGTGCCTGAGGAGCTCGGTAAGTGCCATCGCTGTACCGTGCTGGGCTGTGCTGTGCCTGAGGAGCTCGGTAAGTGCCATCGCTGTACCGTGCCGGGCTGTGCCGGGCTGTGCTGTGCCTGAGGAGCTCGGTAAGTGCCATCGCTGTACCGTGCCGGGCTGTGCTGTACCGTGCCGTGCCTGAGGAGCTCGGTAGGTGCCAGGTGCCACCGCCCGGCCGGGATGGAATGGGGCCGGGGGTACCCGAAGAGAGAATGCAAAAAGGGGCATTGCAGGCAGTGCTGGTCCCGCAAACCTCCGGGGGACGCGGTGGAGCAGGCGGCGTCCAGCGGACTTTGTCTCATCCATTTATCGCCGCCTGCTCCGCCGAGTACCCCGAGCCGTGGTGGTATCGGGCACAGCCCTGGCCTTGAGTCCAGCCGGCGTGATTTCCACTCACAGACCCCATCGTCCCCTCCCTCCATCCCCTTGAGCCTCCGTGGATTAACTTGCTTCCCTTAATCCGTGCGTGTGACCCCAGGGAGTGATCCTGCGTAGAGACTGAGGATGGGCTTAGGTCTGCGTTTCAAATACAGCATTAGTGGACCATCTACCGCTCTCCTAACTTGTTTCTTTGATTTTCTCTTAAAAGGAAATTTTTTCTTTGGTTTTTAAGTGTAACAGACGTGCTTGAGTGGGTGGTTCTTACCAGCTTTGCATATCAAAGTGCTCATAGTGCAAAGGGAGGACTTGGCACGTGGAGAGTGCCCTGCGCGCTATGGCCACGCTTCAGGAGGCTTCGGCTCATGAAGACTGACGTAGCTCGGTTGATTTTTCCTAAATATGGGCGCTGCTGGCTTCCTGCCCCTCCCCTCAGCCCCAAAACTTAGAGTCCTTACCTGCTGCTCTGCTTGGCTTCTCATGCTCTGAACGAGTTGCTGCTTGCTCAGCACTAGACTCGTGTGGTGTCTGTGCTTGCATCCGTCTGTGCAGCTGCTCCTGCCCTGGGCTCTTCAGGCTGCTCCCAGTACAGCACCATTTCCTGGGAAAGCGTGGTGCTGCCTTCCACACGGAGACGGGGATAAATGCACAATCCTCTGGCATCACCGTGCCATTTCGGCACACCCTTGGCTGCCAGAACCCAACGCACCAGGATGCTGTGCAGCTGGCAGCTAAAATGCGAGGGTGGAAGAGACAGTAATGCCAGACTCCAGCCATCTTAATTCAAAACTGTGCAGTTTCACTTCAAAACAAATTCATGAAGCTGACTGGAGGCTCATGCTGTGCTTAAAAAGGGCTTGCCTAAGTGTTGCACAACTTCAGCTCTGGAAAGGCTTCAGGGCACAGAATACCAGTTTTTCAGGGTGAGAGAAGAGATTGCCAGACTGTGCTGTGCTTAGAAGTACTAAAATGGCTTCCTGTACCGAAATGTAGTATGGATGGTCATTTAGAACATTCTACTGCTGCTGCTGGAGTGCCACCAGCTATTTAATAGAATCAATGGCTCTCAGGCTGTATTTAAGGCAAAGCCAGGGTGGGCTTGAACAGAGGATTGTAATCAATAATTCAGTTTTGCAATCATTTTGTGGCATACAGAGAGTATTCGCAGATGTTTTATTCGTGTGTTTTGTATCCATTTTCTTATCATCCTGGAATAAAGTCTGTCTTGCTGGATACAAATATTCTGGTGTCAGTAAAAGCTCCAAAGCCTGGAGCAATAATCTAATAATCTGTTGCTTTCCTTTCAGCAGTGCACCATGTCTCTCAAGGATCAGCTCATCCACACTCTCCACAAACAGGAGAGTCATGCTGAAAATAAGATTAGCGTGGTTGGCGTGGGTGCCGTCGGAATGGCCTGTGCCATCAGCATCCTCATGAAGGTAAGTGTCAAGCCTGGGAGGAAGCAGCAGAACCTGAGACCTAAAAGAGCTGCAAAAAAAGAATCACCCTTATTAGATGAACTTCTGGTTATACAAATCTTTTTTGGGCCTGAAATGAAGGAACAGTCTTCAAGTTATCAACAGAGAACAAATAGCTACAGATCTTGTAAATGAAGTTTGCCTCAGGATAGGACAGAATGTCCTTTATGCACTGCATAAGAACTGCATTTATCTTTGTGGGACCTGCAGACTCCTTTCTAAGTAGGAATTTTCTAACACTCTAAATATACAAAAAGCTTGAGAACTGAGGATTTCTGTTGTCTTGAGCAGAGCAATGGAATAATTCTTTGCAATGTGATCTGGAAAAATTGGTCCTTGACACTCTGAATGACTTGTCTTCTGCCTTCAGTTATCATACTGAAAATACTGTGGTTAACATCAGGCTTGCTTTTCTTGACTGTCAAATAGGTTGTGTATGAACTGCTATTAAATTATTCTTCATTATTGTCCTGCTTAATTGTACTACTATTTCACACAGAATGTGGTTATGAAAACTATAAAGTGAACTCAAGGAAGTGGGTATCCCAGAGAACTAATTGGAGGACTCTAGGAAAAAGTGAAGTATAAGGGATAAGCAAAATTGTTTAAGTAGCTTTTAAAATAATTGCAACTTCATGGTTTAAAAACTGGGGGCTTTGCTGGAAGAGGCAGCAACCTTACCATTACTCTTGGTCTCTTGTAGGACTTGGCTGATGAACTCGCCCTTGTTGATGTTGTGGAGGACAAGCTCAGAGGAGAGATGCTGGATCTCCAGCATGGCAGCCTCTTCCTTAAAACTCCAAAGATTGTCTCTGGCAAAGGCAAGTAGTTGGCTCTCATGTGCTCATTATTTCCAAATGGAGATAGCCACTTCAGGTCCCACACTGGACAGCCAAGCACTTAGCCTGTCACCCTGATTGTTGTGGGGAAGGCTCATGGATACAGTACTCAGCTGATACTTAAAAATATACCTTCATATGGCCAGTCCAGCTAGGAATTTTCTTCCACGGTTCACTACTCAGTACAGAAAGATGAATTCCTTAAATACTTGTGTACCTTAGAGAACTTTATTTCACGACCAGTTAACTCCTGAACTCATTGCTGCTTACTTCTGATAACCTTTAGTGGCAGCCTCGAGTAGGGCAAAGGCTTAACCAGCTCATACCTTGATTACAGTTCCTACAGGTAACAAGTTACGAGGGCAGAGCCTTCTTCCTCTTCTGCACAGCACTTACCCTGAACGCTATCCCAACAGCTATCCCTAGTCCCATTTGTGGCTGAGAAGCAGAGTATCACTGCCTGCAGCTGCATGGTACAGTATTGCCATGCTTCAATGTTGTCACAATGTTGTGGCAATGAGCCACAGTCTTAAAATGAAATTCCGTTTTCTACAGGGGCAAAGTCTAGGGTAACAGTTACCAGGGAATTGCTGCACCTTCAAACTCGAGAATTTGAGATCTTAGTGCAGAGAGGAAGTGAGAACTCCTGTACTGAGCCATGTGTAGGAAGAAGTGATGCTTGACACAGCCTTTTGTCTGCAGATTACAGTGTGACTGCACACTCCAAGCTGGTCATTGTCACTGCTGGTGCCCGGCAGCAAGAAGGAGAGAGCCGCCTTAACTTGGTCCAGCGCAACGTGAATATCTTCAAATTCATCATTCCCAACGTGGTTAAATACAGTCCTGACTGCAAGCTGCTTATTGTCTCAAACCCAGGTTTGTCTTGTGTTGCCATAAGGGGATTTGGCTTAGAGAATAGTATTTCTTCAGTAAGGCGGCATTAGTGCACAGGCTGTTAGAAAATACTTGTGCTGGGGAAGAGAAAGCTCCAGGGAGACCTTGGAGAACCTTCCAGTACCTAAAGGGCCTAAAAGAGAGGTGGATTTTTTACAAGGGCATGTAGTGATAGGACATAGGATAATTGCTTTAACTGAAAGAGGTAGATCTAGATGAGCTATAAGGAAGAAATTCTTTATCATGAAGGTGGTGAGACACTGGAGCAGGTGCCCCAGGGAAGTTCTGAATGCCCCATTCCTGGAAGTGTTCACAGCCAGGATGGATGGAGCTTTCAGCAACCTGGTCTAGTGGAAGGAGGTATCCCTGCCCATGGCAGGGGGTTGGAATGAAATTATCTTTAAATTCCCTTTTAACCCAAACCATTCTATGATGATATCATAGAATGTATAGCAAAAAATGTCATCTTCCCTCTCCAGGCTCAGCAGTTTGGTCTTCTGAGAAATAAACTTGGGTTTTCAGACTGAGTGATCTCGAGCACACTAAGGGTCACTGATAATTGCATGCACAGCATAAAGGCAGCATTAGGGACTGTTCAAAACAGTCACTATGTTACATAAAATAATCGTTCTGTTAGCCCACTGCAGTGCCTGGCCGTGGTCACTGCTCTGTGCTCTGTTCCATGTAGCTAGCATGCAGCTAAAATGCTTACAGATGACTGGAAGGTACCATCCTCATTATCAGTCAGCTCATGAGTAGCACTTGTTACGCCCCTGTTCTCCTCACAGTGGATATTTTGACCTATGTGGCCTGGAAGATCAGTGGCTTCCCCAAACACCGTGTTATTGGTAGTGGCTGCAATCTGGACTCTGCCCGTTTCCGCCACCTCATGGGAGAAAGGCTGGGCATCCACCCCCTGAGCTGCCATGGCTGGATCGTTGGAGAGCACGGAGATTCCAGTGGTAAGGGTGAAATCTGATCGTTACACAGAGCTCCCTGATGCTTTGTCTGCCAGGAAAACCTTGAAAAGCTACAGCAAAACATTGCTCCAAAACCTTTGCACTGCAGCACCTTAAAGAGCAAGTTCTGATTTAAGTCTTTTGCTGCACAGAGTAACCCTAAATGATCTATATTTGATCTGAATGACTGTGCTTGGAAAAAGTCATTAGTGTAACCTGAGCTGGCTAAATGGTTCACATAACTCCCAAAAAAACCCCAAACTGAAGCAGCAAGAAGATAAAGTTCTCTGCAAAGGCCTCTCAAAAGATCTGCACCAGAGCTACTGGCAGTCACTCAGCTGCCATTCCTGGCCTCTCTTGATCACTGTATAATAGGAATTGCAAAGGCAAGTCTGGAGGACAGGAGAAAGCACTTTTTCCTTATTTAACCTGTACTTTTCCAAGCAGCACTTTACCAGAGAAGTGTACTGTCTGCTTCTGACACCCACCAGCACCCACTTGGAATCAGTTCTTACTTAGAGAAAACTTTGAAAAATACAGTGAATGTCATTTTAGTTCATGTTGCCCAGGTATTTCACATTAACAAAGGTGTGCTCAAACTTTGTGACACCTTGTATGAATGTTGATGTGCTTCTTGGCTCTCAGCCTGCAATTTAGATTGGCCTTATAGGTCATATTATATTTAAGGCCATACCTAAATCAAAAGTGATGTGCTGCAGATGAATCCAGCTAGATCTTATGTTAATTTGAGGAGGACAGAGTATTGTGAGATAATTAATCTATGTGCAACCCTCAGTGCCTGTCTGGAGTGGAGTGAATGTTGCTGGCGTCTCTCTGAAGGCTCTTCATCCAGACTTGGGAACTGACGCAGACAAGGAACACTGGAAGGAGGTCCATAAGCAGGTCGTGGACAGGTAAATACTGGCTTGGCTTTTTTATACCTTTCAACACAAGAACAAATCATGAAGAGCTGAAAAATCTCTGTTCTGCAGTACCCAGATCTAGAATACCTCAGTAGCCCCAAATGTCAGCATGCAGACATAATGGAACATGAAATACTATTTTAAGGAGTAGTGCAGATTTGGCAGTTAAGTTTTCATGATTAGTAAACTTTAAATTAGGGAAGAGCTTAAACTTCTAGGCTTCCAGTATAATTGTGGGGACTAGTGTAAAATGCAAATAGAATTATTCACTGCTGAGTTCATTTCGGTCCTGCCAGAAAATCAGTCAAGCTCCTGATACCTCCAAATTGATCTGTATACCTCCTAAAAAGCCTTTCTTACAAACTTGAAGCAGTTCAGTTGATGGTACTTGTTCTTTACTGAGTGTCTGTGTCTCTGCAGTGCCTATGAGGTGATCAAACTGAAGGGGTACACGTCCTGGGCTATTGGCCTTTCTGTGGGAGACCTAGCTGAAAGTATTATGAAGAATTTGAGAAGAGTGCACCCCATCTCTACCATTGTTAAGGTGAGCAGCCCCTTTTTCCTAAAATTCTTACTGAGAATTAAGTGTCTGGAATTCTGAAAAACAGTGATCGCTTTCTAGTTTAATTCCAACTAAATTTGGTTTGCTGACAGGGTATTCTATGAAATATACAGACATACATAAATTCCAGCCTGACAATCCTTATGTACTTTTCAGGGCTTGCATGGAATAAAAGAAGACGTCTTCCTAAGTGTTCCTTGTGTACTGGGCAGTAATGGCATCACTGATGTAGTAAAGATGATCCTAAAACCTGAGGAAGAGGACAAATTAAGGAAGAGTGCAGACACACTGTGGGCAATCCAGAAGGAGCTACAGTTTTAAACCTGCCCAAGCAGGTTTTGGCTCTTAGCAGTTTTATGGGTTTAGTGGTTTGTCTTACGTTGCACTTTCCAAGTAAGTCAAATCTTTCAATGTATTATCTCAACTAGAACACACAAAAAGCTCAAATCTGAACAATGGAGTTTCCTGAAGACAGCATTAGGAAACTAATCTAGCGTTTTCCCTGTTCACAGACACCCATGTTCTTAGCCAGAGCTAGATAACCTAGTCAGTCTTGTTCAGTGAAGTGGTATGACAGAAATCCAGCATTCAAAGCAGCACTGCCTAAAAGCCCTTTGCCTTTTCCTCATCTTGTGTCATGTTGGTTCAAAGGAATAAGGAGTAAGTAATTGCTTCACAATGTGAAACCAAAGACATTTCTTCAAGTTAAAGGATTGCCAGGCCAATTGACCAACCTTCTCTGCCAGCTGAATAGCTTAAATATTTCACTGTTGATAGGTCCAAGTGTATTTTCCTAACACTGCTTTGGAATTTTTGTGGGTATTTTTTTAGAGAACCTTATTTTTGTGTACTATATCAGTCTAGTTGTAAGTTCTGTCTCCAGAGCATGTTCAAAAAATGTTAAAGTTTCTATGTGCAACAAGACAGTGACTGTCCAACTGTAGTACCAACTACAACACCAAATAAACCACAAACTGTTATTTCTGTCTCCTGTGTTTTTCTTAATAGGGCTGTGTCTCCCACATGCAGTTCTATTTCCACCCACCTAAATCAATTCTATTTTCCAAGCCACAGTAATTCAAACACCTGTGTAATAATGTTATGTGTGCAGTTGTGCTGGAGGCTTCAGGTAGTTATGTAGTGATGGAAGTGTCACCCAGTTTTTTAAAATTAACTCCAATCTCTTCAGAGCCAGCAGTAACATGAAAAGTCTTAAGGCCAAGGCTCAGTCTTAAGCCATGCTGGTTATGGTACTGAGACCAAGAACCTTCTGAGTCTTCAGTTTTCACTGGTCACAATAAACGTAAATTTTTCCAATTTGGCACAACATCTTCCAAATCTCAAAAGTAAAGTGAAAACATGGTTAAGCTGACACTGCACATTTGAAAAGAAAGCATGTCATACACAGTTCTGTAGAGGAAGAAAATATGCAACAAGTTTTATTCAGCGTTAAGTCCACCAGCACAAAGATTACAGGAGATAGAAAGTGCATTAATAAAAGCTAGTCTTTACCAAAAAGAAAATATATTATTGATTCAAAATATCTTACACTTGGATGATGTAATAACTTACTCTGGGCACCTACTGATTAAGAGAAAGATCAAGAGAACAGCTGCTTCACAAGGAAATCTTAACTTCCCAGGTAAAGTCTGGGAATTTAGTAGAGATCACTGAGTCCAGCAGTCTTCCTTGCTTTCTGCATCAATGCTCTCAGCTGGAACTGCTTGCGAGACAGGAGACGTACATGCTGCAGAAAGAAAAACAACAGCTGGCTATTGGTAAAGTTCTAATAAAAACTTCATACTGCAATACAGATGTTAAAGCAGGGCACATGCTGTGACCCAAATGGGATGTCAGTTTTTTGGAAACACTAAATTCATTATTTTACTGAATGACATTTTCTTGGCTTAGAATGACTGGCAGGTGGCTACCAAATGCAATCACTACAGTCTATTTTTGTGATTTTAAATTATTAATGAATTCATTACATTATAATAACTATTAATTATTAACTCCACAAATATTCTTATCAAAGTAATAATATGCACTCCATAAGGTGAAATCAGGCTAATGCATTTCCTGTAGGGCAGAGAATGGTTCTTCTAACAGTAGATAAACAGAGGAAAGTCTACATAAGAAGGAAACAACATGGCTTTGTATCTATAACGCTTTTAAAATTGGTCTTTAAATTATGAAATTACTTTCTAAAACTTCTCCTTGAATGTATAAATATTCCTGTTCCTACAGGATCCTCTTCTGTGAAGAGATTATGAACGTTACCAAAGTAAACATACATAAAAGGCACATCTTAAAAACATCCCAAGAAACCTACCTTTAAAAAGACATCTAAATCTATCACTCCACGTCTCAATGCTTCCCCAAGATAGAAGATGGTGTCTTCAATTGCATTTTCCTCTGCATATAAGTTCAGGATCTGCTTGTAAAGTGGTGCTGTAGGAATTATAACTTCATCTATGTCATTATTTTCTGACTGACTTTCCATTTTCTCTAAGGCAGAACTGAGCTCCTCATCCTTCTTTTTGAGAAGTTCAATGTTCTTGTCAACTTCAGCCTAGAAACAATTAAGATGTTTATTTATCGTGACACAATTGTCTAGATGAAAGGTTTTTAGACATACCACTTCATTCTGTACCTTCTTTGCTTGTGTCTATTATGAAATTTACAAAAGAAAGAGCTTCCAATCTGTAGTTTTCAGATTCTTTTAAAAAGGAACATCTGCTTTAGATAATGTCAATCCATTACCCTTTTAAAATTGTAGAGAAGGCATGCCAACACTCCCAAGTATTTCTGAGTTGCCACATTAGGAAAAATAACCATTTAAACTAGCTAAAGATAGTAAAAGCAAAGCCAAAGCCATTGTTTTCTTTAGAATGCAGTATCCCCAGCTCTCTAGTCCAATTAAGAATTTCTATTAATTTTTTAAACCATATCTGGATACGGGGCTAGTTTCAGAAACTGTTCATCAATCCCAAAATCTTACTCCTGAGCAGCAGTGCAAGGAGCAGATGGGCAAGGGGGAAGATGCCTGAATGAAAAACTGCAGGAATTTCTGAGCATACTGTGAGTAGGAAAGACTTCTGGGAAAGAAGTTATACAAGGAGGCTGTGACCAAAATCAGTGTTCTCTGCACTAAGACACTGAAATGTTCTCCAGTGCTGCTGTTACATGTTATTATCAAGAAACAGACACAAATATGAAATAATCTTGCACCACTAACATCTTTCACAGGAAGAATGGGGAAAAATAAAACTGTTCCTCTATTACTGAGCAATGATATGTGTAAGACACATGCAGGACACTGCATTTCATGGTCACTGCTATTTCTGACTAGCTTCAGTCTGAGCACAAGCCCCCCCCCCCCGCTGTGAAAGAGAAGAAACACAATGCTCTGGAAGCTTCGTTATTTCTATCGTGCTTAATGATAAATGAATTACAAGCTTCTTACAAGGAATACTCATGTGGGGAGCAGTGGCTCCTCTCACTTACCACCTCCTGATCCAGGCGAGTCACCATCTCTTCCAGTTTCTGGTGCCCTTTCTTCAGGTCCTCCTCTGTGCGTTTCAGGGCGTTGAGCTCGGCCTGCGCACGATCCATCTCCTCCTTCATGCGCCACCTCAGTTTGTCACTGACCGCTGAGATGAGGGACGCACGGATGGTGTCCTCGCTGATGGTGCCATCCCTGCTGGGCCCTGCACGAGGAGCGTGCACAAGCGTTAAGATTAGTGCTGGGCTGCAGTGCCTGCAGTGTAAAGCCAGGTGGAATAGCAAGTGGCCAAGCTGCGCTGTGTACTCCAGCAATGTGAGACAGTGAGATAAGCTGCTCTCCAGAATAATTTCCAGAAGCAGCAAGGCGACCGCATGAAATAACTGACATTGGGATGGACACAAGTAAATTTAAGAGTATGCATCCATTCATTCACTTCACTATTCCCATATCCACATTCGTTTTTACTCTAAAAATGGAGTGGCCATTTCCCCTGAAGTCCATAAATGTTACTAGTTCAAGACTTTTTAAAGAAGAACAAGAGTTAATGGCTGGATGTATTCAACCACAATTAATGTAATACCGGGCTCGAGACAATGAATTTACCTACTACAGTTATCAGTTTGGGGGTTATTTTAGTTTTTTTCAGAATTGCCTGGCCTGGTAAGGAAAGCTTCAAACTAGGAAAGACAAAGGGAGAGTTATAGAGACCACTGAGGCAGCTCGAGTAGGGCTACTTCCAGGAAGGGCATGCAGCCCAGGTTCTCATGGGGAACCACTTTGACAACTGCTGGAGGGACAAGACAGCCAGGAACACACAATCCAAGAGATTCCTGGAAAGCACTGACAATAAATTTCTGATACAGATGCAGCCAAAGAGGAAAGATGTGCTGCTGGACCTTGTAAAATGGACAAGGAAAGCCTGGTTGGAGATATGAAGGTTGGGGCAGCCCTGGCTACAGTGACCATGGAATCATGGAGTTCTGCATCCTACAAGTAGAAAGAGCAGGGCAATGAGAAAGATTACAACCCTGGACTTTATGAGAGCTAACTTTGGCATCTTCACAGACCTTCTTGGAAGAATTCGATAGGAATTTACCATAGAGGGAAGAGAGGTCCAAGACAGCAGGTGAATATTCAAGGGTCCTTCAGGCTCAAGACCAGTGCATCCCTATGGGTAAGTGAGCAGAAGGGGCAGGAGACCTGAATATGCTTTTGCAAATCAGCCTAAGGATAATTTCAAGAGTCTGCCACTAACACACTTTTAAATAGAAAGATAAGTACTTTGTGTCTGTCACAAGAAGTGCAATGTGTCTCCAGACCAGGAAACTCCGAGTGCTCTAGCAAATGTGAAGTGACTACTGGTGATATTTATCACAAACCACTTCAGTTATTCTGTGGGAATAACTGGAGGGTCACAGTTTCCCCAGGCTTGTGCCTCACACCTTCTAGATCAGTGAAATTTCAACTGATTGTAGCCACAAAGCAAGAACTACAGCAGCTTTTGTGCATAAACTTCACGACTGCTATGAATGAAATGCAGAGAGATTTCAATCTATAAGTGCAAAGAAAATAAGAATTTTTACCAGAGTATCTTTTTATCTAGAGACACAACTATCAAAACCCTGAAGTTCTTACAGCATTATGCACATTTTCCAGTGCTCTAGATTTTAAAAAACAACAAAATGAAAAAAATACTCATCACTGCTCACGTGAACCTCATATAATTGAAGACTTTTTTTACTTCTTCTATCAAAACAAGACTGCATAAATTTGTATCTCTTCCCTATGTTTTTTACTCTGCTCCTGTCCACAAAACCTACACCGAGCCATATGGGCAGAAAAATAGAGCTATGCAAATGAATGACAAGAACCAGGAGAAGAAGCACATCATGCTTACTAATCCACTAAGGCCTTCTAAAATACAGAAAACATAAATTTTGATCATTACTAATGTGATCACTTTGCATACATATACACCAGAATGTGTGTTCTTTTTAAAAAATAAGCAAATTAAAATTTTAAAAAATAAGCAAAATGAAAAATAAAGAGATTGAATTATTAAACAACTGGTGCAAAGACATTCTTAAGAAAATATGAATGTCCCAACACTTGATCTGATTTTACACTTCTGGCCTAAAAAATTAATCCTGTTGCCAGTCAACAAGATAATTTGCAAAATTTGGTTAACTATTAGAGTCAGCAACAGAAGCTGTTAAATAGCACCATATACACAAACTCAGGAATCCATCATTGCTGCTTCCTATGAAAAGGAGAAAAGACCAGCAGCACTTTCTAGACTGAGAAGTAAAACTTACACCAAGTCAGTCAAACTATCTAAGACAGAGTTTATTCAGTGTACAGGACTTCCTGATTATGGCAGAAAATTGTTCCCAAACAAAGAGGCCTGATTTCCCTTCAAAAAACAGTATTAGCATGATTTTAGTTACTGTTTACTTCACATAATGAATTATACTCTAACACAAAGTCAGAATCAACCACAACCAGTAACAGTAGAAGTTATGCTTACTTTCTTTTCCCCTGACATCTCTCACTCTGGAAGTTTTTATGCAAGGCTTACTGTAACAGTAAAGCAGGACAGTGGAAAAAAAAAATCTCAATACACCTAACATAATGAAAGTTCACACAGAAATGCCACCAGATAGGGAAGAGGTCTCTGAACATAGAAAGCATCATTTTAATACAGC
Source organism: Sturnus vulgaris (assembly GCF_052056855.1). Lineage (NCBI taxonomy): Eukaryota > Metazoa > Chordata > Aves > Passeriformes > Sturnidae > Sturnus > Sturnus vulgaris. The sequence continues at coordinate 158,104 of NC_142260.1, read as the reverse complement.
TCAATCAATGTATCTTCTTATAGAGCATGAACCCGTAGTGTCTTCTGTCACTTCCATAATTAGCCCAGCCTGGGGAGATTTCATGGCACATGGTCACTAAATCCACAGATCTCTGAAACCTTTAACCTTTACTAGGCAGAGTCTGGTTTCAGAAGTGACCTTACAGAATCAAACCAGTAACTGCACCAGAAAAGTAATTAATGGCAGATGACTGGACAGAAAGAAAAAGCCTTAAGGACTATTTGAAAAACCAATGATATGAAAAACTGGAGCTACTTTGCATGAACATTTTCATTCACTTCAAACTAGGCTGACTATAGGAAACACCACCACCACCCACACAAAACTCTCAAGTTCTAACAACTGATATGCTCCTAAATAAACTATCACAAACCACAGACAAAAAAAACTGTACAGGAAAGAAACATTTTCAGTTGAAAGGAAAAAAAAATACTGGACTGTAAAAAACACCCAAACATAACAAAAACACCTCAGAATATTTTAAGTGTAGTGGATGATTAAAGAGATGTGTTTGCATTTCATCTGGCACAAGAGATAAGCCATGTAAACCAAGTGTAGGGCTTTTACCTAGCTGCAGCAAATGAGTCAGTGTAATGTTAAACTGTCACTATGAAACCTGGCATTACAACATCACAACATGGTAACACAGATGAGCTAACTCAGGACTGGAAGAGTCCATCTTTGGGAGATGCTGCACCTCTATCTTCAGTAGGGATGAAAATGAGGGAAAGAAATGAAATAGAAAATATTTCTATTTTAAATTAACACTCTTCTACACAGAGGCAAAACTTGTTTGAGAAAGACACTGCAGAAAGCCAACTTTCCCTGGGAAGGTTATCAGCTCCCTACATGAGAAACAGCAGAGACCATTAATTCTCCAGGACACAAGCTGAGGTATTGGAGTGGGACAGCAGCTTCTTGCACTGTGCTTGGCAGACTCACAATCACCTCAGAGTGGAGGGGACCACTGAAGCAGCCAAGAACGTTCAGAAAATACTTTCTTAACTGAAAAGGCTGAAAAAACTTGGACACAAACGACAGGATCAGGCACAAGAAAAACACAACATACAACTTACTGCTGCTTTCAAATTCTGTAGTAACAGAACTCCTCGGATATTTTAGTAAGAGTAAAGTAGAAGCATCTCTCTTCCCTTGCCTTGTCCCCATGTATGTGAAGGAAAATCACAAAATACACATAGTTCTGGAAAGAAAAGACATTCTATGACTCTAACCCAGGCCACTCCATAAATAACTGGGATTTCACACATTAAATGAAGAACCTATGGATGCACTTCTAAATGATGGGACTCAAGAGTCAACAATGGATTGCTAATGTGAACAACACCATAACATAATCTACACCCTCACTATATAACTGTGCCAAAAGGGCCATCAGCCAGCTGGAAAGTTACTGAACCAGCTTCCCACTGAACTAGACGACATTTATCACTGCTTCCCAGTCTTCTACACATACACTAAAAGCGAGGGGCAGGGTGGAAAGCAAGGGCACAGAGCAGCAGACTGGGAAAAGTCACAGGTGAATACCCTAAATCCTGATGCTGAAGGGAACAAAGGAGGAAGTGACAAGTAGAGATCAATAAGAAGCAACAGGGAAGAGGCTGGAGAAGAAACTCACTAAAAATGAAGCTCATTCCAAACTGCTACTTTAGAAAGTTACTATTTTGGGAGGAAAGAAAGTATAAATAGAGTCCATTAATTGTTTAAATGATGACAAAGGTATTTTTCTAAACCACAAGCAGCAACGCAGACAACCAAAAGTCATCTATGGTTAAAGGGCGAGGAAAACTCCATGTAGTTACATGCAGTGCTCTTCAAAACATTCACAAAGCACACACACTGTATTGCATAAACCCAGCAATTTATCAAATTCCTTACTGAAGAGGTGAATAAAACGTATTTTTTTCTTCCTTTGAATCAATTTTAGTTAAAGATCAATACTTCAGAAGAGTAAGAACAACACGTTCCTTTTTCCATTTTATTCCTTTATGTATCAGTTATATAGAGTGGCTTTCAGAGAAAGCCTTTCCAAGGTACTCACCAACAGTGGTGACAGGAGGCTGGGAAGGGTAGTACTGGACACTAGTGGTTGCTGGAAAGGGAACACCACCTGGGTAAGGATAGTTTGGGTAGCTGCTTGGAAAAGGAAAGAAATGCTCATGTTATGCAACTATTAGTAAACTATCATCCACCTAAGTTATCCTTATTGCTATCATGTTAAACATTCGTTTACATAATAAAATGTTAAAATTGCAGGCCTTTTTCCTGTTCACATAAACATCTTTCACAACTGGTGTTTCTGGTATTATTTAAGATACCATTTTATCTGAAACCCTATCTAGTTATTGCCTGGTCAATATTTGGATAACAAATTCTCCTGAATCTCTTAGTTTTGCTATATGAAATCCCACAAGTATCCAAAAGAAATTATTCTAGTTACAAACTCCCACACAACAGTTTCAAAACAATATTTTTAAATATAAGAACAGTTAAGAAGATGACTGATGAACTGCTTTATGTAAACCTAAAAATGCAAGAAAGTGCAAAATACAGTTGCAATGTGAAACAAACTCCTCCAGAAATTCTTGGTCCTGCTCTCAAAGATAAAGAAAGCAAAAGTATTCATTTGCTCACTGAAACAATTATGAGATGATGTGACAGTTTACAACACCTTTCTAAAATACATTTTCTATTAACTAAAATAAGGACACAGATTAGTCAGTACTAGACTGACAAACACCTGCATGTGGCAGAGAATTAACTAAAGTAATAATTAAACAAAGTGGTTCAAAACCCCCTGCAAAATATAAAATAAGCATATTCCGTGTCTCTTTAGGTAACTGCAAGTTCTATTGTTCTTAAAACCTTCCTATTAAATCATAAATTATAAATTTTAAACACAGTTCTTATACTCCTTTTGTACAAACGTTAAGAGGTCTTTAAACAAACATATTTGGGAGGAAAAAACATGCTGTAAGAACTTAAAGAAATCCTAACTTTTTTTCCTTATAAAATGTACCACTCCCTCCCTCTCAATCCTCCCAGGTTTTTACATTTAATTTTTTTTAAATAAAAATGCTCCATATTACATCAACATTTCATAGGATCCTACCACAAAATCAGGACATAAAGATATTAATAACAAAAACAATTAATCGTTATGTAAAAGATTTAAGTGCACACTAGGAGGCAGTAGCATATATCTCACTATTTACTAAGACGGATCTGAAAGTCTTCTGGAAATGCTTTATTCCAAACTATATGTAGAAAAAAATCTTGTTTAATATTAATAAAAAGCTTTTGAAGTAACTCTGTGTTCTTCAAATTCCCTTAGAGTGTTCTAAGTCCACATTTATGCTGGAGTCAAGGCCCAGCAATGTTTTGTTCAATTTTTGAGTTGCTAATAAAATCTCGACTTTTAGGGGTACATTTCTTTCTATGTCATGTAAACATATTGTAAAAATATATGAGTGAAGGAAGACAACAGCTGGAAGTTAGGACATTTCAAGATCTATTTATCACACCCATATATATTTCATTTCAAGAAACACTAAGAGAGTTAAACCTTCCTCCAGTTTTAGCTACTGACAAGAATTCAGCCCTCACTTTTACCAAACCCTGCTAACATGAGTGACTATACAACAAAGACACCATAAGAAAATACAATTATGAGTAGACACTATTCAGTGAAACTCTCTATCAGGTAAATGATGATAAAGGGGCTCTTACCTCGGGTTTGGAGTACTTGATGGTGGATAGGGAGATATTCCACCTGGAATTCCTGGCACATAGGAAGCTAAATAAAACAAGAATTTTGTGTATCTTTACATTTCAGAAGTTAAAACCCTCAGGGTAAAGAAGTTCTTCCTCATATATAAAAATAACCTTATTATTATATTGATTTTCTTCTTAATCATTGAAGTACTCACTATATGGATAGATATTGATTTAAAAATGCACAAAAAATAGGTGTACTAAGAAAAAAAAAATCTGCAGCTAGGATACTCAGAAAAAAACCCAAAACATGGTATTAAAGATGAACCACCTGAAGAGCTGTCTACATTTTTTATGTAATAACTGGAAAAAGAGTTTAACCTTTCTAGCCAATGATCTCTACTCACTAAATAACAAGTGCATAACTTAAGTACCTTTCGAGTAATTGACTGGCTGTTTAATGACCTAACCATGTCCTTATCAAGTAATTTCTGCTGTTTAAAAGTTGTATTTAAAAATTTGTTATCAGTACATATAAATGTCTAAATAGTCTTAGCAAATTTAAGATTTTTCTTGAAATGCTGACAAATTATGTTTTGGACATATTTATTCTACATTTCTAGCAAGTTTTAAGAGTATTTCATTAAATTTTTTTTTTGTTTTTAAGAGCTATTTCCACCCTTCACTGCTTTTTTGTCAATGGACTTCATTTCTTCTTAAACAACGTATCTATAATGTGAATAAAACCAAATCCTAAATGTCTGTAAAATAAGGAAAGTCTGATTACACTAGAAAAACGAAGTAGCTATTAATGATTTCAAAATCCCGAAACATTTTCACTAAACTTACTTCAGCTATGAAGTAATTCATAGTACTTCAGCTCAATTCAAAATAGTAATCCAAAGCACTTCAGCTTTGAGTGACTACAAGAGTAATGAAATGTGGCTCATGGAAGGTTTGTCCTGAAGGCACAAGTCACAGCCTCTGCTGAAACTGCACTGCCAGTGACCCCCACTGCTCTGGAAAATCAGGACAATCCAATCCTCTGCTGCTCTCACAAACAGGGCAGCCACAGACAAGCTGAAAAGTCCCAAACACTTGCCTTTAGTCAATTATTCCTAATGCTCCCATTTATGTCTGCTACCCATTTTCTCACAGGTTCAGAGCCTAAAACCTTGTTAAAAATGGGTTCTGCTGGAAATGACAATGAATAGCACTTCAGCTTTTCAAATGTAACACTGATCAAGTAAAAGCCGTATTTCAATAGAAAATGGACACAGCTTTAAAAATCTGGCAAAAATGAATCACCCCAAATCCAGCTACGGTACCATTAAATTCATGTGGAACTGTAGTAATATTATTAAATAAATAATTTCCAGCTAAACTGCTCCCCCTTCCCTACTGTCCCAGTCTTTGACTTGAGGAGGTCTATGCCACTGTTTTCTTGGCTTTTTCCCACCAATACAGTCTCCTCCTGGAAGAATTTCTAGGATTTTGTTTCCCACTTCCTCTTTTTCCCTCACATACCTATCCCAGTCTTTAAAATAAGATGCCTCCAGAAGTTTAAATAAATAAATGATTTAATAAGTCTTGAGGATTTTAGCAAGAAAATACAAATGAGTACCAACTCAAAACACCAAATCGACACAGAACAAAGAATAAAAAAATCACAAGGCAGGGTTTTCTTTAACATTCAGTTAGCAATTTGAAAAAAAAAAAAATAAATAAACCACACAAACAGGAGTATGGGCATAGGAAACACAAGCTGTAGGCATGCTTGTGCTTATGAAAACAATGGTTGCAGGATACTTAAAAGATGGGCTTGTGTTATTAGAATAGAAATAACTGAGATATAAAGTTATTTGAATAATCTTTTTAAGTCTATCTTGGAATGCTGACAGGACACTGGTTATTTTGAGGAACTTGGGTGTGTTTGAGTGTGTTCTGCTTTTGTCTGGGTTTTGCTGTGTTTTAATACAAATTTGATTTTTCCCCTCTAGAAGCCCACATGAATTCTTAGACTCACAGAACCTTTTAAGATGGAAAAGACCTTTAAGATCCTCAAGTCCAATGAGATAAATTACAGCCCAGGTGAATTCATTAGCCATCAATATAAAAAGTAAACCGCATTATTTGTGGGCAAACTGTGCAACAATCCCTTTGAAATATGAACATGATTATTTGCAGAGGTCAGTAGTGATGAGCACTCACTGGTTGGTGGGCCTGTTGCCTGGTATGGGGGGTAGCTGGAGGAAGCAGTAGGCCGAGAAAACACTGGAGGTTCCTCTCCAAACACAACAATCATGACCTGGATCAGCTCCAACAAGTCTGACTGGGGCTGGGAGGGAAAGCAAATCACAAGTTGTTCATTTTCCTAACAGAGTTTAACTGACTGTAGCAACAACAGGATGCCATTCCAACAGCTCTCAAAAGCTTTTTTTCATTTGTGGCTTTAAATTTTCTTTAAATGTGTATCTGTATACATATGTGCATCATTAACTTCCCTTCTGGATTCTATTCCACATACCAAACCCGGTCAGCTTGTACTCAAAAACATATAGTAAAACACACCCAGAATAAACTGGGTAATACATGGTTCCATATCAACTACAGGACAATAAATGACTAGGTATAAATGTCCAATGACCAATTATAATAATACTTTAAAAAATTAAATCCACCCCCAAAACGAAAAACATACAGATTCCCAAGTTTTTTAGACATTTCAATTTCATACACCACAGCTTTTACTCTGACACAGAACGTCTCCACAGAAAAAAATATTCTAACCCACTAAGTAGTGGCACAGACCTCCACTAAATACAGTTAAACTTCTTGTTTTTGGCTTCTTTTGGCTTCTCTGTTTATAACTACTTCATACAGGCATAATTTCATTTTGCAAAAATAAGAACAAGCATCATGAATGCAGCACCGGATTACACACCCAAATTCCAAGTTCACTTAGCTCTATATTCCACTTACTTATTTTTACCAACCTCTCCAATGAAAGAATTCTGTATCAGTTGTACCTTACACGATCTTCTTGCTTTGTGCAACACCTGACCTGGGCAGTCTTTTCCCACTATTACCATACAAGCACTGAGCTCCCACCCATCCTTAATAAATGTACTCCTGTTAATCACTTTTGACAGAACCACGCATCTTGTATAATTTTTCTAATCTTGTAAAGAAGATATAAACGGTGTTGACAAGTCCACGTTTTGGCCAAAACTTCTCTGAGGCCAGCACTGCTCAATGCCTCTATTTATTGGTAAAGCAAATATATCCATACACATGAGGCTCCAGGATTGTCTACACAAAGAAGTCGAAGTGCTTGCAAAAGTCCATTTTAGTCACTGAGATGTTTTAAGTACATTTAAGTAAATTCCCCTTCTGCAAATATTCTTATCTCACAGATCTTCACGTCACTCTCCTGCCAGGGAAGAGGATACCTCATGCTGCACTGTTTAATAAGACAACTTGTAACTGAAGATACAATTAATTATCTAAATGACCAGAACAAAGAATGCAACATCCTGAACTTTGATGTTCAAAGATGTTCCAAAAACCACACAGTTGATTTATATTTTAAAAATGGTTTAAGATCTCTAATAAAGATAATGGTTTTTATCAAAAATGATACAACTATCTTGAGGAATGCAGAATGAGCAGTTTGGGAATTTCAAGTTCCCTATACTTACATATTTCCATTCATGCAGGTAGGGAAGGTATATCTTTCCATTTGCATCAACATGCTTCCCAGTTTTTATTGTCATAGAGCTAGTGGGTTTAACAAAACAAATTGGGGGGTTGAAAGGGTAGGTGTCCAGCAGCCACAAGCAAATTGGAATATTATATGTGTTACCTAGAAAAGATATTTTGAAAGATTTCAGAAATTATTTCAATTCTTCAGCTGTCTTCCTGTATTCAGATTCATAAAAAATTCCAAAACTCCAAAACTCAACTATACAAAGTTAGAAGCCAGAGCCAAAATCTACTAACAACATTCAATGCATAGGTAACACTATGGCCATAAACTCAATGTTTTTCAAAACAATTTAACTTTGATTTATAATTATAATTCACCACTAATACACAATCTCATTTGTTCTATAATGCAACATTATAAGACTCTAATTTGAATTATCATTAGCTGCAGCAAGAAATGGTTTGCAACCTTATTCAACTGACAAGCCTGAAGAAAGTGCAATGCTGAAAGAAAAAAGATGTTACAAAGCTGTAAATGACTGAAAAAGCAATGCTCAGCATTCATATTTTATCCTGCAGCAAAAATGGAAAACAATTTCTTTAAAATCTTTTACTTTGGACAAGTAAAGGATTTCAAGAAAAGAGTGATCACTGAAGTAGTGAAGTTGATCCAGGACAAATCTAAATTTTTCATGCAATTTGGGAAAATAATGGGGATGATGATGATTACAATACATGCATACCTCTGTAAGGCACAGGAATGGTTCCACTGAGGCTCATCAACTCCCTGGATGAACCATCATTAAAAACTGAAAGAGAACAAACAATACTTTTAGAACAAACATATTGGTTACATTCATCTTGGTTAAGGTTATTCCCCATCTATTTACTGTGTAAGTTTTCACAAGTTGCAGACATACAAACATAAACTCAGCCTGAAAGGTTCAGCTCTTGCACATTTATGGATTAGCAAATGACTGTCCATAGTCAGGTAACTCCTTATGAATAACACACTTCTGAGAAACGAATGACTAATCATTGTCAAACTACCTTCTCTATAAATAAAACTGTTTCCTCATTCAGTGACCAAGTAAAACATTGGAACCTTGCAAACTGCAAGTAATGCAAATTGCTGCAAAGATAATCTGAACTCAAACTTGATTTAAAAATAAACCAACTGTCATCTGAGATTTATAAAAGAATTCCTTATGCTTTCTTCAGAAAAAACAGGTCAGCAAGAATACTGAAAACTCCTGGGCCACAGGCATTTATTACAGAATCAGTAAAGCTAATTTAACCAACCAGTAACACAGTGAAGAGGAACAAAGAGTGCTTGACTCTGCCAAATCTTAGTCATAAGCTGCACAAGAACTCTGACCTCTATTTACTGAGTTGTTGTATTTAGTTTTCTCATACTTTTAATCCAATACATTATTATTGGCTGAATAAATCAACTTCTGTTGAGGAAGCTTTTATCTTCTTAATTCCTCCTGAAAGTTTCTAGCTGTAATTCAAATGTAGGTTACTGTGCACAGTTATTGTGGTGCTGATGTTCTTCTGCAAAGGCAGGCAGAACACGTTGGGATTTCAGTGGGGGTATATATTTCATTATTTATATGAACTTGAGAACAATGTAATCACTTTTTTGCAGCTGATGTCACTGCTACAAATAATATCGATTATCTGTAAGTGATTCTGTGCTTAGCCTCTCCCAAGCAGCTTAAAGAGCATTAGGGAACACAAATGGCTACAGCTCAAGGATATCTGGAATTGTGATCACCATGTTAGGCAAACCTGGGCAGCTATTCCAACCACAGTCCTTTCACTCCTACTTTGTTTCTCCAGTCACTGCATGCATTTTTATTTCTGTGAGAGCTGCTGGCTTGCAGCTACTCAAGTTAAAACTAATTCATCTTTTACCTGAACATGTCTCTTCTTAAAATTTCTCAATCTAGATATATAACTTAAAAAGCAGAAGATTTTAAAATTTTTTGATGATGTATTAGTAATATAAATTAGATCACAGAGGAATCCCACAGGTAACAGTTAAAAAAAGGTGACCATAAGAAGGCTGACCTCAGCAGCTACGCTGGCTCACTGTATGCTGTGAAACCCTAGATATCATCTTCATTTAACACACTTAAATTTAAATGAACTTAGAGACTTTAAAACAGATAACAAACAATGATTATCATCGATAATTTACATCACAAAACCCTCATGCCAACTTTCTATATACTTGATTCTGTTTTCTTCATGCTCTTAAATGAAGCATTTGTTCATTGATTTACAGTTCTTCCTACACAGAATTTTAAAAACATCTTTATATGGCAGCAAAGCTGAATTTGTAAGATACCAGCAATTTCAGGACACCAACTGATGACATCAGTGAGTGATTAACTAAAAGTTAAGCTGTGAAAAACGTGACACTTCCTGGCACATTAGTTATTTTCTAAAGTAACCTTACTGTATTACTGAGTCTGTATTTCTAAAGAAGTACTGATGTCAGAGACAAAAGAGAAACTCAACTTATGTTTTCTGGTGCTAATCTTCTTTTTTCCCCTCACAAAAACTACTAAAGACATCTAACATATCAACAATTCACCAACAAAAATTTTCTCATGCACAGACTAACCATATGAATCCATGACAGGTTTGAGGTCCTTGTACTGAGTAATAACACTGGTGGTCTCCTGTATGGTTAGGTCTCTATACTTATACTGGAAAACAAAAGAGAAAGAAATTACTTCAGAAGCTAAGTTTTTAGTATAATTTAATTCAATTTTTTATTTTGGACAATAGCATTTATGAGAGTTTACATCTATACATGGAGATTCTTCTCCACTCTTAGTTTGTAATAATATTTTATTTGTCCATATTACTTAAATAACCACTGCCTACATAACTTATCATACTTTAACAAGGTGCTAAGTCTTAACAAGGGTCTGAGCATCAGTTGATTTGGGAAGAGCTATTGTATTTTCTTTCATGTTCTACCACAACCAACTGCATCTGAGAAATATGTGTGACTCTTAAAAAAAAAAGTCATCTCCAAATAAATATAGTGATGTTTTGAACATTCCTGATAAATAGCTATCTATGATCTGAACCACACGGACACATTTTATAGCACTTTTCAAAGCAACACCATATTTATCAACCACTGATTAGAATTAACGTGTATTTTGCCAGCTAAAAAAAAAAAAAAAAAAAAAGAAAGCAGACATGCTAAGGCAAAATATTACCAGCAATAATACTGACTTTACCCCTTTCCTTTCATCAGGAGCAGGGAGTAACAGCACAGATGCCCAGTAAACCACAGATCCACTATTAAAGAACTCACTAGCCTCAGAGCTATAACCCACAGACAGCAAAGAAGCTCCTGGGCAACAGAGAGTTGGTTCATAGTGCAGCTCTTCAGCATTGTGGTCACTCCTCCTGATAATTACTACTGAAAAGAAAAGCCAGCAATGGGGGTCCTTGGCAACTTATTGATTCTAATATGATTTTTTTAAATTACAATCTTCAGATGTCCTAAGGAACACAGACAGAAACCTTTCATTGAAACAGGGTAGGAAGACAAAGGGCCCAGCACAATGAAATGTGTGACATCTAAAGCACGCAAATGTGAACAACATCTGAACAAATTAACGCAGACATTATCCAAGAGCAAACTCTGGTGCCACAGTTAAAGGTCACCTTGGCTCCAACAAACACTCATGAGTTGTGAAGCTAAGAAATTAACTCTTCTTCCCGTCACCTCCAGAGATTGACAAGGATGCTCCTCCTGGGCATGACAACTTGGATTTACTGAGCAGAGATGAACCCACCACACCACTTCCCACCTCATCCTACAGGAAGCACCAGCACCTCGGGTGATGCCGTGACTGATCTTCCTCAAATCACCAAGGACAAAACAGCCACATGGTCTGTCTGCAAAATGCTGCTCTGTGTGGTAGAAAGCAACCCCCCCAGTAGGGACTCCTGTGTGCATGGGAAGCACCAGAACAGAGGTCAATCAGCCCCTGGGTGCTCTTTTGTTGGGAGGGCTGCAGCAAAGCATCTCAGCCTCCTGGTGTGAAATCGATGCAGGACTGGGAGCGTGCAGCAGGGGCTTGACAGAGAGACAACTTTGTTAACATTTGACTACATCCTTCCCTCCCTCCCCAACATCTGGCAGAAGCAGGAACAGGCATTGCTGGGACATAAAGGAATTTTCATGTGCACCAAGCCAGAGACTGGCAGCACATACCCACACCACTGCATGTGTCACTACACGACAAATGACAGCTGGTCACCAGCTACTTTTAAAAGGCAGGGCCTTTTCATAGGAACAAACCTTATGGTGCAGGATAGAGCCTACACAAGATTGGCATAATCACTATTAAAAAGAGAACTGGATTCCACTAACAGAAGCTCTTAAAAAACACAAGGACGGTAGAATGTTTTGGGTTGGAAGTGACCTCAAAGACCATTTGGTTCCAAATCCAAGGCAGGGACACCTTCCACTACCCCAGGCTGCTCAGAGCCCCATCCAGCCTGGCCTTGAACACTGCCACGGGTGGGGCATGCACAGCTCCTCTGGGCAACCTGTGCCAGTGCCTCGCCACCCTGCCACTGAAGAAGGAAGCAGAGTCAGGCTTTACATCCACTTTGGGCACAAGAATCTCAAGTCAGTCGAGTCAAGAAGTGATAAAACAATGCCTGCCTGCTCAGCAGGCACACTGTGAATCTGGTACACGATGGGGCTGATAAATCACAAATTTGGTTATCAGGGGTGCTTTCAAAAACTAGGCACAACAGCTGAATATTAAGCAAGCATTTTCATATCTCTATTAAAACAAAGAAAGATAATATTTTTGCAAACTGTTTTTACAGTGAGTGATGATTACCTAGTGGAGAGACAGTTGTATGATTCCCGCTACTGCTACAAGCAAAATTAAATGTTAATTTCAGCTCTTAATTTCTTAGACTGATTTCCAAGAAATATCAAAATCTATTTGGAATATATAAGATACTAGTGATATCTACAAAGGTAACTAAAACGGATTAATTTGAATTCTTAATTTCTAAACTCTTTTTTCTTCCTCCATTCTCAGATTGCAAATGCATTCTCCTCATTTTATATACCAGGAAACAGATCAAAGAAAGATAAAGCTTTTCAAGATCTAACAGCAGGGAAGTACCTGAAGTTAAATTAAGTGCTTAGGTTCCCCCAAACAGGGTCAAGCTTTTGTTATATACTGAACATATACACTCACACACTGAACTATTCAATATGGCAAATATCGCTACATTTCCCTCTCTAGAACAGAAAGTGTTAACTATTTTTGAAAAAGAAATATAATTAAACAGCACCTTCGTTTTTCATCACCTACAGAAAGCCAGATGGGAGTATAAAATGAATAAGTGTGGGGGAACAAGGACATTGGACCACCTTAAATTCTATTTCTTCTATAGCATCACAATAATTAACTAAGCAAAGACAGGTGTATACAAATACATACATGATCTCATTTGCTGACACTAAGTATTCAACACCCATTTTCAAGCTGATAAAAAAATCTGCTTGTGACTCCATCCAGGCCAACGTGTCTTTGGTTTTCATCGATTCTCAACCATTTTACTTCATGCCAAAACGCGACACACTTTAGGCTCGTACACGTACGATTAAATGCTGCCCAAAAAAATCCAAAATCCCCTCAACAAACCTGTAACTCCCCCTAAGTATCAGCCTTTGGGGTTTTCATTCCAAGCTGCTGGACAAAGCGCAGTTTTCACTTGAAGAGCGGCACGCTTGGCTCTGCATGATTCAGTGGTTAATGATTTGCCTTGCATGAGATTTTCGCGTTTCCTTACACAGGGGCGATAACCAACCCACCCCATCCCGGTCAGCAATGCCGAGCTCGCCTTCCCCCTCCCGTAACCGGGGGGCACAAGCACCTGGCACTCTCCCTGCGCTTGGGCACGACCATTTCAGGCTCGTTCCTCCCTTCCCCACCCGACTGCCCGGAGCCTCCCGGCGCTGGGTCTCGCTGGCCGAGCCCGGCCGGCCGCGCCCGTACCTTGGTGAGCATCTTCTTGAGCTGGCTCTCGGACACGGCCATGGCGGCCACCGCTCGCTGTCGCTCCTGGTGTCGGTGCCGCCGGCCCGGCCCTACATAAACACAGGAAGCGGCCGCGCGCCCGCTTCCGGCGACGGCGCCGCTCCCGCGCGTCACGGGGCGGGGCCGGAGAGCGGCGGGGCCCGGGGCGGGGCCGGAGAGCGGCGGCCGAGGGAGGGCCCGGGGCGGGGCCGGAGAGCGGCGGCCGAGGGAGGGCCCGGGGCGGGGCCGGAGAGCGGCGGCCGAGGGCGGGCCCGGGGCGGGGCCGGAGAGCGGCGGCCGAGGGAGGGCCCGGAGAGCGGCGGCCGAGGGAGGGCCTGCACCGCGTTCATTGCCAAAAAGCCTGCCTGGGAGCTCACATAAAGGTAAGTGCCGCTGCGGTTATTGTTCAGGAAATACGACACAAACGCAACGTCAAATGAATCCACAAAACACACTTCTTAGAGCTGGCAGCGTTTTAAGGTTAAAATTACTAAAAAACCACCGAACTAAATAAGCAACAGCTTGACTATTTGCATGAAAAGAAATACTCAACAGATGAGAAACAACACCGTGAAAAACAATGTAAAACCCTAAAAGTTTTTTTTTTCAAAGTAAGTGAAAAAACACAAAAAGTGCAGCGTTAAAAAGTACACTAAAGTCGGTTACTTGAAGCCATCACTAATTTTGTCCCATCACTTACCACTACAGTGAAAGAAATTTGGGTATTCCATAAAAATAAAGGTCTGAATTACTGAAGGTTTTTTCTTTCTATTTTTAATCCAGTTCTGAGATCAGTATACACTCAGAACTCCCTGCATGTCTGGCTCTTTGTGAGATGTAACTGGAAGGCACAAAGGATCAGATCTTTTGCTCTGCCACAGATTTTACGTTTATTCAGAACAAATTTCCAACATTATTTAACCAGGCACCCCTCAAAGTGTAAACGTGCAATGACATTCCTAAGCTTCATACAGCAGGAGTGAAGCCCAAGTCCCCTGTGCCTGCCATGTGATGCTGAGGTATAATCGGGAATAATGCAGTCTTTTACCAGTAGTAAATCAAGAGGTTAGAACCCAAAAAAATCTTTGATCTCAAAACCATCTGTTTTTTACCTACAAATGCACATCCGGCTTTTTCATCACATCCTTGGCATCAAGAGAGGAGAGTTACAGGTTCTGTTGCCTTCTCTTGAGGCTGATGTAAAGCTCCCAGCCAGCTTTGGACTGAATGTGCAGATACTCCTGTTTAACTGATGGATTTTATCTTTTATTTGAAGCCCAGCTCCTGCTTCTCCCATTCAGGAAGAGCCCCTGTTCCAGTGCTCCGTGTATAGTGACAACTGCAGATGTTTTAGTGCTCTGAATGTTCTCACAAAATAAAAAGCAAGTAATGACCAGGGTATTTCAGACATCATTAAGTGTGAACAGAAATCCATATCCAATAGTTCAGGTTTGAAGGATACTGCGAACATCATGCTCCCCTAAGTAAATAAGCAAAATACCAGGAGTCCATTGACATAAGAGCATCTACAGCCATGGAAGATGGAGCTGTGGAACTGCATCCCCAATGCCTGAGGAGCTGAAGCATGACTGTACCCTAGACAAGCCTCAGACACAGCATTTAAACGCCACGGTGAAGGGTTCAGGTGGGCTCTGCACGTGGAGTTTCTGCAGAGCTGGGTAAGCCCCTCTCTAGGACTGCCTCCTAAAGAGGTGCAAAGAGCTAAGAGTAACCCAAGAATCAGGCTATAACTGGCAGCCAAAAACCACAGGCAAGGGCCACCTGAATTTAGGTAAAACATCCCTGCGTGTTACCCGTCTCATTTTGGCGACCAAAAGTGCACTTTACGAAGAAGAAATTGCTGTACAGTGCAGTATTAAGCTGCTTAAACCTAAACCGAGAAAGCACTTTTGGAAAGTAAAGTAACAAAGCTTCCCATTTTCTACAGAAATCCATATATATGAAGCAACTTCTTCTGCCTTGGGGATCTCCAACTTCAGTGAGCAGACACAGAAGCTTCCCTTGTGCTTCCTTACAGTTTCAGCTGCTGCTGAAGGTCATGAATTGAGCCTGCACTGCTTTGCAGTTTCTCTTGCACCAGTGGGTCTTCCTCCAGTCTGACCATTTCAACCACTCCACTGCTTCCAAGAATACATGGGAGACTTAAGAATACTTCACTGTTTATACTACAACACCCCTGAAACAACACACAAAGAGCGCCGTCACACACACAGTTACTTATTTCTGCTGCAACTACACAAAAGTGTACAACTACAAAAAATGACTTGATTGTTTTAATTAAGCAAGGATATTCCAACATATGGCATGTTTGGATTGGTCAAATTCCATTTACTGTAGATACTGTGCAGTGGGTTACTGTATAGAAACTGTAAAATATTACTGTGCAGATAAAAATTTGTGAACCATACCACACTTTGGGAATTTTTCCAAGATAGATAGATCTCTGTAATACAGACAAAGTTTATACCACTAAACACCATTTCTTAGCTACAACAAGCAGGGACACTTCATAGTACGGTATCATTAGTTCTTTAAGGACTGAACAAAATAAATTATATAATACAGCCTAAGAGCTGGGGAAAACTTTTCAAATATTGATCCCATACAGATTCTGCAAATGAATTCATCAAACTTATATCCCTATATTTCAAGTTTACACTGTAGATTGTGTTTATTTGTGGAATCTGGGAAATTTTACATTCTGTAGATACTTTAAAATTTAAGAGACTTGTCCCTCCTCTGTATCTGTATTTAGTTCAGGGGTGATTAAAAACTTCACTTGAAACATAATTATTTAATTAGGTATGTGCTTGTACTCAATAAAATAAGCAGCCAGGTCAACTTTTCTGCACAAGGACATGCAAATTGTCCTTCTGAAGGCTCTAAATTGAAGTGACAAACACATATTTCTGCATGGGTTTTCTCATCATATGGAATGACCTAATGTTTTAGTGAAGCCTCTTAGGAGAAACTTCAAACAAAATTCAGTCAACAATTTTAAGTTAACTATTGCTTCATAATTTTCTCCTCTTGAGGAAAGTCGTAAGGAGTAAAAAAGCAGTTGTTTCAAACTTAATAAAATAAAATACTGGCAGAAAATGCATTTTATACTTTCAGAAAAGATACAAAATTATTTTTGTCCCTAAAAAAACCCCTATATTCAATACTGAGAATTGTGGAACTACAAGTCACATTTCATTTGCCAAATCCAGCTACTCCAGGGGTGCTGGGCAGCAACCTTAAACATACTTTGTCTCTGCACTTGTATTTTTAGGAGAATAATCTACTTTTAATATTGATTTCAGATTAAAACAGTAAATGATTTTTGCTCATTTTTGGGCTAGAATTGGAAGCTGTTGTTGGAAGAAAGTAATGGCAGTAGCACTACTTCAGAACACTGGGATGTCTGTGATGCTAAAATTAATGGTCATATCCGGTAGAAATATTATAATTACACTGCCAAACAAATGGTTTATTAATAACACATTTACCTTTGCCAGAGTGGATACAGAATGAATCTTTCTTTTATCTTTCAGAATGCTGTCAGCCAAATCAGCAACTGAGAGCCCAACAGACCAGGATCTCTGACCTCTTCCCTTTAGTATTTCCATAGCTCTATACATAAACCAGGAAAAGGAGAAAAAAGTGATGTTTAGATTGTAATTATTCTTATTTTGGTTTCTATGTAGAACCCAGGATACAGGTTTAAGATTACCATATCAGGTAAAGTGTACTATAAAAATATGATTCTCTGTTTTGGAAAACAACACAATGGAATACAGAATTGCTGAAAATAATTTCTTTACAATATTTTTTCTCTACACTGGTAAAAATTCTCTTTTCTGTCAAGAGGTGTAACTGATAATTAGATAAGTTAAATTCATCCAAAGTGGTGGTTTACTGTGAAGCAAATGCTTCCAACACAAGCACTGAGGGAAGTGGGCCAGAAGGCTTGTCTAAAGGCTCGTTTTAAATACACAATCAAACAGCTCTGGTATTCTGCTGTGCATTGTGGTGTCTCCTTACATCACCACAGGCACAATGTTAGTAAGAATTTCAGAGAAACAGTGGCCATGTACACATCCATGAAAGTGAATGACTACTTAACCTACATTTCCTATAAACTCAATGTATGAACATTTTAGAGCAAGCTTCCCCCACTTCATAAAGAGCTGAAGAACATGTAAACATCAAGTGCCTAAACATGAAGAAAAAAAAAGTTATAATGCTGCTACCTGTTAGCCACCTTTTCCCTTGAGTCACAAGCAGCCATTGCTTCTGTTTGATTTGCAACTACATTACAGCTGGTCCAGGATGGTACTAAACAGAAACAATTAAAAAAAAAAAAAAAAAAAAAAAGGCAACTGAGGTTGTGGTTTGTTTTGGTTTTTTTCTTCTTGTGACAAATGGCAAATACTTTTGCTACTACTCCCAGGTCTACAGACTTTGGTACCTCAAAACTTAAAGCCATTATTATGAGAATTTAGTACTCCTCTTATTACTTTTCTCTTTACCTTCATTTCTTTTATCAATTATTCTTTCATTATTCAGTTACTTAGGCACTGCCAGGACATTATATGCTCACAGTCATAATAAAGCACCACTTTACCTTTGTCTTCCCCTTGTTCACCAACAACCCAGGCATCTTTTGCCAGCACCTCTGCTTTCAAAAGGTTGGTCAGCATGTACTGAAATCTCTCTGAATCGAGGTTGGCACCTACTCCAATTACTCTGCTTTTGGGAAATGAGCTCAGCTTCCACGACACAAATGTCATTACTTCAACTAAATGTCAAAGAAAAAACATGTTGCCAATGAAGGACCACTCAAAATTCAACTCAACTGCAAATTATGAATCATCATTACGAAAAACTCTGGACTTCTTTACTTTAGCAAAGGCATAAGCATATAAGAACATATTGGTAGTTTACTTCAACCTAAAACACAAAGTCGGGTGGGGAAGAAGTGAAAAAGTAAGAACAATAATGGTAAGAGAGTAAGAAGAGCTGTGTTCAGTGCATTACAGGATAGAGGCTCACACTTCTTCCTCTTTCCTAAGTAGTGATTTTGCTTTATCTTAGTTCACAGTACCACTGACCTGGAAATTTAAATCTTCCACCAAAATCTAGCTCCAATATTTACTATTAATGCTATACTTTGTATGAGTAGCCTGTATCATATGGCACATAACATACATGGATCTATCCTTCCTGTACAGGAGAAATGTGCACATAAAACTCACAACTGACAAGACAACAGCCAGTGGATGCTAATGATGTAGACACAGGCAGATTGAAACTACGCACAGAAACACACAGAAATACATACCTGTTACACAAAACAAAGTACACTATTTTCTTTTGTCTTGGTAACAGTAAAGAAAAAACCCTCAAAGACAGTGTCCTGCTCAAAGCTGAAAAGGAAAACATCTTTCAGAGTAGCAAGAAATTTTGACTAACTAAGCAGGTGTATTCAGCAGTAACATATTTTTAAAACAGGCCAGAGAAAAAGCCAGGTGAGAGACAGAACATTATGCAAAGTATTAGCATACCTGGATGAGAAGCAACAAGGAGAACAGCATTCTGACTGTAGTGGGATACTGCTGGAATAATTCCTCTGAACAAATCCACATTGCCTTGTATGACATCAAGGTAAGTCTGAGCATTACCTAGAGAATTAACTGTAAGCACCACAACTTTGGAATCAGCTGAAGCAGAAAAATCTGAAAATATAAAGAAAATACATTTTGAAATTTATGTCATTCTATTGAGCTTTAGATGCAAAACGAAGAGCTGTTCTAAAGGCTGAACTACAGCATCCAGCTTAATTAGAGATTCTTTGCCTCCTGTCTCACTCATATCCCCCAAATGGAATTTGGGGCACTTCCACAGCACCTGTAAAACACAGCTTGCCCACAGAACTACTTTCCTGTTTTATAGGTCCCAAACACAAAAGCTAGACTACAATTTGTCCAAGGTTACAGAGCAGAGACCAGAAAGCATCTAGACAGCTTTGACAGGTAAACTTTTTCAAGTTTTCTTGGCAAGAAAGAAAAAAAAAATCCATGAAAAGGCCCATTAACTTTTATTCCAACTGTTAAAGAAGGGGAAAGACTTTTACTCCTTTATCTGAGGCTTCTTCTATAATTTTTGATCTCATACCTTAATCAAGGGCATGTAGACAACCATGAGAAGCACTCCAAAGGTGTTTTTATTAACTCAAATAAAAGACAAATTGTATTTATGAGCCCAAAGAAACACACAGCCATGCTTGCTGCAGGAATTTGCAAGTCAAAACTGCCTTGAGCAGGTGTCTCTCAATATCTGAGTGCCACACAGGTGATCAGCTTGGACAGAGAAATAGGGTGATTTGTCTGTTCACCACTTTTGGAACCAGCTGAAGCCAAAGCAGAGGTCTAATGCACTGACAAGTTAAAAACATACTAAGCAGGATATAACTAATACCAGCTTGCCCCAAACCTAGATATAAACATACTAAAATAGCAAGTGACAGTATACAAGCATTTTGTAGTACTGTAACACTACCAAGCTTCTTATAGCACAGCTAAAGGCAAACAAACAGGCAACCATAGAGGCACAAACAGATTTGTGGTACAGTGCCACAACCAGGGTTCAGGAAAATAGGTGTGCTAGCAGTAAAACCTGCAAGATAAGATCAAAGTATGTAGAGCAGGCAATGCCAAGTGCAGAATAAGCCACAAAGATGCCTGGTGGAACCAGAACAAGTCCCTGTCCCCAAAATAAGATAAATTAAAAGAGAAGCACAAGAAAATCCCTCATTTCATCTTGCAAAGGGTGCAAGGAACATGGAAACACGACACATAAGCGAGGAAGAATATTACTTCAGTTCCAGCTTCCCCTGTGGAAAAACTTCTGAGATGCATGGCCTCAATCTCTACAACCATCCAAGACCATCAAAGGCTGTAACTAATCACTAATTACAGAGACATGGCATTGACTCTGCTGAATTGCATGCTCACAGCTGACTGAGGACAAAGTTATTAAGAACTCCTTGAGTATGCAGTGATAGAGATGAAGGACTCACTGTTGGCTATGTGCATGTTTAATGAACAGTAAAGCTAGGAAAGCAGCCCTTTGAAACACACCTTTATTTGTCAGCCTTTTGAACACTGCTTTCACAGCCTTCACTAATTCCTATGCAAATAGGTTTTCCTCTCCTCTCCCTCTCTCTGCCCATGACACAGAAGTTATAGCTTGGCTTCTCTATATTTCTGCATAAGTCCAATTTCAGCATTAGCCTCTTACCTGCAAGTACAAACTTTTAAAAAATGGCATCCTAAGTGCCACTGTATCTCCTGCTCTGGGCTAAAATGAGCACAAGCACACACAGTATAGCACCCACTCCTGTTCCAGAAACATCTCATACCTTTGCTGATCTCCACATTTGGCACAGCAAAAATCTCCAAATCCATGGTCCCTCCTTTTGCTGCACCTTCAGAAAGGTCCAAAAGAACCACCTTGTCTGCAACATCCTGTATGAATAAAAATAATACAGATCAATAATAAACCAAAACAAAACTTCTTCTTTTAGGAGTGAGGAATAAAACCCAAAATTCCTCCCATTTTACTGTTTGCTGTACTGTGTACAAATCAAACAAAATAACTGGTTAAAATTACAGCCGAATCACAAGGAAAAGGCCTTAGTTTAGGAAGTCTAACTGGAAAAAAACACATTACAAAAAGTCACAAAACTATCTCTGGGAAGTCAAAAATGCTGACGTCACTGTTGTGTCAAACATAAAGCTGTGATGAAGTACAGCCCATCTACAGACTATCCTTTTCCAGGGAACTAGGAGATCCCAGTTGTAAGAGGCTACTGCTGAGACAAGAATCCTTTAGAGATTTTCAAACTAAGTTAATTCAATATTCAACCCTTTGAATTAAAAAAGCTGACTACGAAATTAGGGCAGAAAACTAACACCTCTGCATGTCCAGAAGTTAATTGAAGAGACAAATAACCTAAGCAGTGATAGTTGTTAAAACTGATGAGGTTTCAGTGTCAGATACTAAGAACTAGATTGGAATCCTCTCTCTTAATCAGGTCTCTTGCTATTTTTAACAATTATGTACCTTTGCTGCAACTGCTAGTACACATGCAATGCCAAGATCTCCGGCTCCAACAATAGTAATTTTGTTAGAACATCCTTCATTTCTGCCTCCAGTTTTACTCCTTGATTTCATGTCAGTCTCTCCTGCAATTAAAAGAAAACTACAAACTTAGGTGCTGGTCCACACTGTATCAATACAAGTATTGCTGCTTCAAAGGATCATGGTTGTGCCAGAGTTAAATCAAGTTACATAGACTTTTTCAAAACAGCAGTCAATACTGACCACAGAAAATCCATCACAACTTGCAAAGTGTAAAACAAATATTCCTCTCTAGACAGGAATGTTTTTTCACTAAGTATAAAT
Source organism: Sturnus vulgaris (assembly GCF_052056855.1). Classification (NCBI taxonomy): domain Eukaryota; kingdom Metazoa; phylum Chordata; class Aves; order Passeriformes; family Sturnidae; genus Sturnus; species Sturnus vulgaris. The sequence goes on along the minus strand of NC_142260.1, from coordinate 136,085 downwards.
AGATGAGCATGACAATAGCAAGAAGCTAAACACCAACACCACAAAAAACAGCATTCCTTTTGCTGCTGTTACAGGTGTGCATACAGACCATGGTCATAAAATTTGTTAAATATAAACCATAAACCATATAGGTTTCTTTGTGACATCAAGTAATGACAATAAGTGAATATATTTTATAAGAACATTAGAAATGAGTCCATGAAAACATCCCCACCTTCAGTAATCTTTGCAATATAGGAGAGAAGTTCTGATTGCCTGGCTGCATCAGAAGATGACAGTGAGTACAAAGGGAGCTCTTCCTCAAACTTTGAAATCATTTCCTTGATTAATCCAATGAGAGTTGATTTAGGCTGAAATACAGCAGACAAACAGAAGACAGAACAGCTAAACAACTATTTCATGTAGTGGTATCGGCTGCAAACTGCCAGAGCCATACAAACTTTAATCAAATTATAAATACTGACACTCTTAACATTTACACAAACACCTAAGGGAGAGAAAAGCATCACTTTGAGAAGATACTTTCCAAACAGGAGTATGGATTAATAGGAAATTATCAAAAGGAATTCTAAAACTGAAATTACCAATGCTAGAAGTTTTTTAAGGCATTTATGAATATATGGAAGCCTTTGATATAGCCACAAGGACAAATCTTAGGTAAAGAGAAGTTAGTTCAGTCTTCTTAGATGAGCTCAACTGTCCAGAGTTCTGGCAATTCAGTCTTCCTCCAGGCAAAACACACTGTGAAGTCAGCAGAAGTTCCCTTAGGAATTTTTATTAATAATGTAAAATACAGCCCAATTCATTTCAAAAAGCTGGCATTCATTAAATAATTTTTACTGGCCTGACAGTCATATTGAAGTGAGTAATTTAATACAATGCATAAAATCATTTAGCAACAGCACTGACTTTTGCATTTCTGTGCTGTTTCAGAGTTCTGCCAAAAGAGACATACCCAAAAGACAGAAACTTCCATTGAACTTTCCTGAGGGATACTCAACAATTCTCATTATTCACAGCATCAAAGTATCATGTGGCTTACATTGCTTTGTAAAAATTAGTTCCTTTTTTCCTTAAAATCATTTCCAACTGCCTTTCCAAGCCTCAGACTGCCTGAAAGCTCCACATGATACCATGCAGTATTCCCAAATGCTTCCCTCCCCTGGCCACTCCACCTCTTACATGGCTCCAGTTCTGCAGGTAGGGCAAATAAATCCTGCCCCGTGCATCCACATGTTTCCCCACTGCAATGCCCATGTTTGAAGTTGGCTTCAGGAAGCAAATGGGGGGAGCAAAGGGATGAGAATCCAGGATCCACAGACAAATAGGAATGTTATAGGAATTACCTGTTCAACACAAAATAAAAGCCATTACAAATTTCTGCATCGGGAAGAGGCACTCAAGACCAGTCGTGTGTGTGATGTGATTCACACTTTGTAATAACAGAGGAAAAAAGCCTGACAGATCACTTCCAGATTCATACTGGAAAATATTTATATTATTTAAGCTAATTAATAAAACCAGACTTGTCTGGATCAACTTGAAGTGCTACTGATTGTACCTTCCTTAATATAAAGCTCTGTTGTTTTGCTTTCCAAGGGCCTCTCTCAGCCAATGTGTCCCCTTTTCCCAGAAAAGAAAGGTTTCATATATATGTATATTTCATACTTATGAGTATAAAATATATATATACAAATTTAATGTGCTTAGCACCTAGTGTAAAAAAAGCATCTCTAAAGAGCTTTGCATCAGACTTCAAAGGCTTTCAGTTGAAAATAAAAAATTGCCTACAGGTTATTTTTGGGCACTGTCTATACAAGTCTAGGTCTCAGAGAGTTCACACAAGCTCCACTAGCACCAAAGAGTTTGCCAACACGGTCTCAAACACTACCATTTTTAAAATACTTCATTTACTTATTTAATTAATAGCACCTTTTTTCAGCATCTGTGCACTTGTTTCTGCAGTAGAAGTGACTTACTCCAATTCAAACAGAATATTTTCTAGACCCCTTTGAAGACACTGCACAGTGAACTGCTAAGAGGCAGCATTCAACATATTTTACATCTAGATTCACAACTGGCAAGAAAATTACGTTTGATTTATCTTACCATATTTCACTGGAACAGTACCACTAAAATTCAGGAGGTCTTTCTGGGATCCATCCTTGAAGGCTAAAATTAAAAATGCTATTAAAAATAAAAAAACCAAACTCATTTCAAAGCAATCCCATCCACAACTACAAATATACAACAATGATTTTTCTTTAGAAATCAAGTATGCTCCTGGAAAAACCAAGCTAGAATATTACTAAGATGTCCCTCCCTCACATTTTAAAATATTTCCTTAATGAAATTTTAACAAAAATTGCATTGGTACAACTAAGCACATAATTAATCTGAAAATTCCTTGTCCTGGGTAATTCTGATGTTGTGAGAATTTCCAGTCAGGCTGATGGATTCTGGAAGTCATGCTCTATAAGCTAAAGCCATCAAAATACTTTCAATACAATAATGAAATATGGGAAAAATGGTGTTACATATAAAGAATTTAAAGCATCAATCTTTTACAATTACTGACAAGTTGAAATAAGATGAAGTAAATGAGATGCTAAGGTTTTTATATGTATGAGTCACTGGAAGAGCATTCAGGAACAGTATTGTGGCATGAGAAATTTTACTGCAAGCCAACATAGGTAGGAATACAACAGAAATATATTCACGATCTATTACACACAGTCTGCAATTATGGCAAGTAAGAATCCCCACAAATAGTTCAGAGTAAATGTATCACTTCTTACTGTATGTGTTCATGGAGAAGGTGAAGTTGGGGTAGGTCATGCTGACATTCTTCAGCTCTTCCATGGTCAGGTCTCTGAACTTATACTGGGAAGGGAGAGAAAAAAGGAAAAACGTTTCACTTCAAAGGCTACTATATGAGAGATAGGGAAAAGGACACTACAGAAGGCAGAAATGCAAGAAGGGGAAGGTAATAACTACTTTTAGTATTACAAATAGTTTTGATGTGAAATAAATTATCAAAAAGAACTGATTACAAAAAAGCTTTGAAACTATTGTGGGTCTGCTGTTGCTACATAAGAGATGTGAAATTTTGAACATCACTCCTTATACACCATTTCTTCCCTTTTACAGCTGTGTGAGTAGAAGTTTAGTAAAATTTAGTCTCCTCTGCACACATTAAAAATAATATAAAAATATGAACCTCTTAGAAAAAGGAGATTATTTTCTTACAGCTAAACTCAGATCCACCTGCACATATTTTAGAAGAGTTTACTAAGATGTCGCTTTCCACAAGCATGTCAAATGTGTCAGTAATTAGCCTCTGGGAATTTTTTTTTCATTTTTAAGCTGTCCTTGAGAGCTTAGAAAACCACTGCTGCCTCATTGAGATTGTCCCCAGCCAGCCCAATACGAGAACTTCCAATAGGTTTGCATCCTCCCACATTCCAAAATTACAAAGAGTATTTTCCATTTCCTAGATTAGAGCCTCTGCTTCTCATTTAGGAAACCTGGTGCTGGTTTTTTGGAACCCTTGCCTAGGCAAACAAAACTGCTGCCAGACAGTGGCTTGCAGAGCTGCTCACCGCCCTGGAATAATTATCACGAAACAGTAGCTAAAATCGAATTTCTCTTCAGTCTGTCACCCCGGCAGCAATGTGACAGCTATGGGCATGGCACAATTATTTTCTACTGTCTACAGGAAAACACAGAGCTGCTGACAAGAAACACCTTTCAGTCAGCTTCTCTCCACCACTGGATTCTGCAAAGTCATGCAGGAAGAAAAAAAAAATAAAAATAACCTAATGTTCCCTAATTACGAATGTCTACATAACTTACTCTTACGACATTTTTTGGAGGCTTTGATGTATCCAGTTGTGAAACCAAAATCATCTTCCCCCAGCTGGCCTCCTTCTATTCGTAATACAAAACATTCCTCTCAAATAGTTTTTCTTCTTCTAAAGATCATAGGATTTACGGGGTGAGTGAGATACAGACCTTCCTCATTTCGCACCCAAAATTATTTGGCATGCCCAAACCCTAAATACTCCCATGGAAATGGGCCAATGGAAATTAAAACGCTCAGAGGGCTGCTACAACAACGCGCCTGTGCTCCTGGGCGTGGAGGCGCTAAGGCGAGGAATGCCACCAGAAAAAAGAATTATCAATTTGCGGTGAGCGAAGAATCAGGTTTCAGCGGTGAGGCACGGCGCGCAGCACGGGGATGAACTGATGCGTGGGGCAGCTCAAAGCTCGGCTGCAGCAGGACAGCGGGATGCGAAGGGCCAGGAAGGACGGGACGGGAATGCCCGGGCAGGCAGCCCCGGGACCCCGGGACCCCGCGGCCCTTCCCGCCCGCTCCCCCCGGTGCCCTCAGCGCCGCCCGCGCGCCCCCCGCCCTCCCCGCGGGCGCGCGCACCTTGCCCAGCTGCCGGCGCAGCGTCTCCTCCGCCATGGCGGCGCCTTCCCGGCGGGCCCCGCGCGCCGCCGCACCGCCCCTCAGGGAGGCGAGCGGCGAACGGGGCCGGTCCCGCCGGTTTTCATTATCCTTCCACTGCACGGAAATCCCGAGACGCGCTGCCGTGACCGTCCGGGCTAGGTGCTGTTTACACCCGCCGTGGTGGTGCACAGCGTGGAATGTGTCGAGATTATCTTAAGGCAGGATCTTATTTGATGTAAGATCGTTGTATACTTTCACGCCCAATCAGCAGGAAAGCAGACCTAATCAGATGAAGAGGCAGCAGCGAGTCCAGCAGTCCAGTCAAGGACATCCGTGAATGAACAAGCTTTAAGGATGCAGTAAGTCAAGATGCTGTTCACAGAATCACACACTATGCTGAGTTGGCAGAGACCCACCAGGATCATGGAGTCCAGCTCCTGGCCCTGCACAGGACACCCCGAGAGTCACACCATGTTCTTGAGAGCACTGTCCAAACGCTTCTTGAGCTCTGTCAGGCTTGGTGCTGTGACCCCTGCCCTGGGGAGCTGTTCCAGTGCCCAGCCACCCTCTGGGTGAGGAACCTTTTCCTGATACCCAACCTAAACCTCCCCTGACAACGAGTGTCGTGCCATTTCCTCGAGTCCTGTCACTGGTCATCAGAGCAAGACATGAGTGTCTGTCCCCCTGCTTCCCCTCCTGAGGAAGTTTAGACTCCAACGACGTCTCATTCTCCTTCACACTGAACAAGCCAAGCGACTTCATCCACTCCTACAGCTTCCCCTCCAGACCCTTCACCATCCTAAGAACACTTCCAAACAAAGCCATAGAGTTTTGCATACATTCTTACCAAACAAGCCATAGAAATTCTCCCAAACTGGGATTTATTGAGCAATACATCCAGCTCTTATATTATTACAAGTCCTCACTGCATAAAAGGTCACCCTATAGATTAAAAACCAGCATTCTGCCAGCAGCACAGATCCTCCCAACCGAGATGTGTTCTTTGACTTGGTAGAAAAGTTATTATGATTAACGAAACAGAAAACAGACAATTTCTCAAGTGCTAAGGGAGAGGGTAAAGTAAAATTACAGTTTTGGGGTGATACAGATTTTTGTCTTACAATGTACAGCTTTGGAATTTTATTCAGCTCTATATAAGAGGAAAATGACATTTCTACAGCCTCAAACTTTTATACTCTAAATACTAGTCTCACTAGTCTGCTTGCCTGTGAACATCCTCTATCTATAGGGATGCTAGTTTAGAGTAAAGTCAAGGGAAAGGATTCTCAACAACAGGAAACTACAATCCAGGAAGCATTTTAAAGGATTTTCTCCAATGGAGAAAATCATGCAATGCTGAGTTGTCTAAATTAACTTAAGAGTAATGGAATGGAAATTATAAGTTCATCTTGAAAATATTAAAATGCTATGGGAAAAATTTGCACTTCTAAAATACTGAAGTGATTATCTGAGATACAAAAGAAATAAATGCAGATGAACCACAACACACGTGGCAGGAGAAAGCTCCCTAGCAAAACCCAAACTTCCTTCAGCTTTGGGAATATCATGACTAAGATATTTATTTCTCTCAACGTTCCCCTGAACAACCACCACGTCACCAGTGTGTATGATCTACACTGGGACCATTTTATATGTCATAACAATCACTTTCAAAGCACAACCAACCAAGGCTGGATTTAAGACAGCAGCTGTGAGTACATCAGCCTTCATTGCCAAATGTGATGACAGTGAAAAGACTTTCCACAGAAGTTATATTCTCCTGCCAGCTTCAGCACCTCACACTGCTTATAAACAGGGCTCCCCACAGCCCCGAGCCATGCCATGCACCATGAGCTGCCATTGCCACATTCCCTTTGTACACAGCTGGCAAACAGCAGCCAGGCTAATAGAGGGGTTGCTGGCTCCCTCCTTTTGGCTGGGGAAGAGGGTGGTAACAGCAGTACATCCCTCTGCCTGAACTCTCAGTATCTGCCTTGTGGGACCAGGTAACTATCTATGTATCATTTACAGTCACATTTGACACCACTCTGGAGGTCTCAGAAACCCTTCCTGCACATTCTGTACAAACTAAGAACCAGATGAAGTATCCCTCCTGTCCAAAAATAACCATAATCAGTGTTATTCATCAGCTGCAGAGCAGCAGGTCAATCCACAGATGCTCTGCTCCACTATACACATTTCTTTGGTAAAATCCTGACATACTGGACATGTGTAAGGACCACAAGGCATCCGTACAACACAAGAGCTGGAAGAAGGTGGCAGGGAGAATTACTGCCTTATTGTGATAGGGAGCTGAGGACAGACCCCCTCCAAATATCATGCACCTTTAGTTGCATCATTCAAGGAAGCTACTTACCTCTCCTGAAGACATCCACAAGAGAGGTTTAATACATGGAGAAGCACATGTAAGGGGCTCAAACAGCCTTTTGTACTCTGTGTGCTCACAAGTATGTGTTCAGTTATTCCCATGCACTACAAAACCTGGAACTCTACACTCAAGTGTTTTTAAAATCAGAGTCAAGCCAACCCCTTCAACCAAAAACAACCTACTGAAGCTCTTGATTCTTTAACTTGTTGATTGCCATCAACTTTCAGACACAGAGTATGAGAGATTGCATCAGACACTCGCCTGTTCTCAAGCAAGGAATGTTGAGAAAGTTACATCCAGGATACAGAACAAGTCATGAATTTGTCAGTGGAGGGAGAAAGAAGGACGTAGGCAAAACCCAAGACTCCCATGAGGAACCAAAGAGGAACCCTCAAAACAAATTAAGCACCAGATAGTGTGGAAAAACAGGACTGTTACTTGTGGACAGAGAAGTCTGAGCTAAACTCATGACATATTTGATTGCTTCAGGAATTACCTCTATCCCTACTTTCACTCCACAGAGTAAGCATGGTATATCAAAGGCTTTTTAGATTCCCAGGCTCATGGAAAAATAAATGTTTCCATATACAGTTCTAAGGGTAAGAATAGGCTATGAGATAAATAAATTGCAGTTCTGTCTTGTGGAACTGAAATGTTATTCCAAATAAACTACAACTAAAAGCGTCCTCAAACAAGGGAAACATGTAATTACTTTCCCCTCCTCCCCCTAAATCTGAATAAAATTATTTTGCTTCCAGAAGTAGCTTTACTGGCTGGGTTAAGAAAATGACTCAATGTAGAGCCACCCTCCACTTGAACAGAACATCTCTGCCTTGAAATAATGGCAGAGATTGACTGATCACAGCTGTTAAGATACCTTCTTTGGACACTTTCAATGTAACATTTCACATCTTCAAAACAAGGTACTCATAGGACACATTAAATGCAGATTTGCAATATTTTAGAAGAATATTTTAAGCACAAGAGTGTGCAAGCATTGCTGTTCATCGTAAAGGCATGTGGGCTCACTGATGTGGATCCATTCATCCATCCATCCATTCATGGAAGTGGGTCACAGTACCCACTGATCAGAACAGTCATTTTCTTCTACCATCAAAGCAGAAAACCCTTCCAGAGGAGACAACCATCAAGGGAGTTCAGACTCCTTACATGGGAATATGGAAACCCAAGAAGGATGCTGCTTGTGAACACTTCAAATGCAAAAGATTAAATGCAATGGGCACACTTGGGTATATTATCATTCTAGATACATTTCCTCCAAGTACAGACTATGTCACAGCCTAAACTGCAGGAGACACCAGGAACTTTCAGATCTCTCCTGAAGGCTTAAGTGACTCCATTACATTTTTCATACCTTCTTACTGACTGCATGAGAACCATTCTGGGACAACATTGAGACTGATACTGCTGTATGTGAAAGCTCAGAGGAAACAGCAGAAAGTAATTCTGAGAAATCTTCCCTGAAAGTAAACCAATGAGAAATAGCAGTAAAATGTTTAATGCCTGTAATTTATTGTATACATACTCTGCAAAATGTATATGCATTTTGTGTGTGCTAAAGTATACACTTCCTTGACAGCACCAGAGGGCAGGTAAGCTATGTACGAGTTTTTAACCTGATTTGTCACATTATGTAAAAAGACACTGTGCACACATGATATCCCCAAAGGAAAAAAATCATTGGCTAAAACTAGAAGCACCCTTATTTACACACTAACACTTTAATATTGTGTCACACCCACTCACCAAAATAAATAGAAGTACATTCATCACAATTTAAACACCAGTCTCTCCATATATTTATTTCTGACATGTTTTGGTCTCCAGAAATATGCTATATCTAGAAATATGTATCACCTACTAGATTATGTTACAAAATGCAAAAAAAAAATAGAAAATTAGTTTTCCTGGACAATATTTTGGGCTTTACACAAAAATAAATCCAGATTTCCATAAAGATCTCATATACTTCTTGAAAGATTTTTATTTTAAAGCACAGCACAGAGTTGCACACTAAGGCTTCCTGTGATATGCAAAACCCTGGCCTCCAAAAGACATCGCTGTAAAGTGAAATACAGCTCAAGTGTAAATACAAGACATTTTCAAAAAGTAGTCATCAATAGAAAGTGCCCTTCATTGATTTAGCATTAGCAGTAAAGAAGTAGCTACCTTAATTGTGCAATCAAAGCCAGACCTGGAAGGGTTTTCTGAAAATTCTGTAATGTCACACTCTCAGGTTTAAGGATATAGAATCTGAGACAGCAAAACTCAAACTTTTTATCCTCCTACATTCATTATTTTTTTTTGACACAATTTAGTAAAAAGGCACATGGTCAAATGGTGAATTAAAAATCTAAAAACCAAACCAGAATTTCCTTAAATACAATTAAATCATTAGCTGAACATCCAATCCTGATAAACCAATGTAAGCATTCTTCCAGTTTTTCTTCACCTCAAATTCAGATGCACTTTGGAAGTACTGAAATACTGTCATTAGATGAATACTATTAATCTGGCAAACAGTAAACAGGTTTTTGGATACAAGGTCAGGAATTAAGAAATTAGTTTAGCTCCTTCCTAGATGACATACAAATATGCAACAAATATGCAAGCACATTAAAAGCCAAACATTTGTACAAAATAGGAAATCCATCAGCATCCCATGCCAATTATGAGAAAGTACTTCTTGACTGTAAAATTACAAATGCGTCCTTGAATAATTTTTCATATGAAATAGACAAAATTTAAGCAATGATCACTGTGTGAAGAAAGTTATATTGTGTCTTAGGGAGGCTAGCAGAGTACATTCCAGTCACCATACAAAGTGCTTTACAGATTATAACTGATCTTGCATGGTTAAATAATCAGAAAGTGGTGAAATAATCTGGTTTTACTTAACTTGTATTTGTCTGAAATGCAGATTTCTTTCCCAACTGAACCAATTTCAACTTAACATATTTCTTTTGCTTCATAAGAGACTTTTTTCTCCCCAACCAGGCAGGAAGTTGCTCACAGATGATACAGCTGTCTGGGCTGATGGACCTCGAGTCTTTCTCCAGCTAAAGAGAATTAAAAAGTACAAACACAGAACTTGATCATGGTCCCAAAATTCATTGTCCTGAATGCGTAATTCTAGAAACCAGGAAATCTCCAACAGGAAATTTGAGATGGTCCCAATGCAGCAGAGAATACAACAAACACACTTCTAGACAATGAGGTTACACTATCGTGCATGGTCTCAAGTGCCTACACTGAGAAACAGTTTTTGATAGTTAACAGAGAAAGTTAAAACTACAGAGGAGCAACAGTGGTATCTTCACCTGGGCTCCATGTTAGCTAATACTGAGATAATCTATGGAATCTAAATCAGTAGCTTACATCACTTGGTTTGCTGAGGCAGTGAAATGGTACACCATTGACAGAAAACATCTTAAAAAGGCAAAGCTGTTTTTTCTTACATTAAAAATCAGATGTTTAAACTTGAGCAGCTTCCAAGACTGTTCCTTACAGGTTGCTATCTGAACTGCTTCCTAGAAGCAGCACTGTTAAGAACAGCCCCAATAGAAAAGGTTCCTTTGTTGTTTTCCCACAAGGTAATTTTTCCTTTTTCCTCGCCCCCAACCAATACTCAAAGCCCTTTTTCAACTTTTTAAAGTATTTCTAACATTAAAATATAATGGCCTGAAGCAGCTGAAGGCAGATGCTACCAATGGAGTCCTGGAGCTCAAGGCAAAGCCTTGAGTAGTGACACTGGTGAGCACTGAAAGGCAACTTGGGGAAAAATCCAAGTAAAAGCAACACCAGATTTGAGCTTCAAGTCTCAGTGCAACTCCTGTAGACTTACATGAGCCCTGTGTCGATTGTAAACAAATTCAGTTACTGAAACAGCTTTTAAGTGCATAGTTAGAAATAATGTGCAAATATGGGCATTAAGGTAAGTAACTGAACTAACTCTTCTGCTACACATATTATTTTAGGTTTTTGGCTTGCTGAAATCAATCACAAATATTAACTAGTTAACAATATAACAATATATTAATACTGAAAAGCTGCAAATGCATTCTAACAAAACTTAATTCTGATGTTCTTTCTGAACAGTAAAACTGATTAGATAAATGACTGCTTCACATTTTAAATAATTTAACCATCAGATGTTTAATGCAAGAAAAAACACAATTTGTAAAAGCAGCAGAAGCTGTTAAACAAATCTGAAGGTTTACAGGGCAGGAGAAGAATCCCCAAGCATCTGCTTGAGCCCAAAAGCACAGGTTACATACAAACACTAGAAATTTCTGTTTTCAGGGTGTGTGTTTCTCATACTGAATTAGACCAGCACTGGAATTCCAGACACAGCAAAAGCCAACATAATCTTCTGGCCATATCCATCACTGCACAGTTTGCAAATGACATGCACTTTTCTGTTTAGAAATAAAGAGGCTCAAATTATTTTTATGGGTCCTCAAATCAGAAGATCTGCAGCACTTTATTGCCTTTAATACCTGTGGGCTGTGGCTGAATTTACACCCAAGCTGCTCCTGTACAGAAGGTGACATTTTAACACTTGGAGGCTCGTTTTGGGAGACAGGGCAAGATATAGAGCAATTTCCCCAAGTCTCAAGAAATATCAGGGAACAAGAATGCTATTCCTTTCTTTCAAGCGAATGCAAAACTGGTTTACTGGTACGTGGCCCACACAGTTCCAAGTCAGTGCATAGCTAGTCAATATTTCTGCTGGCATCTTGAACTGGTTTAATCAATGGAATTAATGTCTATTAACTTTATTCCATTTAATATGCATTAGTGCATTAATTTCTTCATAAAAAACAACCCTGGCAAGTATTAAAAATAAATATCTTATTTAGGTCAAACTAAAGCCTTGCTTTTCAGTACTTTAATCCCTTTAAATATTCTTTTGCTCTCTAACAAGCAAATGGAAACTGAAGTAGAATAAGAGATGTATGGAGGCAGAGGGGAGCAGAAACATGAACAAAGTCAACACCATAAGTCAGTTAACGTGTCCTCAGCTTCTTCGACTGCCTCTTGCGTTTCAGTTCTTCTTCTTCCCGTCTCAGTTCTTCCAGGTCTTCCTGAACACCGAGTCTCAAGCTGCCAAACAAGATTAAATCCTTTACACTGCTACTCAGGACACTTGAGGTTTTACTTCTACATGCCCGAAAAGCAATGCTAAAAGTACTACAGCTGATCTGAAGAATGATTTCATATCAGATCTTTAATTATAGAATGAATGCAGCTTTAAGAAATCAAGATTTTTTAAAATCTTAAGATCACAATCAAATATTTCAAGGGAAAAGGACACTTTAAACTTCTGTCAAAAAATAGAGATTGGATTAAAAAATTAATACATAGGGTCTTTTTTTCCTCCCAAAAATCAGCTACTGAAACAGATCCACTGAAAAAGTAAACCTGAATTTAACTGAATTTAAGTTTCTCATCTCCACTGCCTTTATGCTACATGTGTAGTTAAAAGCAAGTCAGAAATTCAACTCTGCAAATTCTCACTCTAAGATGTCAGAGAGTTTGGTTAGCAGCAATATCACTTTAAAATTCCATTTATTTCTCCTAACTCCACTTAAGACTATAGTTTTCCATGGGCTGCAGCTATTCCTCAGGACCCAGGAGGAATAAGGACACTGACTATAACTTCAAAGAGGCAAGTTTCTAATGCTCAAGGCACCTTCTGAATAACCATATATAAATTTCAGCAGAACAAAAGAATTTCGTGACACCATGCATTCCAGTATTTGCATTTTCTACAAAAAAATCCTTATAGCTTTCATAAAGTTTCTCCCACCACTCATTTAAAAACAAAGTATCAGTTTATGCCAAAAATTGTGCTAGCCCAAAGGCCAAAACCAACATGAAAATATCTTCATAGTTTAAATCAGTGACTACAAAAGCTTATCAGCATACATTTTATACTTTTATAGAAATAGACACACACATGTATAGATAAAAACAAATAAAATTTCCAGCTCTCAAACTAGCAGAACATTGTAATGCTTGGGACAAATGAAAGGATATAGAGTTTGAACTGAAATGTATTATTTTTAAAGTATTTTTGGAAATTAGTTTTGCTTTTTATTGGTTCTTAACTAGCAAGATAGACAAGGACACACGACTTATGTAATGTATCCATCACTGGCTATATGAATTCCATCTTTTACTTAAGCTTTCTTATAAAAAAACTGTAAGGCTTATTTACCTCTGCTGTAAAAAGAGTAGATATTTGCTAGCTTAGCCCTATGACTTCAGCAACAAACAACTTTGCAATTTGCATCTGAGTTCAAACCCATGCATACCTCCTAGCTTCTTCTTTCTGTTGCTCTCTCCAGCTGCTCTCCATATAACGTAAGGCATAATCACTTTCATCTTTGTACCTGAAAATTAAATATCAGTTTTCAGCACATTAAAAAAAAGCAGCTAATGAATTAATATGCCTTCTTAGGAACAATAATTACTTGTTCTACTGCTCGTTCTTCAGTATCTTAAAACCGTTACTTTTCTTACCTTTTCCGGTCATAGCCAAATATTTCCCGAATATGTTTTGATATTTCTTCTTGAGGTTCCCCTTCATCTTCAATGAAGTCATCCATTTCAGAGTCATATTCATCATCATCATCATCTTCTATTTGTCTCTTGTAACTAACAGGTGGTCTTCCAAGACCTAAATGACAGGACAGAATATGTCAAATCATTAACTAATAACACAAACATAATTTTAACTTAACAGTACTTCTCCTTGCTATACCTTGGGCATAGTCATTTTTTGGGCTTCAAGGTGGAAAACTTCTGCCTCAAGTTAACCAACATTTCTCAGAAATTCAGCAACAGGAAATACTTCCTCTGAGTTGTGCTGGAGAAGATTACCTATCAGTATCAGCAATGGCAGCCTGAGGAAACCACTCAGCAGATAACTGTTCTTTGTTCAGGGCTTTCCAGGCACTTATTCACTACATTCCACTCCACACTGCTTGCTCCTGATCAGAAATAAATTTTTAGAACGGCTTGTCACCACTAAGATAAATCTGCCACAACACTGAAATGTAAAACCTGTGAGTGATTTTTCATCTAGCCCTTCAAGCATCTGTTATTTAAGACACTACGACGTTTTATAGACCAACTATCAAGCAATGCTGGAAGCAAATCCTTCAATTCTTTTCCTTCAAACAGCATTCATATACCAGTATCCATCACAGGCTGCTTCAGTTTTTTTTATCTGCTACTTCACACCACCCTGTATTTCAAAAATTACAAGCATAGGTAAGCAAAAATAAAATAAATTTAAAGCTGCTATATTTAATTTTGTTTCAATTATTAAACTGTTCTTATCTGAGTTTCACTTGGGATTTTTCCAGTTCTTCTCTGCACTGGGGGGACAGGGCAAGCAAGCAGCTGCATGGTACTTAGTTGCCAGCTGGAGTTAAACCACAGCAGTGAAAAACTTTTTGTTCTATAAACGCATACCTTGTGGATGAAGCACAGGTCTATGTCCTGGAAAAGGTCTCATTCCATTCATCTGTCCGTTGCTAGGTCTTGTGACAAGGTTTTTAGAAGAAATGGTTTCTGACACGACAGTACACTTGGGTTTCACAGCTGTGCCCGGGCCGCTGCCTGGTCGCGCAGGTCCTGCGCTTGTGCTGATGCCCGGCCTCCCTGGTCCAGTGCCCAAGCTGCTGCCTGGTCGCTTGGCTCCTGTGCTTGGACTGATTCCTGGCCTTCCTGGTCCTGTTCCCAGGCTGCTGCCTGGTCGCCCTGGTCCTATGTTTGTGCTGCTGCCCGGCCTTCCCGGTCCAGTGCCCAAGCTGCAGCCTGGTCGCTTAAGTCCCACGCCTGAGCTGCTGCCGGGTCGCCCAGGTCCTGTGCTTGAGCTGGCCATCAGCCTTCCTGGCCCCACGCCTGAGCCACCTGCTGGTCGCCCAGGTCCTGTGCTTGAGCTGCTGCCCAGTCGCCCAGGTCCTGAGCTTAAACTGCTTCCTGGCCTTCCAGGCCCCATACCAGAATTGCTGCTTGATTGCCCCAGTCCTGCACTTGAACCACCTGCAGGATGTCCAGGTCCTCCTTTTCCTAAGCTGCTGCCGGATCGTTTTGCATTGGAGTTGATTCCATGTTGAAGGGCTGCAGGTTTTCCTGATTTTGCATGGGCAGACTTTTTCAGGCTGGATTCTTTTGCAGATGGCATCCTCTGAGCGCCGTTGACCATGGGTTTTGAGGGTGGCACGTGAGAGCTTGAGCCAGACTTCCTAATACCATTGACAGGTAATTTATTATGACTGCTACCAGTAGAGCTTTTTAAGGAACCATTTTGTGAGTTTTTTTCCATTTGATCAAGTCTAGAAGATGATGACCGTGAGTGTTTTTCAGTCAATGCTGGTGCTTTGGATTTCTTATCAGTACCACCCGTAGAAAGTGGCAGACTGCTTTTAGATGTGGAATGTTTATCTACTGAGCTTTTATTAAGTTTTGTGTTTACAGATGCTTTTTGAGAAGATAGTTTTTTTGAAGAACTAGATATCCCTGTAGGCTTAATCTCCTTCTCACTTTTCTTATGCACTTCTACTTTTTTGTTTTTGCGCCCTAAAAACTCCCTCTCTCTCAATTCTTCTGCTGTTCTAGGCCTCTCTTCTACCTTTTTGACTGGTTTTATTTCCACTGGTTCATATTGTTTCTTTTCAGCAAGTCTCAAGAGCTCTGCAAAGTTCAGAGGTGCTGGTGCACTTTTGGGAGGCACCTTTGGTTTCACTGCAACTTTGGATGGTTTCTCTTCATATTCTTCTTGCTCATGCTCAGATTCTGTCTGACTGTATTCAAGTTGCTCAGTTTCATCCTCTGTTGCATACTCAGCCTCTGGGACCTGAGCAACATTCTCACAAGCCCTCCTCTTTTTAGGCTTCTCTTCAACAGGAACACCATTATAGCCATAAAAATTATCCTTTGTTCGTGAGGCCATAGCTCTTGCCTTTCTGTCATGTTTCAGTTCAATACGCCTCGCCAAGAGCTGCTCTTTCTTCCTTCTTTCTTCCAGTGCTGCAAGAAAACCAGGAGAAAGCTACACAAAAGCACTACTTGTTATTTCAATATTTTCCAAACTAACAAACCACTTAGGACAGTAACTTAAGGATATCTGGCTAATAGCTATCCAAAACAGACCAGAAAGTGACCCCAGGTCTGCCAACAGGGCAGGCTAACCCACCTGTGTCAGCTGCTCCAACAAAGGCAAGCAATTGAGTGAAATGCTGCTATAACAAAATCCACTAAGGCTTTTTGAGGGAAGCAGCTTTCCAGGATGTTACAAAAATTAGGAAGAATCTTTGTATAAGAAGGTTGCTTTGTATAAGCAGGTACAGAAGTTATGGGATTTCTGCGTAGTGGAGGGAATTCTGTGACAGAGCAAGGGAATCTTGAGATTGTACAGAACTTACTATCAAATGTTTAAGGGAAGTTGAGGAAGAAGAGGGAATATGAGTATTGGGGGGATAAGAACTGGAAAATGCTGAAGTATGTGTGTGTAGAGGGATATAGGGGAGACACAGAGGCAGCTGAACACAGATAAGCAAGGAGCTGGTAATTACACAAGTCTGATAGGGCACAGGGCTCTATCTCCACAGTCTGTCCCTATATCCTTACTGTTCTGGCTTAGCTGTTTTCTGCATTAGTATGTGCTTGATCTCATGTCTGTGACCTGCTGACAACAGTCAGGCTGAACTAGCTGGTGAATGAGACATCTAAATGCCAAATACTGGACAGACCAAGGAGTGGGGGCTAAATACCAGAAAGACTCAGAAAAAGTAAAAAATCCTAGAAAATTGGTTACTCATACTTTGGGTGCCTATAAAAGGTACCATTCCTCGTCTGTGTTATTCTATTGTCAAGGGCTGTGACAGCACAGAGTGTGCCAATATGCCCCATGTGGAATTCATGCTTAGTCTTGCTTCTGGCTGGACGTGGCAGCAGGGATAAGGAACAGACTCATGACTGGCCCAGGTGAGGAAGAATAACCCGGGCCATCCAGTCCATCAGATTTGGTTACCTTTATCAAAACATTAACATCAGAAGCAATGCAGTACTAGTTTATTCCACAGACTATTTAAAGGAAATATAAAAGTGGAAAAATTGTACCTCAGACTCTTTAAAATTCACTGTATTGATACACTAGATTAAGACACAACAGCAACTCTTTCCATTTCTTCACAGAGATGAAGCTTTTCAAATTTAAGCTAATGAAAAATTGAGAAAGTTTTTTGCTCTTCACATTAACTGCTTTCTCAATCTCCAGCCATAAATTCTAATGTAGCTGATTAATGTTTTAACTCCTTAGAAAAGCAAGCAAACATCCCCAGCCCTTACTTAGTTCTAGCTTTCCCTCAGCATCAGGTCTATGCATAAATTGCAGAAACAGACGTGCAGCTGCATTTGCAATTTGCAATTCTTGCATTTGCAAGAACTTTGAATAAGGTGACATATACTAAAGAAGGAATGAAAGTCTCCCATAGGAGATATTTTGTACTTTTACCTTTTTTTCTCTTTTCTTCTTCTTGTCGCCTGAGAAATGCTTGCACTGCTGCAGACTCTACACCCTTGACTTTGGGAACTTTTTTGGGAGGACCAACGGCCAAACTGTACCTTTTCTGCAAAGAACAAATAAATATGTCAGAAGAGTTAAGAAATGTAAAAACCAGTCTTTAAAACTGAGGAGTTGCATAACTGTCCTGTGCTTCACTTAAGCACAGAGATGATACAGAGTAAATAATGAATTCCCACTGAAACGGAGGTTTGTGCTGGATACATTTGTCTCACAGTTGTACTTTCAGGCTAATTAAGGAGCAACCAGCTCCAAGTCCTTGGGAGAATCTTGCAAACTAGAAAGTGCCTGGTCCAAGGGAGTAGAGATGTCTTGAAAAATTTTTTGAAAAGTGGTTTCATAACCATCAGAAGGGCAAGATAATCAAAGTCAAGCACAAGATACTCAGCACTAAGATAAGGACAACTGTCATGTCTATACCACTGGCCAGCAGCCAACTACTTAATCTTATAAATATTCTCATCAGGATGGATCTGATTTGGGCTCTGCCTGAACTGCAACTTAACTGGATGCCAGGTGACCCCTTGAGCAGGGATGCTACTCGGGCAGAAAATCTTTACCTGAAACTAAGAGATCTTTCCTTACCCAAGGTGGAAAGATTCCTTACTCACAACAGATCCTCAGTACGTGACAGAGGATGTTGCATTAGTATTATGAAACTTTACTAATCCATCCATCCCATATTATTACAAACACTGTATGGATAATTCCATTAAATATATATCACTGACCCAGTCTCAGACTAAGAATGGATCCAGCCACTCCTACACTCCAAGTTTAGAGAGCAAAGAATCCACTCAGAACCTTGTGACTCAACAGGACTGTGCTTCTTGTTCTCTGCATTGGCAGGCTCTGAGAATTACTCTAAACAAACTAATTTGAACTCGCCTTCTTTTTTGTACATTTCTTCCATTAATTAATTAAATGAATCTTGCATTAAACTTATTAAACCTTGTCAAACCACTGTTGAACTTTAATAAATTCCAGTGAATTGTCAAATCATTATTTTATCTCAAAATACATTGCTGCCTGTCTTTTGAGTGAGATACATTCCACTCATCCACAACAGGAGCTCACTCAGCTTTTGGAAGGAATGAACAGGAAACCAGAAGACAGGTAGGGAAGCAAAATGAGTGAAACGCACTGGACTAATAAGGAATGCAATGGCTGCATTAATAATGGAATAAACGTATTTCAGTTCAGCCTTAGTCTTTGACCAAAAGGAACCAAAAGCAAACTACAGCCCAAGCTGCCAGAGTCAATTCAATTCCAGACTGCAGGTTTACAGCTCCCATTTTAGCTTGCTTGTAGACACTAATTTCAGTTTCAGGTTACCTAATTCAGTAACAATGGATAAATCAACTCAAAAAACCGAATTACTCAAAGAATTGGAATGGACTTCACCAGCATAATTAATAGGCTGATGTAAAACCAACAACACTGACTTTACCTCCTGCTGGCAGTGACCTTAAATACAATACTGTTGTACATCAAGGAGTCGGTGATCTACACAGCAGCTGACCTGAAACAGTGCAGGCCTGCACTCTGCTTATCACCTGAGACCAGTGTGACCTCAGCACTAACTGTGACAGAATACACAGCCCCCACCTGGCACCTGGCAATTACAGCACTTGCACATGGTGTAATTTGCCAGGAGAAGAGGCTCCAGGGAGATCCTGTTGCAGCTTTTCAGTACTGAAAAGGAGCTTATAAGAAAGATGGGGACAATTTTTAGCAGAGAAAGTAACGAGGACGGGGGTATTGGTTTTAAACCAAGAGAGGGTAGATTCTAACTAGAAGTTGTTTGATGGGAGTGGTGAAACACTGGCTCAGATTGCCAAGAGAGCCTGTAGATTCCCCATCCCTGGAAACATTCAAGGTCAGGTTGGACAGGGCTCTGGGTGACCTGATCTGTTTAAAGACAGCCCCGCCCATTGCAGGGGAGCTGGACTAGATCACCTTTAACAGTCCCTCTTCTATGATTCTGTATCTCATTATATCCTGAGGTGAAGCTGCACATGTTCATATAACATCCTTTTCCTTGGCAGAGGAAATGATAAATTGTGCTTATAACTTCCCAGGACATCCTGCAAAAGCTCTAAAGACTACAACACTGATTACATGCATCAAAGACAGGATTTGCTCAGCTTGTCATGCCTAAAGGTCTGTCCAGTGCTGTGCAACCTGAGGTTCCACCAACTGAACAGATGCCAAGTTATCTATGCTACCCCATTTTTTGCTTCTCATATATCCAATAAAGGTTACTCAAATCAATGTTAAGTGCCCAAGTGCCTCTTAATGAGTTCTATAACAACCACTTGCATTAATGTGCTACACCTGTTCAGACACTGCCTTTCACAAATGTATCAGGTTGTACCTAAAATGGGGAAGCAAATAATTTTTTACTTCTTCCCACAAACAAAATATAGAAGAAAAAACAAAGCAGTGAGAAAGAGAGTTGCAAAGATAAATACAATAGAAGGCAGTTAAATCCAGAAGAAGAAGGAAAGCGGAATACATCCAGGAACAAAAGAAACCCAAACCCGAGCTTTGAGAAGGTGGAGTTTTTTTATTTCAGATCTAAGCCAATAGATTAAACCAAGACATTAAAATTCTCACCAAATGAAAGATGTGAAAAAACCGACCGATATTAAAAAGTAACCCTAAAGAGCCACACAAGTCAGCATATCTACAAATATCTTCTGTCCTCAAAGATGATAGCATAGGGTTAAAATGTTTCTAAAATCATGGGAATTGCATACAATAGATTCAGGGGGTGGAAAGAAAGGTTTGGTCTGGTAGGCCTGGGAAAGGGAATGAATATTGAGCTTTGTCTTTTCTAGATCATGTGAAGCTACACCTGCATAATCATCATATGATAAACGATATGACTGTTAAATGTAACAATTGTTTGGTAATTGAATATGATTATTGTTTAATTGTAATAAGAATCATGAAAAATTACGTAATGGTAACAAGAATCATGAGAAAGGATATTTGGGGGGCATGATGAAAACGACAAAAATTCATGCTTGGATAAGATCAATGTATACAATAGAACAATATGGGTTTAATAATTAATATATAGTTATATAACGAAAAGGGTATAAAAATATTCCATCTGGAATCCATGTCAGTCAGATTTGGGTCTGCACCCCTGATTCCCAGAGCTCTTCAATAAAAGCATCAGCATATAATCATCCTGTGATTATGTGTTTCAATGCTAACAAAGAGACTTACGAAACTTAACTGAAATAATCAAAATAAAATATCTGGTAAGGAAATCCACATCCAAATGTTTTAGAAGCAATAATCAGGCAGGTTGGCAGCATAACTCCCTATAAATACATCAATATCACACAATGGAAGCCTTCAATCTTATTTCTGATTCATTTATCAGCAGCATATGACTAGATCCTGGGATTACTTTAATTACTAACATTTAAACCCATAAATGAGCTTGAATGTACGTACACTAAGAAGCAAGGTTTGGAGGCTCATTTCTAAACATCCAAAACTGGCTCCAAGAAGGGCAGCTACAATACCAGCCACTTGCAGTCTCCCTGAGCAGCTTCTGAAATGACCAGAGCAGAACTACAAGGTGCACTCTCCATATACATTGCATATTAAAACCTTCCATGTCACCTCATCACATCAGAGACCTGCGACAGCCAAGCTCATTTACTGAGCTTCATCTCTCTGCAAGAAAATTTACCACAGTCTGAGAACCGATTTTCTTGTTTGCACCAAAAGCACTCCAGGACTTGACTGCTCAGGAACCCTGAACTGCGATGCAGCACTGCTTCTCAGCTTTTGCTCAAACGTGGCCCATGGCTCTGTGTCCCAAAGAAATCTGGTTTACTCCATTTGAACTGGAACAGACAGAGGCAAAGCAATCCACACATTATCAGTCAAAATCCTGTCAGAAACAGGTTGATGCAAATTAGTACCTTAGAAATTATTTGCAGTATTCTGTAGTATACTCATCTTAGTATAATGATGTCTATGTAAATTATCTCACAAAATTAAATGCGTCATGTTTTGCCACTGGTAACCTAATTTGGCAAAGCTTCATTTAATTATTGTATTTCAACTGTATACTCTGTTTCAAAATTCTGTTTAAAAGACTGTGTAGGACTCAAGCATCTTTTCCAGCCTAAATGACTTTGTGCCTAAGGAGCACCTTTGAAAACTGCTAAACAGCAGGGACAAATGTAGATCATCTATTCTGTTGGGAAACCTTATAAAGAATTAAAGTGATGGGGAAGCAGTTTTCAGGTATTGTTTTGCTGCACTGTGACCAACAGCCCTATCCAGGAGCAGGTTTGTAAAGCAGCTTGACAGACAAGCTCTTTTCTGACTGCCTCTAACATGACAAATCATGCAAAATTTAAATTAAGTCTTCCTATCAGTAGCATTTCTTAATACTGAGTAACAACTGAAAACACAGCAAAATAATTAATAAATGAATACCCATTTTCTGTCCTATTGCTGATAGAAGTCTTGTTCACCTTCATTCAGCAACAGCATAAAATAACCTTCTGAAGCGTAGCCTTTTTAAAAGCACTGAACCATACACACGTTCCACAAACACTAATAAAGTGTTTTATATACGGTCTAAATGAATATGCATCAGACTGCAGATAAAGCAGGCAAAATAAGGCAGCACAAGTCACTGTATCATCCAAACAGCAGATGCACTATTCTGGCATTCAATAACTATTACTAAGTTGGTTAAATCAGAGGAATAGGAATGTTTAGCCTTTAGGAAAGAGCAGGTCAAGCTGTTCCCAGAACACTATTAGAGTAGCAAACAGTGATTATTTACTCTGAATCACTGATTTCCTTCAAAACACGGCACATGATCCTGATAGGTTTGTAGCTGCTTTGATGTCAGCATTCAAGTACCCAATCTTGGACTGTAAAACAGAATTTATGAAATAACTTTTGGCACCCAAATGAAGCCCCAAGGGGCCCAGACCAAACACCAGCGCCAGACACAAATAACAGCAGCAGAATTGCCTTTAACAATGGTCAATATTTACACAGGTGGCAATGCAAGATCAATGCAAGTGATCAAACCCGATTCTCAAGTGGAGCACCTATGCAGTTCAGTTATTGCAATGGGCTTGCACATGCAGTGCAAACAATTCCACTTGTCTTATCCACTGCAGTCAACTTGCAGGGGCTCTCACAGGATGGGGAGATTCTTTTACTTGCTTGTTTTTCACTAGCATGTTACAACACTGCCTATTCTTCCTTATCAGCTGCTAAGACATTTAACCCTCTCCAATGGGGAGTCCCTGTTTCCCCCTAAACATTCTTCAGGGTGTAACTTCCTGAGAGCATCAGGAATGGTTCACCCACCACAAACATCCTTGTTTGTGTCACTCCTCTTGCAATGTCAGTTCTTCAGAAGGCAGCTTTCCACATTGTCAGTGGGCATTTGTGTTCACTACCCAGGGGCCTCTGCCTTTCATCCTGAACTGCTATT
This sequence comes from Sturnus vulgaris, assembly GCF_052056855.1. Lineage (NCBI taxonomy): Eukaryota > Metazoa > Chordata > Aves > Passeriformes > Sturnidae > Sturnus > Sturnus vulgaris. The sequence continues at coordinate 113,125 of NC_142260.1, read as the reverse complement.
TCCAAAGCTTCTGCTACAGATTCACCACGAGGTTCCCAGCAGCTGACTCTGCAGTGAGACTGTCTTAGAATACACACACCGTGATTTCTTAACTGCTGCTTTCAAGTTCTGCTGTCACAACATGCAAGCAGAACCTTTAGCTGGAAAAAATGCAGAGATTTCTTCTATTAAAAGTTGCTTTACACAGAAGAAAAAAAAACAAACAAACAAAACAGATACTTTATGCTTTCCTTTCTGTAGTGGTATTGTGGTCTCCATTTTCATCTGCTTTTGAAAAAAAAAAAAAAAAAAAAAAAATCAGGAATAGGAAAAGCTGGAAATGTTACTAGTCAGAATTTAAACCTTGACAGTCTGGAACTTTACTACCAGGTCAGTCAAGTTGAGAGCAAAAGCCCTCCTCACCCCTGCCAACATTTCACACTGTATATCTTGCAGCTTCTCCTGTGGGGGCTGATCCAATCCAAAGAATTTTAGGTCCCGTTTTGAGGCAAGTTTTAAGCACACAATAAATGCACACACATCAATTGATGGGAGTCTGGTCCTACAGCAGCAATCTGCACTTCACAGCCATTGCCATTATTTCTCATGCAGGGCTTCTCTTGCCTGTGGGCAAATGCTCGATAATTCGTAGATTAGAATTCGATGGGCAGGCTCTGTAACCCAAACTCCTCTGAACAAACTCTGGGATTCTGTGAAATGTTTCACTTCACAAATGCTTAATTCCTCTGGATGTTTATATCTGCCAGTTTCACTGGAGGCTGCATTTTATCATTCTGACTTAAAGTGAGACCTCACAAGTGCTGACGTGGATGATGAGCTCTTTCGGTTTTGCGTCACCTCTTTGTGGTTAAATTGTATCCGATTTCTGTAAGTTCTGTACACCAAAGTGTCACCCTCAGTTAAAAGGAATTGGGAGCAATATGAGATGTTTATACTGTCATTAATAGTTTATTAGAAACTACGGTGAAATAAAAGAATGACTTGGTTCCAGCGGTCCTCAGGGTTCTCTATTTTTTTTAAGCTACAGTAAAATTTCATAATTTAAAGAATAGCGAGAATAAAAATAACTGAAAGTGCTTTGCCACATCATATGAAACACGTGGCACAATACAGTATACCAATTTCTCAAAAAATGTGACACAATCTATTTAAACCTCTCTAAAATCAACTTAAATCTCGTAACTATTATCACCTCTAGTCAAAGCAAGACCACACTGAAAATCTAATGAACTGCTAATATGAACACAGGTAACAAGATACAGCAGTGAAACCCTTATGGAATATTAGATGACAAAATCTGGGGCTCTACTCAGCAACTGCTGTGAAGATGATTAGCAGCACATCATTAATAGCTTAGACAGTAGTTCATATATGTACCGTCTTATTTAGAAACAAGACCTGATGCAACTAACAGGGCACCAAAAGGCTGATTTCAGCAATGTTCCTTTTGAATCTGGATTTCCATAGGGAGATGAACAAGCAGAATTGTTTTTATAGGGACATGATGTAATAGCTGCTTTATCCAGGCCCCTCTTCAACAATACAAGGCCACATTATTTCTTGGAGTTTTTATATAGTTTCCACTTTGAACTAAACACTACCTGTATAGTGTGTGTATATATATTTATATATACTTTGAATATACACTACTTCTTCATGCCACTGTTTTTCATTACAGAGGGCATGGAATATTTAGTTAGGTGCACTGTAAAGTTTAAAACAAACTTAGAAATTCAGAAGATACGCTCATTAATGCAGGAACTAACATCATGGAAACCGGGTAATTTTATATACCAGTAAATGTTCAATTAGTCTATATAGTGTTTCTATTAAAAGTATTTAAAAATAATTATATTCTTCAAATATAAACACATTTAATGTACTAGCTTTAACACAGTGGAGTTGTTTAGATGTCCAGTGATTGTAAAATCTCCATGGGCTCTCTTTTAAAGCCCAGCAGCTGCAAATAGCTTCAAGCAGTACCAAGTGCAGCTCTGCTTTTGCTCAGACTGAGGCCAGCTTCAGACTTAAAAGCTGCACCAGCAATGTGCTAAATCAAACTATGTCAACTATGGATTGAATTGCACTCTCACTCCATGAGTTAATCAGGAATTAGCAAATCCTAATTCTGCCTTTTCTGAAATGAGCAGCTAAACTCTCATCCATTGCACAACAAGGAGGATCCTCTCCCTCCACCATCCCATCCGAAATGGAGAATAGGGCAGATATTTCATCAGTTCATCATCATGACTTGAAACTACGTGTGACAAAAAAAGCAATGGCACACACTAAAGCTGCATGGGGAAACTGAGAACGTAAAGAGAAGATTTAAACATCTAAAATAAGAATTGCAATAACTCAGTGACAACTTCATGAAACAGCTTAAGACCGATCAAATTGGCATTTAAATATCCTAAAGTAGTTCTAGATATTATATTATTTATGCTATGAACCAGATTCCTATGTAGGGTCAGAGACAAATTAAATGTGCCTAAATAGAAAAAAGTAGATTTCATGAGATTTTAAACCCACAATGGAATCTGATTAATTTCACATCTAACATATGGTAGGTACATTTTATTAACTAGTCATGCTATTAGTGAACATTACCAAAGTTTTACTAACAATATAGAGACACTGAGATATTCACTGGTTCTGATAATACCAAAATGAAGACATTGCACAACAGAGTAATTTTTTTTCCGGTTTTCCCACAGTTTTTGCTAAAAAACAGCTACCCCTCATTTACACTGGGTTTAAGCAAACTAAAATAAATAGAAACAAAACTCTAGAACGCTGTTGAAGAACAAACAGAAAAAGTGTCTCCCTAGCTGGTGACTACCAAGGAGAAAATATTATTTATAAAAATAAGCAGGCATGACTCATAATTTGGGTCCTCCCAGAGGAACGAAACCCAGGATACTGATGTATGAAAGGGCCACGTGCCCTTCCTCCTGCCACACTTCATCCAGGCAAGTCAGTGGGTTATTTCATACAGAATCCACATGTTACTGATAGCTTGAACTAAAACACAAACTGCTGAAGCACATATCTCAGAACAATATAAGCAATATAGTAAAAGCCTTCCGTCAAAGCTCCCCACAGCGCTGTCCTTCACGGCGCACAGAGAGACCTCAGACAACGCAGCCCATTCCCCCAAAACTTGTCACTTTGTCTCCGAGTCGCACTTGAGACGTGGCACACTTGTGTTTTCAGAGCAAACAAAAGGACTTAGCCGGCTTTTAGGCAGTGCCTTCCCCCGCAGCAGGGCTCTCTCCCGGGATCCTGGCACTGGCCGGCCGGGAGGCGCAATCCGCGGCTGCCCGCTCCCAGCCCGGGCGTGCCGGCACCTGTTGCCAGAGGGGGCCCGCTCGCCCCTTCCCCGCACACAGACGCTTCTCCAGCTGCCAGGAGCGAGCAGCCCCGGCCGGCGAGCCGAAAGGCCCCGCAGAGCCCGTCGGCGGGCGCTGCCCGGGCGAGGGCCGAGACAGGATGGGCAGGGCTTTCCCGCGGCCGCGGGGCCCTCCCGGGGCCCGACCCCACCGCGCCTCCCGGCAGCCCCAGCCGCCCCCGAGCTCACCGGCACCGCATTCAGCCCCTGCTGCTCCGAGGCCATCACGAGAATGTTGCGGAAATCCATGGCCGGACCGGAACACGGGGGGCTGCGGCAGCCGCCCCGCTCGCTGCCCGCTGCCCCCCGCCCCGCCGCCCGCTCGGCCCCGCTCGCTTCCGCCCGCTGCCGCCTACCCTTTATATAACCTCGCCTGGCGCCGGCGTCACTTCCCCTGTGGCGGAGCTTCGCCACGGCAAACGGGGCTGGCAAAAGGGAGGGATCGGGGAGCCGCGTCTGAGGAGCCCCGCAGGACAGCGGGGCCTCGAGCGGTGGCGGGCCCGCCTTTTGAGAGCCCCGGGGCAGGCCCGGCCTGGCCCGGCCCGGCCCGGCCCGGCCCGGCCCGGCCCGGCCCGGCCCGGCGCTTCTCGCCGCTCCTCGTCACAGCTGGCGCCGATGCCGGGGATTGTCCCTCCGCCCAGCTCGGCTTCACCCCTGAAACGCTTTAGAGAGGCTGTTTGCGAGGACGTGGGGTGACGGCTTCAGGATGACAGGGAGTAGGTTCAGATTCGGTGTCACGAAGAAATTCTTTACTGTGAGGGTGGTGAGGCATCGGGACCGCTTGCCCAGAGAAGTTGTGGGTTCCCCATCCCCGGAATTGGTCAAGGCCAGGTTGGATGGGGCTTGACACAACCTGGTCCAGTGCAAGGTGTCCCCTGCCCACAACAGGGGAGTCAGAACGATATAATCTGTAAGGTCCCTTCCGACCCAAACCATTCTATGATTCTGTGATTACACCGAATGTGTCAATAAAACCTAAAAAACTACTTTTTTCTTTTATTTTTTTCCAATAGCAATTCTTCATTTTTCAGTGACAGTGGGAATTGTGCGGTTTCGAAAAGAAAAAGCCTTTTGGGCCAATGGCCAGTAGCTCCAAGCACACCCTGACATCTGCCCCTGTCCCTCCTGCATTCCCAGCTGCCAGCTCGTCCCTGAGTGGACATCAGCTAGGCAGAAATCCTATAACAAAGGAGGAATATGGATTAAGTTTCCTCAGCAATCTTTCTTGGCTTATTGAGGCTTCGAACTTGGTGCTTGACTTGTAGGGGTGTCACGGTTACTTCAGCAATGCGCTCCCCGCTGCAGGAATACTGCCTGATAAACGGGGCTCCCAGGAGCAGTGCTGACCAGCAGAGTGGCCAAACAAAATGCTCTCTGTGTGTAGGTTTAAATATTTTTCTACGTCTGACCAACCAGAAAATTGTGCAAGAACACCAGCTGACTGGACTCTTCCCTTGCATTGGTTTCCAGCTCATTTCCTGGATCTGTTATCTGAGATCCATCTGACAAAAAATCCTCTACTCCACACTGCTTCTCATAAAAACGTGGGCACCGAAAGGAACCTTTTCCCCTTCATTTAATCCTTCTTTAACATAAATTCTTTAACACTGCTAGTACTTGACAACTCTTCACTTTCAGTTCCTCCGATACCTTCCTGCTTTTTCCAGTTTCCCTTTGCCTCTCCTGTGCCTTCGCTTTTTTTGTCATATCTGATCTTCCCTTCTGGGCATAGCTATAAGTCACATGCAGCCTGGTGTAAAGGTATCCAGGCCTTAGCTGATGGGAGGCACAGGACAATTTATCTGAGTCAGGCACTCCACAGATCATTTGCAGGGCCTTTGTAGTTCTAGATGTACAGGAGATCCAAGTTGTTCCTGTAATGCTTGCTCTGGTATCTCTGCATGGCATTATCTGTGAAGGGTGGACAGTCCTCCTGACCTACACTGCTTTTTCTTGGGACAGTCCTGATTTATCCCCTTATCCTGTAAGAACTTAATCCTTCTCTCTTTTCCCCTTTTTATTCCCATCTCAATTTATTGACTTTTTACTTCTGATTCAGACCTGATCACCTTTTCTGCTTCCTGCCCTCTTTGTATTATGAATTTCTTAATTTTAAGACTTCTTAGTGTGGCTCTCTTCACAGGCAGTTGGTGGTTCATCAAATTTCTTCCCATTTTTGGCATTGTGTTTCCCTCTGTGTTACTGTCTATAAGGTTGTGATGCTGGTTTTCTGGCAGTCTTATCTGCTACCTCATCACTGCTGTGGTGTTTTCATCAGAATTTCCCTGCTCCAGCTTGAATTTCTGGTATCTCCACTGTGTCCTTCCTTGAGAGGCTTTTAGTATGACTCAGGTTCCTGTATGACAAAGTACTGACAGAGCAGTGATTGCTCTTTGACTTTTGGGCATGCTCGCTTTGGTCCATGTTAGAGTTGGCAGGAACACTTGGCTAAATGCAGACTTCATTCTGCTGACTGTGATCCTCAGAATGAGTGGAGGAAAAATCTCTCCCTGCATCGACAAGAGGAGTCACAAGCAGGCCAGGGAATGGCATTGCAGCTGCAGTGTATTGCATGTCACTCTTTGGAAACCCTTAACCACAGTTGTTGCCTTTTCCTGTAAATGACAATGCTGTGACATCACATCCCTCAGCAGAGGGGATTTACCTCTGTGTTTCTCCAGTGGGAGAAAGCACTGTGTAAATGTGTGCTGTGGGCATTTTATGGGGCAGTAGCAAGCCACACTGGGCTGTGCTGGGATTCCCAGGCTGCCCCCGTGGCATTTAAACTCAGATCTAGCACAAGTTACACATCAGCACGCTGCCTTGATGTGGCCCAGCCTCTTCTTCTGGCAGACATCCTGCAACAAATGGGAACCTCCGTGCACATGTTTACAATGTGATGCACTGATCCAGACTAGGCTTGCCAGGACTCCCAAGCCCAGCTGGTCTGTCAGCAGCAAGAGAAGAAACAACCTTGTACCTTTAAGCCAAACTGATGTTTCTATACAATGCAAACCAAGATAGATAGAAAATGTTTCTTCCCCTTTCTGTAACTCTCTGATCTCTCTGATTCTCTGCATATTTAACATCATCCTAACTTTGAAAGAATTGTAAAAGTCTGAGAATTTAAACCTACATCTTCCAGAAAACTAATACAATGCCTCTCAGATCTCCCATCTCTTCCCTCAAAGCTCTGATTTGTCCTGCTGAAAAAGTTCAGACAGATTTGTTCTTTTTGTGTGTACATTTTTAAGCAAGAACTTAGCTAAGTTTTACTTTTCTTAAATACCTTCACTTTTGGATATTACTTGTGACTAGAACTGTTTAGAAAGGACTTAGACAATGTCAGACAATATTCCACCAGAAAGGGTCTGCAAGTTTGTAATCAGCTGTGCTCAACAATAGCTCAGCCCCAGCCATGCACACTTCAGGCATGTGACTAATCCTATTAACTTAAGTGAAGTGTATTAAAGTGTTTAAAGGATTAGAGTCTTAATTACAGGCCATCTGAAGAGGTCAAATATCAAAGGCTGTTCAGAGCCTGAGTTTTAGCATTTTCTGAATGAGTGAATGAGTAATATTTGTGTGCGCTCCCCTTTCCCCTTTTCACGCAGCATCCTTTCTGCTGTAGAGTTAAATGTGTGTTCCAATATGGCATTTATTAACTGACCTGAATCATCCTGATGTCCAATAGGCAGGTCTCCAGATCATCAGCTGGTTAGACATTAGCAGAGCTGCCATATATGCTCTAAAAAAGTTTAGCACTTGGAAAACATTAATTTGAACAATTTGAATAGCGTAGTGCCAGCCTACTTTATGGCTGTTTCTGATTTGAATTATTAATCAAAATAAAGACTTTTTAACCTTATGCTATATTAAATAGAAATGGAAAGGAAGAGCCTTGGGATGATAATTAGCTGGTCTTGACAATGTGTAACCTAGACATCTAACTTAGATGTATAAATAATGGTCTTTGGCTCCAAATAGGAATATCAGAAAACTGGGATGGAAATTGCTTTCTTCCTCCCACCCAAAAAGCAGGATGAATTCCATCAAGTAATTTCTGACAGACATTTGTTCAATCTGCATTTGAAACCCAGAAACCAAGGCTGTCATTCCCTGTGTTATTCTCTCACTCTTTTTTCACCTACACCTTGAGAAAGCTGTTTCTAACATCTAACCCAGATCTGTGTTGTCCACTGAGCCTTTTCAGCTGATGAGAAGACTTTATTGTCTTCTCCATTAGCCATACAGCACACATATTTAGGGCCCTCCTACTATGTCTTCCCTTTCTCTGGGACAAACCGCTCTAATTCCTCTAATGCCTCCTCATAAAACCTCTAATTCGCTTTTCCATCCCAAACAGAATACAATTCCCCTACGGAAGGTTTTCTAGCCCCAAGCATGACAATAGAATGGCTTCATTTGCCTGGCAAACAATATTCCTCTTTATGCAGCTCCCAGTGCTATTTGCCCTTTTTGTAGTGGCACGGCTGATTGCCGTTCTGTTTGTGACCCATGCTAACCGCCACAACACTTTACACAGTGATGCTGTCAGACTAGTAAGTCCCCAGCCTGCATTTGTGATGTTGGTTGCTCTGCAGAGAGTGAAAGCACATCTTCTGAATTACTTCCTTTCCCCCTACTGTAATTTGCCAAGCGTGTTGAGATCCTAGCCCTGTCCTCTGACACTTCCTGCCCTCCCAGCCAGTGGGGCTGGCAAGAAAGTTGTCTGCTCTGCCATCTAAATTATTTAATGAAAATATCAGATTTGTGACACTCCTGCAGAATTCTGCTTGCTGTGTCCAACCATAATTAACAACATGCTCATGTTAAATATTTCAGTCCAGTTTACAGTCAGTTCTGTACTCATCTATTTGTGTTTTTCTGGACTTGCTTGTGGGATGGATGGCCATGTGAGACAGTGTTAGGAGCTCTTCTAAAATCAAGAGATGGAAATGAGCCTGCTTGACATAATTTATTCTAGGCAAAGTAATCTCTGTGAGGGTAATTTATTTTCTAGGTACTTAAATATGTCAGTGGAGGGAGAGGTTTAACTCCAGCACCTCATTGTTTAATGACTCAGCAGGTCACAGAAGAGGTACAGCTTCTCAAAAAACGAATGAGGGCAAGAGAGAACTTGAATTTCTCTGTATGTGATTGAAAACACATCACATAACAGTTGTCACTGTGTTACATCACAAAACAGTTGTCATCTAAAGTAGATGTATTTCAAACTCAGAACAATCACAAAATACCACTTTTACATTGCTGTGCACTGGGGAAAGAAACAAACCATTGAGAAACAAACTTCCCTAGTCATTAAAAGTGATTTCAAGTAATTCTCTTGTGTTCTTTTAGGGCAATTTTCAACTTTGTGCTTTAAACAAAGGCAATGAAGCTTTTTAGCCCACAGATAAGTGGGAACACGGTTGCACTCCACCAAGCAGTTACCTGTGTCACACTGTGACTGCCTATGAGCATTCAGCATACCCCAAGGATCAATAAACTGTACCATGAGAGTGAAAAAACAGGAAAAATCCCCACATGAACAAAAAAAGTAGATCTGGCAGAAAGGGAGGATAATGATACTGAATAACACCACCTGGTGGAATAGCTGTATTTGCAAAGTATTCTCCCAATCAGAGAAGAAAGAAGATTAAGAATGGGAAAAAAACAAACAAAAAACCCCAACAACAAACAGACAAACAAAAACCCACAAAAAACAAAACCAACCAACAAACAAACAAACAAACACACAAAACTCCCCAAAACCAACAACAACAACAACAACAACAACAACAACAAAAAACAACCCAAACCAATTAGTTGTTTGGTTTATTCAATATTAAGTTAATGAAAGTATCTTTAAAGTGCCTGTTGTCAAAAATCCCAAAAGATATGTGAAAAAGACAAATATAACCCCTCAGTAATATGTATTAATACTGTTTTATGAGACTAACCTTCTTTCCAAAGATGCTAAAAAGAAGGCAATGAAAAAAATCAGCATTGCAGTAAATGTGGAAAACACAGTATTTAAATATTGAACAGCAGTCATGTACCCAGATATTACAGAGTTCATAAGAAAGCAAACAACACATGTAAGACAGACTGCAGAGCAGTAAGGGCTCTCTCTCTGTGACAGGATTAGGCTGATTTTAGGTTACTGGAGAAATATGAGACATCGGGAAGAGCATCCCAGACGAGCAAACAGGGGCTGAGAGACAACGGCCTCAGTTCAGAAGCCTTTCCAAGAGCTCCATCATTCCGTGCGGGCAATATCTCTGCCCTGGGAACTCCTCTGAACCAAAATCCCTCTGTCTGCACTTCATCCGAGCTCCCAGCCAAGAGACCATCTGCAATGTGGTCTCTGAGAAACGTGTATCAAAGAGCACGGGAAGCCCGAGCAGCTGTGAGTGCCTCATGTCCATCACAGACGCGCATGTAGGCTGGCTGTGCTTCAGGTATCCCCCCATGTCCCCATCTCACACGGCAGCCAGCATTCCCAAAAGGATGCCGTGCAGCGTCACTGCCAGCTGCTCATCCACACGCCGGCTCATACCAAAGGCAAAGGAATAAATCAGAGACGAGCTGAGAACAAGGCGAGGAGTGACGCAGCTGGGACGGGAAAGGAAGGCTCGGTCCCGCGGGAGGCGCTGCTGGCTAGCCCTGGCGCTGGGGACAGCAGGTATGGCCGGGGTGGGGACAGCAGGTATGGCCCCGCTGGGGACAGCAGGTATGGCCGGGGTGGGGACAGCAGGCATGGCCGGGGTGGGGACAGCAGGCATGGCCCCGCTGGGGACAGCAGGTATGGCCCCGCTGGGGACAGCAGGTATGGCCGGGGTGGGGACAGCAGGCATGGCCCCGCTGGGGACAGCAGGTATGGCCGCGCTGGGGACAGCAGGCATGGCCCCGCTGGGGACAGCAGGTATGGCCGGGGTGGGGACAGCAGGTATGGCCGGGGTGGGGACAGCAGGCATGGCCCCGCTGGGGACAGCAGGTATGGCCAGGATGGGGACAGCAGGTATGGCCCCGCTGGGGACAGCAGGTATGGCCGGGGTGGGGACAGCAGGTATGGCCCCGCTGGGGACAGCAGGTATGGCCCCGCTGGGGACAGCAGGTATGGCCAGGATGGGGACAGCAGGTATGGCCCCGCTGGGGACAGCAGGTGGCGGCCGCGCCCTTGGTCCAGCCCAGCCGCGCGGGGATGCTGCACAGGGGCGGGCTCAGAGCAGCATCTGTGCCCCTCCCCTGCTGCCAGCCCTGCCTGTTCACGTCGGCTGCTCCTCAGCCGCTTCCGAACGGCTCTGAAAGGCTCAGCAGAGCCCTCCCCCGCAGCCTTCCCGGAGGAGAGCTTCCCGCAGAACGCTGCTGAGAGATAAGTAAACATCAAAAAGAGCATCTCAAAGGTTTATCTGTTTCATTCGGAGCTCTTCCTAATCATATATGCATGTGAAGCTGAGAAATGTGTGTTTGCCACATGCAGTTGCAGATGGTTGTGGCATCTGAAGTAGATCAAATGGATTGTACATTTTCTCATATTGCTCAGAAGCCAAAATATCTTATTTTCAAATGCACAGAGAATTATTTGGATTTATTTCCCAGTTGAGAGCCTGATTTGAAGATTGATTTCATTTCTGGGGAAGGTCTATGTAATTTCTGAAAGTTAGGCTCCTACATGATTTTACAGATCTCTACTATATTACACAGGTAAATAAAAATATACAAAGCTGCTAAATGAAAGCAACTTAAAATTAGATGTTTCTTGAAATTGCATTCCTCTACTTATTGCACTCTTCATCTCATCCTCTCCCTGCCTTGAAGAAAATCTCACCCCCGTTCCCAAATACCCCCTACCCTCCAAGACTGACAAATCCAAACGCCTTTGTGTATAAGGGAATGAGCTCCAGAATCAAGGGCACAAAAATCCCTGCCCTTCCCTTGCAAATCAGTGTTATCCTGAGTTTTCTTTGCTCATGTTTGGCAAACCCAGATAGAAGGGGAAGTTTTATTTTATTTCAATCTGTTTTCACACCTAACTTTCTCTCACAGACTGTTTTTATTTCTTCTTTCACGTGTATGAGGATGGAGATGGTAGTGGCCGTGCAGCCTCATGGTGCAAGTCAGGAGCCAAGGGAGTCCCAGCACAGGCAGTGCCTTCAGCGACTGGGTCCAGCTCCTGGACATGGCACACAGACCTGGATACTGATAACAGGGTCCATCCACTGTCCCAAACCAGGCAAAGTTAATGAATCAAGTCCAGGGGACATGCAGGAGGGTCAGGAGAACAAGGTCACCAGAGACAAGGCTTGACACTAAGCTCCATGGTCCACCCAGGAGATGGGGCTGAGGACAAAGCTGCAGCTTCACCTGGGAGTCATGGCTGGACACATTCTAGCTCCAGTATGGATGTAGGAGTCAGGACTGGGAAAAAAACTGCCGCCAGCATAGACCTACAATCCACCCAGAAGCCAACTCTTTGTTTTCCCCGGTTCCTTCAGAAGCTCCATATGCCATTCTTTTGCTCCTTCATGGCCTTTCCTGACGATTTCACACTTTTACACCGCCATTCACACCCCATTCATACCAAGATTAATGCTTGTATGTCAAATCCCTGTGGCTGTGGTGCCACCCCAGAAGAGGACTCTTTGCCTGGCCAGGTTGTAGACAATTCAATGCAAACTGCTTCAGTCGTCGGCAGGAAGGTCACCAAAAGCTGAAAGCAGCAGTGTAAGATGCTACCTGTGGGAAGCAGATTTTAGCAAACAGGCTGCTGCCTCCTACCTGAGCTCTGTGTTTTGAGCGTAGCCCCCATATTGAGCACTTCACAGCAGCATAATCTCACACACAATTTTCTCAGCAAAGTTCTCTGCAGGCCTGAGCTGTATTTACCATGCAGTTCGCATAGTCAAACATCGAGTGTTATATTTAAACAGATAAACAGATTCCTGATTATCATCTCCTGGTAAGTCTGGCTTTGTGCAGTGTGCTGAGTCTCAGTGCATGGATTGTGAACTTAGACCTAAAGAACATAAGGTCATTTGGAGCAAAATAAGTACAGTTAAGCAAATATAAGGTATTTTCATTCCAATACACTCTCAGCAAACAATTTGGCTTCATATATTTAAGCTTTTATGCAATTTCTTGTTAGCTAAACTTATTTAACCACTATTCTGCAGCTGTATCTCAGATTTCCTAGAAGGAGGTTGTAATTTGTAGAGTATATTGTACTAATTTGATATAACTTTGAGAAATAAAAAAAATTGTGGCATTGTAATGAATGATATAATTTCTAATTTACCTTCAGAAAACCTATCTTAATAACTACATTGTACATTTCAAAGTATTACATTGAAATACACCACCATTTTATCCCTGGCACAAAAAGTTAAGGGAAAAGCAACCCATTTTGTCGGAGCATACCTTGGTAAATCTAATTCCATTCCATTAAATGAACAGTGCAAAGAGGATTGGAACTTACCATGAAGCACTGAATGAAAGGTCAGATTTGCAGCAAGCAGAAATCAACATTCTTGCATGGCTTAAGCGGATCTATGCCCAAATATACTAGTCAAGAATCTGGCTCATTAACGACTGGATGAATTACAAATAGAGCATCAAGCAGGAGTTTTAGTCTTAACACCTATTTCCTTGACTTGTTACCTTAAATCAGATTCTAAATATTCTGAAGACTGTTTGTTCACTGTAGCTGAAGAGCAAGCTAGTGTGGAATCTGGTTAAATTCCCTCTCTTGAAAGCCATCTTTTCAAGCAAGGTCTCTGCAGTGCTTCTACAGCTTGAGCACAATGAATTGTTGTCAGTTTTTCCAATCCATACATTTCAGATTTTGAAATGTAGCCTTTAGGGCAATTTAAATAACAAAAAACCCGTTGATTGATTGTCCAAGGTTTCGATGATTGGGTGGTGCTCAGCAGGAGATGATTTGGTGTTGCACACTCTCTCCCTTTTGAAGCACTTTGCTCCAGGTAGTGCTCTGTGAATGTTTAAAGAGCTGCAGCACAGAACTGAGCAAAGGAGGACTACAGGGAGTAGCAAGCCCATGCTAGGATTTGTGCAGAATTGTAGGAGACTGAAAAATCATCTGAGGGTTTTGCATCCGACATAGCTGTGCCAAGCTTTTCTTGGAGCAGGCATCCCACAAGCAATTATGGATGACCTAAGCCAGCACAGCTGCTGGGAGAAGAAACCTCTGCTCAGCCTGTATCCCTGAATTATTCGTGCTGTCATGAGGATTTGTAGAATTGCACAATAAAGCTGACCAGGAACCATCCAGTTGGAAACAAACCTAACAAGTTCATTCCCCCGAGGCCACAGCTTTCAGCAGTGCAGCCAGACTTGTTCATTGAACTCTGCTCTCCCTGTGGGCTGCAGAAGGAGGTTAAGGTCACTACTTTGCAGAAGGATACTTATCTGCCATTTTCACTGTTAGATGGGCTGAAGTGCAGCTGGGACAATGCATTGCAGGCCTGGAACACTTCCGTGGCCTGCAGCTGGGCATGGGGGAGGAGGGAGAGGGACAAGCAGGAGGGAAACCTGGGCCATAGGGAATGTCTCTCCCGATAAAAGATAGAGGAGATCATAGATCAAGCACTTCACCTTTGGGATCTTTGCCAGGTGCTGGCAAAGTCAAACTTGGTTTGTGAAACCCAAAAACTGCTCACAGATTTTTTTTTTTCCCCTGGGGTATCAACTGATGAATAATGAATGCTTTTATGCTGTGCCATTCTCTCAATTTCCGTTGTTGTTACTAAAGTTGTCTGACTTAGACAGGTTTTGTTCTGTCACCTTGGTTTCTGTAGCCAGATCCCCTAGGAAAGTCAAACTCCTGGATATCACTCACTGCCACAGAAAGTGAAAAATCACAGTGTTTACTGCATATTGCTAAAAGAAGTGAATAAAAGCTCTGAAAATAAACACCATTATTGATCAAAAAGGTAGTTTTTAACTCATAAAAGTGCATTTGAAGGAGTGTCCATATTTAGGAGCAGAATAGCCTAGTTGCAAGATTGTGCCATTTTATCTCAGAAACTTCGAGGCAGGTCTGTGGTTTGAAGGGAAACTGTGTGGAGAAGCAGCAGCCACTGCAACAAGCTGTGTTGATAAGCAAGCAGGAACTCCCTTATGGCATCCCTTACCCACCTAATCTTTTAGATTAATCAAATAGCAGAGGCCACTTCCAGATGTAAAATCTCTCTTTTCCACAGCCATTGGAGTTTTGGTCTTCACGTGTGTCTTAGTTAAATGCTCTTACTAATTCTGCTTCACTCGTATACATTCCCGGGCAATTTTCAGTTCAGTTAGTTAAATAAACCATAATTTCCTGCCTGAAATGTCAACTATTGTGGCCTAGGGTTCCCTAAGGGTCTCACTGCCTTTAGATCAGCTGCTTCACAATCTGAGCACCTCCTTCTTTAAAGCATTTTTGCTGCTTGCTTTTAACATGAGGACTTCCCTCACACAGGAAATCCAAGTCTTAAAAGTAAAGAAGAAGAATAGAGAAGTCATTCTCTTCAGCATCAAAGGGATTACAGGAAGCAGTGTAACTATGGCACTGAATTGTAGATCTAGCAAGATCCAGTTCGTGTCACTCAAAGGAGACATCCTTTGGGATGATGGGGGCATTTCACATGGCTGAGGGACATTGCAAAGTTATCAGTCAAGATTTATACTCACTCTTGGAAGCTGGAAGCCTCCATGATGTTACATCATCTATTTTGGACTGTATTCCCAGGCTTCCTCCCTGTATGGGTTTCTGGACTTCTGCTTTTTGGTAAACAACCCAAAAACGTTCTGAAGATCTTTGGACTGTCCTCCATAGGTGAGGAAGTCAGGGCTCCTTTATCAGGCAAACTGCTGACCCAACAACAAGGTGCAAAGAGCTGCAGATTTGGAAGGTGCAGTTCCAATTTTTAACTCTTTCCTGAGAATTAGCACACTAAAGGTGGGGAATTACCCTTACCCTCCTTCCTGGTAAGGAACAGCTCAGGTAACAGTCTCTCCTATTCGTTGCAAATACTACTCAGCACTCAAATAAATAAATAAATAAATAAATGCAGCTTTCTACCAAAGTGCTCCTGAAGGTGCTGAGCAGTGGGGCAAAGGAGCTGATCCCCTTTGGTTTGAGTGCTAGTGAAATGCAGAGTCTGACGGGCTTTTCTCTCTTAAAGCAGCTCTCGGTGTGGTTGTTTGGTAGCTCACAGCTCAGCCAGGCTGCAGGTGCCTTCTCTCCCCACCTCCCTTTGGATCCACCCAACCTGAGCCTGGGAGCGAAGGCCACAGAGCTGCTGGCATGTTTTGAAATATGATACAGGCAGCGGCATTAATCCAAACACTGATGGCAGTTCTTATGTAATGCAATAGAAACTCTACACGCCAGAAACAACAATATCTCTTTCTTACATGGGAGAATGAGTGGCTCTGGGACATTTTTTAAAATGCTCCTAATACATGAAGATTCCAAAAGCTGTCCTGTGGAGGGACCCACAAAGTTCTTGGAGCCCTGGTTATAGAGCTGGGCAGCTCCCCATCCACCTGTGGTAGGATAAGAAGGTCTCACCAGGCCTGGGTGTCGCCAGAATGGCCCCTGCCTGCTCCTCACCACCAGGTCCTTTCTTGAATGAGCTCAGTGATGAGCACAGTGCAGACAAATTGTGATGTCATGTTTATATACAACATGTTCAGAATTAAAGGTCATATCCCAAGGTCCTTAGTGAGGCAAAGCTCCTGGCCAGGTGTGTATTTCACAACCTAGACCACACTGGGCAACCAGTTTGTAGTGGGAGACCTCCCTGATTTCTGCAGAATTACCTGAACAATACCTGACTGAAATCCTGTCAGGTGCAAAAAGATGACCTTCCTGATACCTGCTCAGTATAAACTCTTGTCCCAAAGTTTTCCCAGAGCCCACACGAAAGAGCTAGCCCCTGGATCTTCTAATTTATGCTTTTTGAATGTAAACCAGTGAGAAGCTCCTAATGTACAGAGCAGATCCTCACAGGGCTGGAGAGCTCTCTGGACTTGGCCATGCCTTTTCCTGCACTGCTCAGGGGAAGGGAGCTGTTGCTCTTTCTTTGCTGGTTTCTAGAAGATTTCCATTTTCTCTACCTCACCCTGGTTGTCTTCAATTTTATGTCACCTCCTGGCAGTTGTGAGCTGCTGTGATATTAAAGAAAACACACTCCAGTAACAGCATCATCTTTCTTTCCAAGCTTGAGTGTTTAAAAGGGCTTGCTGCTTCTTGAATTCTCCATGTCAAAAAAATCCCACCAAAATCCACTTAGAAGCCTTATCACTTTTCCTTGTAGACAAAAAGATTTGAGGTCTTACACTGCTGTATAAATGAACATTGTCAAATAAAAACTTGGTACTAGCTCTACTGGCATTGAAATTCAAGTCTGTATCACGTGGGAGACTCAGCTTGAGAGGTACCTGTAAGTACTTAGGGAAAATATTTATTTTTATTTGGAATAAAAAGAAAATTTTACCTGGCTTTGTGACAGAGAAATTTGTTTCTGGAACTAAAACTGTGGTATGGGCTTGCTATTGTAATCTCTTCTCATTCAAATTTTTACCTGAAATACAGGGAAGAAAATAATTTACAGTCAAGCTGGGCCATGTTCAAGCGTTTGCTGAAAATGCCTGGGGAAAATTCACAGCTCTGACATTTAATGAGCACAACCGATGGCTCTCAGAAGTTTGACTGGCTGCCAGATTGATATGTCTGTGTATCCCATCAGAGGCCGTTATATCTCATTTAGTTTGTTGGATTTTTTTTCTCTCTGATCTCTGTTAAATTGATTTTTAGCCAGTTTGTTTGGCAATCGTGCTGAAGATCTGCAAAGTGGACACAAGATAGGAACAATGCTAAGCAACCAGATGTAAAAAGACTGGAGCAATAAGAACGCATATTTGTTTTTCACTGATTAAACATGATTTACCAGCTGGGAAACTGCCTTGCAGGATATACTGCAGTTCCATTAAACTAATCCAGAGCACAAACACATCACACAATGTGCCCTTACAAACACGCCTCCTGCAAATACCCCTGCACGCAGGAAGTGATACAGCAGGAACGGATTAGGTGACAGTCACTGGAGACACAGATGGGAACGAAGGACTGGGACATTACGAGACATAGATCATTTTTAGGTAGAGCTACATTTCCCCATGTGTAAGGGATCTCCATCCACCTGTCAGCAGCTGCTCTGAGATCCTGTAGTACCAGAGCTGGATGAAGAGAGAGAAGGGAAAAGTGCCAGAAAAAGAGATGCTGAAGACAGGACTTCGAAGGGCTGATCACCTGGAGTATTGCATAAAAGCCAAATTTGTGCCATAAGCACAAAATTGGAGGACCTAAATACAAAATTAAGACCCTAAGTACAGGCAGCTAAAAACCCTAAAGCCCTGATGTGGTGGATCATGACAGGTACTGCATTGTTCACGATGGAACAGAGCCTGGCCCTTCTCTTCTGTCAGGCTGTCAGAGAGCATTGCTCGGTTGGCCACCCCTACAGTAGCCAAAAAATGACTCCAATAGTTTTTCTTCTGCCTCTTCCAGGCCTCCTCTTCAGCTCAGTTATTCAGAGGAGAGCAAGGAAGGAGTCAGGAAAACACTGTCCCTGCCACTGGCAGCCCAACTGATAAGGTCCCTGGCTGCTGGCTGAGCTGCTCCCCCTCTGCTCAGGGTGCCCATTGCAGACCCCACCTGGAGCTCCCCTGACCCACCAAGGTGGGACAAACCCTGGACAACAGAGCCCTGGATTCAAGGCCTTAGGTGAGGTTACTTCCACCATCGAGTTAAAAGATTTTCTCCAGTGCTGTTTTATACTTGAAGGTCAGAAAATTTTAGGGATAAAAAATGGCTATTGCCCCACTCTTGGAAAGAGAATTTTTACTTTGCTTTGTAGGATTTATTTCTAGGCTTGTGACTTTGCAAGGAAAAAATCGATCAAAATCACATTGTTCTGATTCCCGTCACATCCTTTCTGTTCTTTTCCCTCTTGACTTTCCAGGCTGTTCGCAGTTGAAATCAATGCCATGCCACACTGAAAAGGCTGAAATTCTAGCTTTCCTAAGGGAAAATATTTCCCCACACATCCCTATGGGAGAGATTCAGGCATGTGTCCAGCAGCTTGGGACAATTCTTGGAGATGCTTCATCTTGTCTCCTTCCCCATGTTGCTCTGGACATGGTAATTCACAACCACAACAGGCTTCCATGCCTACAAATACAGGAA
Organism: Sturnus vulgaris; assembly: GCF_052056855.1. NCBI lineage: Eukaryota > Metazoa > Chordata > Aves > Passeriformes > Sturnidae > Sturnus > Sturnus vulgaris. The sequence goes on along the minus strand of NC_142260.1, from coordinate 94,478 downwards.
TGTGACTAAGTACAGGGGCTTCAAAGAGCTGAGAAACAGGGGAATGTGGTGGTTAAAGGCTGCTGTGTTTTTTATGTTTCTGTGGTCTATTTTTAGCAGCTGTGGTTGCTGTGTATCACAACCCTAAGTCATCTCTGAACTTAGAGTCAAAAATACGAAACTGGAAAACAAGTTAATTGGATCCACAGACTGGCCAGAAAGGAATCCTCTCTCAATATTCATGGACCAAATAAACATAAACAACTGTAAAAATGTCTTTTTGTTCTTTGTGGCTAAACACAGGCCTTCTCTGCTGCTGATCCTTTGGCTGTACAGTAAACTGTCCCAGCATCTGTGCTGTGAGTAGCTGTTGCTGGGACTTTGAGGTTTTCCAGGTCAGCCCCACAAAAATGTTACGGCTCTTACAAAGTGCTAGGGGTGACTGCCAGGCTTTGCACCTCTTCTTTTATGCTTGAACCCTTTTTTCACTTAAATCATTGGTATGTCAGTGTACTTGTACTGAAATTATTTGTTTGCTCCTGATTTGCATCAGTGGAAGTCAGAAGAGCATCAGTCCACTTGTGCTCTGTTTTCTTGGCCAGTTTGAAAGAGAGTCTACTCAAACCAACACACTTCTCTACCTGGTGAAGCAATGCAATATCTCAACTTACAGGTTGCTCTGTTGCTTTTGTTCTTTGCTGTCTGTGCATGCAGAGAGGCTTTTTCCCACGTTTGCTATTTGATTTCATGTTTTCTTGTGCCCAGTCTGTCCCTCTGTGCCTCTACTTTTCAGTTACTGTTTTTAAAAATTGCTCCAACCCCTCTCTTTTGCCATCTCAGAGAAAAGGCACAACTGCATTATTGTACTGAGTGAATGCATTTTCTTATACATGTAGCTGAATGGGAGATTATTTAAATATCTTAAACACTCTCTTAATTGGAATAATGATGTGCTAGGAATGGGAGTGCAAGGAAAATTTATATTCAGGCTCCTAAATTTCAGTGAATGAGTAATCAACACTCCATTATTTCCTACAAGGTTAAACAATTTTTAAAAAGCAAATGGTTACCGTAAAAACACCATTTGACTGCACTAAAACAAACAAACAAATGGAAACCCAAATATGGGTATTCCTGATGATCTTTAGACCATGTGAGAACTTTGTGGATCCCATGGCACAGGAGAAGCTGACTTGGAATGCTGTTGGCTGATGCCTCAGGGCTGCCCACCAGCCTCTGCTCCATGCTTGCCCCATTCATCCTGTCATTCCTCACCTTGTGCTGTCCTGGTGCTGGTGTCAACACCTGTGCCCCAAAGCCAGTGCTCCTAGCCAGATCTGGGGGCGATTTGGGTTGAAAAGTAACCCAGCAATGTATATTTGCTTGTCTGTGTGTGTGACTGAAAGGCTCCATTTCCCCCTGTAAGGGGATTCATGGAAAGGCTGTACCAAGGTCTGTGCTGGCAGGAGGGCAGGCAGGAGCAAGGGGAAAATGGAGCAAGCCCGGGAGCTGGGGAGGAAAACATCTCTGACTGATATTGCTGCCAAATATTGTATCTTCTGGAGTCACTGCCTTAGACCAGAGCAGTTGCATTGGTGCCTGTAGCCTTTACCTAGCAAGGCTGGTCTGTCTTTACAGCTTCACTTATTATAATCAACAGGTTGGTCATTTTCATGGTCAGTTTATTGCTGTAAAGTCAATTATATGCAGTTATTCAGAAGTCAGTGTGTATTGGCCCAGTATAATCTATTTTATATACGAAATCTAATTTTCATGTCATCCTGCATATTTGCAATAATTACAAAACACTTTTAATCATTTACCTAGAAGAGCCTTCGAGCAGTTCTGAGTGATTAAGCATTGTTGCCACTACTCTCTTTTGCATTCTCCAGTACTATGCTTTTCTTTTCATTGTTTCTTTCCTGCCAATTGTTTCTGTAGTTAATATCATTGGGTTTGATCTGAAGCCCATGGAGGTGAATGCACAGTCCATCATTTACTTGAATAGGCTGGTGATCAGACTTGCTGCAAATGCTTTAATAGGCACAGGTTAAGGACTTGAAATGTAATCTGTGTTCCTACTGCAATTTCAGCTTGCTCCATCAGATATTTATGCAGAAATGGAAAACTCTCCTAGGCACAACACTGGGAAGTAGAGGTCTACACTACATTTATTCCAGCAGTACTTAAAAATGCCAACCATAGCACAGGTTGCCCTGTGCCTCACTCAAGCACCCAGCAAGAGAGAGATGGAGAGAGGCAAACAGGCAGTTTGTGGCAGAACTGAGGCTTAAATCCAGGTAACATTAACTGCAAGTTTAGTGTCTGTTCTCCCTGCTCTCTATTATGCCTCTCATTTTGCTGAGGCACAGCAGCACATGTACCTGTGCAATATTCTCTAACCCTGTCTGCCTGATAAAAACACAGGAGGCAGAATATTAACCTAAAAGGAAGGGCTGACTCTGGGGTGTTTCTATCAGCCCTGGTGCTGTTTGCTTGCACAGCAGTAATTATGGACTCTGCCACAGACAGCATGAATGATTCTTTCCAGTGACTCCCTGATAAGAAGACGCTGGAAGAGATCATGTGCACACGTCTCACAGAGCTCAAAGTTTTCTAATCCTTTTGCCATTCCACTTTTCAGCATTATCAGGTGTGCTGCAATACCCAGCCTTGGAGGAGAGACTTGAGCTGAAGGGATGTTTGCTGTCCAGTTTATCCAATCTTCCTTGAAAGCAGCAATCCCTTTTACTCCCAAAGGAGTAAAAATGTAAAAATTCGAGCTCAACTTGAAGTGAATCCTTGTTCCCACTAATTACTCAAAACAAAGCACAAGCGTTAGTGCACTGTCCCTTCTGGAAAATATACCATGCTCTCAAGTTATGGGAGTTAACTCCAAAGATAGTTTAACTGCTAAAAGAGTTGTATTTTTTTTTCACAGCAGCATCATGAGCACACATGAGTTATCATGAGATGAAAAACAGGCACTCAGCAGCAGATCCTGAAGTCAGCAGTTCTGGACAGACATCTGAGCTGATCTCAGCAAAACCACATTGTCATCTTCTGACTGTTTCCACCTCTTGTAAACAAATGAACATTAACCATCCAGAAGCTGTAAAAACTAAAAGCTTTTTTTAAAAAATTAAACCCTATTTTTAGAAATTAAGGTGTCTCAAATCTCTTCTTTAAGTTTCTTGAACTTTTGTAATTCACCCATTGATCTAAATGTAGATTCAGATATTTATGCTGGATTTATTTTGCATTACCCTCTGGCCACTTGCTGACTCTCTCTCAGACACTACATGAACTCTGGTGACAAATAGAGCTTCGTCTGTGCCAAACAGGAAAAATTTAAAACTATTTATCTGATATGACAGTATTGATAATAGTGCAGAGAAGCACTTTGGACTTCTCCTAAAGGGTAGGCTGATGTTCATTATCTTCTGTTTGCATTTGTTTTTGTTCCATGGAAGAGAGATTAGGAGACAGCCATCTTAGCTCCCTGTTTAGCAGTAATAAAGAAGATGGTAACACATTGTTTGCTTGATCAATAAGAGTGACTTTGGAATGCAATCTAACTTGCTTTCTGAGTAATTGAAGTAAATAGACTTCAGTTCCCAAATGCTGCCTAACTCCCAACTGCCAAAATAGGGATTTTTAAATTACTTGCCTCCTACAGCTGGTTAGTAATATGGACAGAAATTTGTAGGCACCATCCAGATCTTCCTTTGTAAAATAATTTTCCTTCATTGGTAAAAATCTTCAATAATCTAAATAAAAATCCCAGTGTAAGCACCTCTGTCTTGTAGAAGGTGAGGCACAGGACGAGCAGAAGTATAATGGAGATCACACAGATTGTGCAAGGTACAACTCTTGTATTCTTTCCTAAAATGAAAAGTACTTGCTAAAAAGCAATCCCTTGGTAAGGCAGTCAGTCACCTCAATAAGGGAGCCAGCAGTAACCACATTTTTATGTTTCTCAGAGCCTGAAATTGTTTTCCAAATACATCAGTTAATGTCAGCTTTGCCTACTTCTGGTCTTATTTCTAACGTTCCTCTGTATTTCGCCCACCGACCGATGTTTAAAGCCTGGACATTTTCAAGGGATAGCTCTATAGAAGCTGGAAAAAATCCCAAATCACTTTAACATAGTTGAATACTTGAAACAACATAAAAAATAATGATTGAATTACCTCACATCACCAAGTTCCTAGAACAGAGTTTTTGCAGGGCAAATGTAACCTTGCTGTTCTTCCTCTGCCCGCTGCTGTGGGAGTATGAGGTGGGTCAAGATGCAGCCCAACAGCCTGGTGCCAGCCTGGTACTACCACACTGCTGCTCAATCTAAAACCTCTTCTAGCCTTCTCTCTCTGCTCTTGGCACCTGTGCAGGTGGAAAGGACAGGTGCTGGCATCTCCCCTTCCCATCAGGGCACTCATGCCCTCTATTTGCAGCACTCGTCCTTCCTGTGCAGATGTGGGAGCCACAAACTAGAAAGTGCTTTGAAGTCTAATGGCTTGGTAGCACAGTGAAATGTTAAAAAGACCTCTAAGTCTGTCAGGGGAAAATCCTCGTCTTTGAGGCTGCTACCACAGGTATTTATGGTAAAGAAAGGCTGGTCCAAATTCAAGGCTATGCCTTCCAGATTGGTAGCTTAAAAGAGGCAAAGCACAGGGGAAGCACATGGCTGACCAAGGAGCTCCTCCCAAGCTTGTGTCCTGCAGCACCCAGAACATTCACAGACAGAAAAAAAAATGCTATTCCAGGTAAAGGGGAAATGGTAATAAATATCCTAAGCACCTCTCCCTTCCTGGTGTGTTGGCATACTGATAGTGTCTGAAAGGAATCAAACAGGATCCTGCCTCACTCCTCTTATCTGAACATCCTTCTGATCAGCAATGAATGTCACCCCAGGTGGCTGGATGGGTGCATGTCTGTCTGCACTCACCTGCTGAAAACTGCCACCATGCACTTGTGGCTGGAGGAGATGGAAGTCACCACACTGGGAGCAGGAGTTCCCAAGCTGGGGCATGGCATGACTGAACTGCACTGCTGGCAAAGTGCACAGAGTCTGACAGCCCATGAGAAGAGAAAACCCTGGGGGGATAGAAAGCAAAACAGTCCAAAAATAAGTGTAAGTGAAAGGGGTGTGCAAAGGCTCCCTTCCATTGGCTGGTAGCTGCAGGCTCATGCCTTCATGCAAGGGCACCTGGGGCTCACACTGATTTTGTCCTCTCCAGCAGCCCTGGCTGTGTGATACAGTTTTCTGCCTGCCATGGAGACAGTGTGTTGGTCTTGGATGAGGACAGCCTCTGATGTTTGGCCTGGGGATCATCCCTGTGCTCCAGAGCAGGGTCTGCACCACAATTCTGCACATGAGCAGGCACCTCCTCATTGGAATGGCTCCTTCCCGTGTGAACTCACTCATTGTGGTTCTCCCTGGGCTTCTTGTAGGCTCTTAGCAGGGCTGTGGGCTCCATGGCAAGATGCTGACACAGCAAGTGGGAAGGGATAGTGGAAAGACTCGAGGTCCAAGGAACCCAGCACAGCCACATGATAACAGACTAGCAGTAAATTTGTCTGCTGCTTGCAGGTCCACCTGCTTACTTCTACCAGTTTTACTGGGTCAGATTTGGATACGGCTGCAACATTCTGTTCCTCCATTTCCTTGTCTTAAATGTGAACATTTTGTTTCAGGACATGAAAAGGGACTGGGGTTTGGTTGCTGAAATTTCAGAAAGAAGGAAACATTGTGCCTTGTCTTTCCAGTTCTTTGTAATGACTTGGCTTTCTGGGTCTTCCCTGGGGGACTTTCCACTTCCTTCTGCCAATTGTATACAGAAATTATTTACTGATTCATATCCTGGACCCTGGCACCTGCTAATTAGGTGTCCATAAGGGCTGCAAGTAGGTATGTCCTATGCAGGGCTTCCAGAACTTACCTCAGAAACATAGTTAAGTGAGGATTTCCTTTAGTGCCAAAGTTCACTCAAAAATCTCCCTCCTTCATTTCTCTACCTCAGGCTACTCATTGTCCTCCTCCTGGACTTCTCCATCCCCCAAGTTTTTCTTTATAGTACAGCAGAGCTCCACAGAGACTTACATGGGCATAATCATGACATCAAGGAAAGATGCAGGAACAGCAAGGAGACAAGTGTCCATCCTCACTGAGTCTCTGCAAAGGACTTTTAGGTTCCAGTGATGTCTCCTAAGCTCCTGCATCTAAGCTTTGGCAAGACTAGAGAACAAAGCAATTTAGACTATGTCTCTTAAGTGTTTAATGGCCAAGAGCTGTTAAGTGTTTAATGTTCTCAGGAGAACCTGTATTAGCTGTACACAGTTTTATTGCACACCCTGTGGCTCTCCCCAGTGGGCCATGTAATGCAGGGGGTTCAGACCACTCTGTGTTACTTTCACACTCCTTTTTGTTCCTCTTATTTCCTGCTGACTTGACAGCTCTCGTGATTCCTGCCTGTGTCTGTGTAAAAACCAGCTGCTGATTCAGCTGTGGCTCTCGCAGGAAGGGGACCTGAGTTTGGGTTTTGAGGAGGCAGGCCAGGATCCTGGAGCCTTCGCCTGTCCCCAGGGGAACCCCAGAGCCAGGAATGAAGAAGAAGACAAGTTTTGGTTTCAATTCACTTTTTAAAACTAGTGCCTTTTCAAAAACCAGTTTCCATAGTGACAGGGAACTGTAGCACCATTGTAAAGGTCCAAAAAGCCCTGGCTGAGTATTAGCCAGAAATTCAGCAGTGTGGCCAGCTCCTGAGAAGCTTTCCCCAGCCCCTGCTGTGCTCACAGCAGGGTTCTGCTTCAAACACCTTTCTGCCCGCCAGCCACACTTTTGGCTGCCTGTGGGCTGTGCTACTCCTGAGCATTAGGGCTTAATCACAGGTAAAATGATGTTTGTCAGAAAAAGGAATTTACTTTGCATTTAGCACTTTCATAAAAAAGGAAAAGTCAGATTTGAAGACAGCTTTCACCCATTGTTTTCTTTTGCAGAATGGTGCAGAAACCATGAAATGTGTTCACGATCATCCATGGAGCCAGCAGAGACTGCCTAGGTCCTATTTAATTCTTATTTATTAGAACGTGCTGCCTCTCACCTTCCCTTTTGCTGTCATAGGGGGTACTTCCATCCATGCTACAATCCAGACCTCCCAAAAGGGCCTACGAACTCTCACACAATCCTGTTGTTGTCCTGGTCCCCACCACAACACACAAGAAGCATGCCAGAGAGAACATCCTCCCTGCTGGGCTCAGAGCCAGGTGGTGGAGGTGACAGACACCACCACTTCCTCATGCAGCTCCTTTGCCCTTATCCTTTGTTATCTGCTGGATTATGTTGCAGTCTGTAGTATGCAAAGATACACAACCACAGCACTCTTACAAGTTAACTCTCAGGTAAAGTTACAGGCACCTGTCAAGTGATTTTGTTACCTGTGGCTTTTAGGTAACGTGCATTATGCTTGTGTAGGAGGCAGAGAAAAGTGTGGCTGTGCTATTTTACAAATCTCAGGAAGCCTTTCAGTAGGTCTGGACTTAATGCCTTTCCTCAGGAATAGCTGGGACTGTAGGGGACTGTGGGCTTCAGTGAGGGTGTCTGTGGCCTGTGTGCCACCCAGAGTGCAGAGCCAGCCTGCCAGGCAGGGTGAAGATACTGCCCAAGGGACACAGGGACATGACAGCCTCAGCATGAACCACTGTGCATGTGGAAATTCCAAAACAGAGCCCAGACACTGAAGGCAGGACACCAGCCTGACTCAAAGCATGCACCAGCCACCTCCCCCCTCCCCAAACCAAGCACTGTTATCCCTTTCAGTTTTATGATAAACTGTAATTTTTCTCAAACATTTAACAATCATTATTCCCTTCCTACTCCTCCTATTTTTGCCTGCGTATCCATGCAACAATTTTGAGGCTGAGATCACACATAAGAAAACAGAATGGCAAGTAACATAGTTTTTGTTAGAGAGTTGAATGTTTTGCATGTTGCTTCCTGTTAAACCATTGGAAATGGCATACTCAAACAAGAAATTGTCCTTCTGGTGCAAGACCTTAACACTGATGCAAAAGGCCAAGTTCTGCAGGAAAGGAAAAAAGAAAGAGAGGCATATTTGGACTGGTTTTTATGCCAGTATTTTCAACATGAGGGTAGATGTACTGCACCAAGCTAAGGGTTTGTCTATCCTAAGGTTGCCAGTGGAGCCCCAGAAGAGGCCAAGAGGCCAGAGATATTTGCTTTGTATTTCCCAGCTTCCAGCAACCAGTAGCTCAGGGAATTAATCAGACAGAGGTGAAACCGTGTCTATTACCAGGACAAGCTGAATAAAATAAGAACTCTGCATTAATCATCAGGATTCACCAAAACTTGAAAAGTGCACCACTCTGACTGTCTTGTCATTGCAAGTGAAGACATTGTTTTAGGGAGCTACTTCCTGCAGGAGACAAATTTTTCCCTTGCTTCCTCAAGACCTTCAAGTGATCCCACTAAATTGTTAAAATTCCATTAGAAAGTGACTGCTGGGAATATGTGCAATAAAATAGCTGCTAAGATCAATGGCAGTCCTGCTGATTTAAAATCAATGTATTGCTTGCTGATGGTGCTGGCAGTGTTTTCCTCTGGGAAATGTAGCAGTGATTGGCTTTAAATAAACACAGTGGTAAAAAACTTTATCTGAACTCATTAGTGACTCAGACTCGTTTTAGATTAATCTAGAAAATGCCTGTTGCCCACAACAAGACTTGGAAGTGACAAGTGACTTTGGATACTGCTGTTTATAGCGGGACACTGGAAAGCATCCTGGAACAGAGCAGAACTTCTGAAAATGCTTTCTGAAAATTAGATACTTAGGGTACCTAGACCACTACCTGGTCTGAAAGCCACCAGTCACTTTTGAAAACATGACATGAACAGCATTAGGTTACTATGGCTCTAATGACCACCAGCCACCAGCAAGCAGCTTTGAGCTTTGAGTTGGGGTCCTCTCCCTCTTTGTGTTTAAAGCCTCTCTCCCACCATGAGTGTAGGAGCATCGGTGGTCTGAACGGTCAGGACTGACGGAGAGATCTCTAAAGGCAGGTGTTGGAACTTGTGGTTTATTGCAAAGGGTGTGGGTGAAAGGGCCCTGCTTGGACCTGCCAGCCACAGCTCAGAGCAGGCCTGTGAGAACAGGAGGGCAAGAGTAAAGATAGGGGTAAGAGAGTGAGGTGTAAGAGCGTAAGAGGTAGGAGGTAAGAGGGATAAGAGCGGTAAGAGAGCGAGGTTCCCGTTACAATACAATCAATCTTCTTCTGTGTTGAATATTCTAATTTTCACTAACCAATCTATTACAAGATACAAATCCTAAAGCATTTACATACAGCCTGTAAGAATCACTACATTACCATACTGTGTTACACTTTAAACCCTAGAAACTAGTCTTTGGACCCCCTCTGCCAAGCTAGTAGGGTCTTCCCTGCCCTTTGGACCTGTCTGCAAGCAGAGGGGATTGTTCAGTCAAGAGGGGATTATTTTCAGCTGGCCATACTACTGTTTTCTAGTTGTTCAGTAACTAAGGTTTGGTATCTCAAAGATGGCTTTCATTTTGCTTATAGTTTCCATATTCTCAAAATCTTTTGCCAGGCAATCATATCTATAAGGTTTTCCAATTTCATCTTCCCCAACAATGAGTAGTTTTGTCTCAGAGGCTCAGCTAGATTGTTTTAATGAAATTAGACATTTGCCCTACCTACACTCTGTTTTGTAACCTAACCATTTAATTGCATCATGCTTTTTCCTACAAATCATCTGATGATGATTCCCAGGACAAGCCTTCACCTCTTTTCCTGCATGTTTTAATACTTCACCTATTACTATATCCTGCTTGTAGATATCACTAAATCACGAGGGGATTGGTCACTACATAAATCAGAGCTCTTTTTTAAGGATTTCTAACCTGGCAAATGGAGCATGTGAGTGAGAAACAGAAGCATCAGAACTCTGCAGCCTACAGACTGTCCAGAAAGGACAGGCAAGGACAGAGAGCAGAGCGTTTGCCCTACATGTGAAAAAATAGATAGAATGCACAGAACTGTCTTTGAAAATCAGTGATCAAGAGGCTGAGGGCTGACAAGTCAAATCTAGGGGCAAGCCAACAAAGGAAAACTCATGTTTGGTCTTCCTGCAAAGCACCAGAGCAAGGGAAGCTGTTGATGAAGTTTTCTTAACTTTGTCTGCAGGAAACGCTGTGCTCCCATGCTCTGATCCTGCTGGGGCATTCCTTGCTATCTCTTGGAAAAGCAGCTCAGTAAGCTGTAAGCAATCCAGCAGACTCTTGGAGAGTGTTGAGGACGATTTCTTAATCCAGGTGACAGCTGGATCAGAGAAGCATTACCAGTCCTGTTGCTTATTAACAGGGATGAACTACTAGAGATGACAAAACTGGTGTTAGCTCAGACTGCAGCAATCCCGCCCTGGTGGAATTCAGTCTTGAACACCTCTCCTGTGAAGAAAGGCTGAGAGAGCTGGGATTCTTCAGCCTGGAGAAGACTTCAGGGAGACCTTCCTGCTGCCCTTAAGTTTATAAGAAATACAGAGAAAGACTATAGTGATAAGAGAAAGAGCAGTGGTTTTCAACCAAAAAAGAGGCTGGACTTAAATTGAATATACAGAGGATTTTTTTTTCTTTTTAATTATTAGAATGGTTATGAAAAGGGCCAGAGAAATTGTAAATGCCCCATGATGGAAGTGTTTGAAGTCAGGAAGGAGGGGGCTTTGAGCAACCTCATGTAGTGGAAAGTTTCCTACCCATGGCAGTGGCTTTGGACTGGATGATCTTAAAAGGTCCCTCTCAACCCAAGTCATTCTATGGTTCTATGATAAACTGTAAACAATTTAGATTTTGTGATTTACTTCTATGATGAATGGAATTATTTTTTAAAATGGAGACTATTTTTCCTTCCCTGTTAATGTTTATTAATAAGATTATAATGTATTTGTTTTGATGGTGATTAGGATATAAGCCAATAAAAACAAGGAAAATCCCGTAATGGACCTGCACTCTAGATCCTCCTCAGCTATGCACACGCTCATCCCCAGAAATATTAACTTTTCCATAAACATGGACACACACACATACACACGGAGCACTTATTAAGCCCATACAGCAAAGTGGTTTTATGCCTGAGAAAAAAACCTTTCAAATAGTTAGCCTATAAATAGATGATAAGCTGCCTTTCTGGTTCAGTAAATAGTCTGAAAAAGTGCTCTCAGGAGCACCAACAGAAAAACCCCACCAAAGGCATGGCATGCACAGACAAGACAAATTTGACTGTGTTATGATGGCACCAGTCCTGTATCCCATTTCCTTTCTTCATCTGATGCTTGGTGTTTCTACACTGGGAATGGATTTGAACCAGGATCTTTTCTATCAGAGCTTGAATTTAGATGGAATGTAAAACGCTGCAATATCCAAATTCCTACATTATATTCCAAGGTACTCCTAACTTAGATTGAACATAAAATATTTCTGTTATTTACATAAAATGTAAAATGATATGCAAGCCATTTCTGCTCTATCCAAATTACTAATTTATACTCTGAGGTGTCTCTCACTTATACGGAGCTACTTACCATTGATGAAACACTAATTTTTGTAGTAGAAATATGGACATAATCCATGAATAATCTTGCAGGTCTTTGAAAGAACATAAAATTAATCTAATATTAAATAAACAATAACAATTTTCCATTTTATATTCAGTTTGTAAAATCTTTTGTCATATGAGCCATCTCTTTATTACATACAAGTACCATATTTGCCATTTAAGCTTCTGAGTCTCTATTTTTAAAAGCTTTGTGGAAGGAATTGTCAGGAAACCCCGTAAGGTCAACCCCTTCCCAAGCAAAACTAATGAGACTGAGTTTCTCAGTGCCTGTTTGAGGTGGGGAAGTCAGGACATGCACACATTTTGCTCTTCACTTTTGATAGGCTACTCTGAGAAAATAACATTGCATGAAAACCCAATCTGAGCTGTTAATGTATTTTGAATGTTCGCATCAATAACACGGAGAAATACCTTAGATGTGAGACCAGATGAAGCTTCAGCTGGCAGCCACTGGAGACAGAAACTGCATTAGAAAAAAGAACTAATCCAAAGCTGCAATCTTGCCAGTATCCTCTCACACTTTTGGAGCAGCAGAAACAATACCAAATGCAAATATGCCTCTGTCCACTGCACAGGCCTGGATCATCAGAGAGATGCTGGGATAAGCAGATGAACATTTGGCTAAGGACCAAGGAGCAGGGCTGGTTTTTTTTGGTTTTTGTTGTTGTTGTTGGTGGTGGTGGTGGTTGTTTTTTTTTTTAAGTATTGATAAGCCAAGACACAATCAAGGTCCCAGAAGGATTTCCAAAAGCAATTAGGAGCCCAGGTTCCATGAGTCCATTGGTCCTCCTGAAAATTCTGTATGGTAGCAAATGAACTGCACCACTGAACATCAAAATACCTCTGTGTTCGTGCTGCTTCTGCTAGGGTCCTCGATTTCAGAAGGGCAAAGTCTTTATCACAAAAAGGTTAGAAATTTCTTCCCCTTTTTTAGTTCACCTACCTTCCCCCAAAATGGGAAAGCTTATCCTCTTCTTGCTTAATAAAATTGTTGCTGCCCTATGAACTATTTTAACTGAAACTGTAAGATGAGCACTCAATCCCCTGGCTATGGCCACCCAGATCTTTGCTTTATAGAGGACAATTTGCTTTCATTTGATTGAGGTTTACCTAGCATAGAATTCCCTGCAATGCCTCTCTGATCTCATAGTGCAGAGTTGCAGGGCCTTTTTCGGGGGGAGAAATCCCTCTTGGACTGGTAAGTGACGCAAAGGTTGCAGTGTCCATCCTGGTGCCATCCCATGGTGGTGGGCCAAACTCTGCCCTCTCTATTTACACATCTTTACTGACAGGAATTGTGCTGCCCATGTGGGACCTCGGGACTGCTGCTCATACACATTTTGTCCTCAGAAATGAGATACCAATCTATTGCATAAAGACTGCAAAAGAACTGCAGATTTTTTTTTTTTACTTTATAGAAGAAAGTGTTCCCTCAATGTGATAAATACTGAGCATGACTTTTGCTCAGGCTGCAAATAGCAGATTACTTAATCATCAACTATTTAAGTATTTGTTTTGTCATGAAGTGAAACCTGTGAGCAAGATCGTATTACATGTAAAGTGGCTTCCTGCACCCTTAAATATTAATCCTCAAGAAAAAAATATTAAAGGTAGTCCCAGGGTCACTTTGGTAAGTCTGAGCTGATGCATCCTACTATCTTGTATCTCACATTAAATGTTCCTTGCCTTATCTTTTTGCCGACGCCAAGATTTTTGCAGCATCTGATTGGCCTTGGCAGAAGGATGGGGATGGGGATAGGGATGTAAGCTGGGAGGGACCCAGTCTTGGGAGGGCACAGGGGCCATTACCACTGGCAGCAGGGACAGGGCTGGAAAATAGTCAGCCCTGCAAAGGAAAGGGTTTGCTAAAGACCTGTGGTCTTTAGATGGAGATGATGGGAAGTATTAAGGAGGCAATTGTGAAACGAGAGAAGTCCCTGAAAATGAAAAAAAATATGGAAACATGGGGTAGTGGAGACTCAGGGTGGAGGAGAAAGAGTGGAAGGCCGCAGGGGACTGTGCAAGAAACAGCGCTGCCTCTAGCCCATTGCCTGGTACCGCCGGTGCCAGCGCCACGAAGCCCCCGGGGCGCGGGGCTGGCCCGGCCTCGGAGCCCCTCGGCTGCCCTGGGGCAGCGCTGGCGCTCGGCACGGCCCAGGCACTGGCGGCTGCTGAGGGCGCCCGGCCAGGAGGCGGAGGCGCCGCCGGGGCCGAGCGAGGCGCTCGCCCTCACGACAGCAGGCCCGGGGCTGGGGCCGCCCGCTCCGACCGGCGCCGCCCGCCCGGGCGGGTCCGGAGCCGCCCCCTCCTTCTCCCCGCAGCGCATTCGCCGCGGGGGCCCCCCTCCAGTGACGTCAGCGCCGCCTAAAAATGCGCCCCGGCAGGCAGGCAGGAGAGCGAGCTGGACAGCGGCGACAGCAGCAGCGGGCCCCGCCGCCGCCGACATGGTGTCCCCGGTCACCGTGGTGAGTGCGGGCCGCGGGCGGGAGGGGCGGCGGGATTGCCCCCCCTCCCATGGGCTCCCGGCCGCTGTCCCGATCCCGGCCGCTGTCCCGCTCATACCCCGTGTCCCCGCTCCCGGCCGGTGCTTTCCCACTCCGGGCGCTGTCCCCGAGCGCGGCGGGCGCTCCTCTCCTCCGGCCACCGGCGGCCACCCCTGCCCCCGGGATGCTCACCCCGGCCTCCCTCGGCAGGTGTTGCTCCAGCGGTGCGCCTGCCCGGGCGGCTCTGCGCTGCGTCCTCCTCTTGTCATGTGTGTTTTTAAAAACATCTCCGGCACATCTGCTCTACGTGCGCTGCATCTGCTCAGAGCGGCGCTGTCCCAGCTGCCCTGGGCTCGCATCGCGGCAGTGCCCGGCAGCATCCTCCTGTCCCCGCCGCCTCTCTTGCTCTCGCAGGCACCTCTGCCTCGCCATCCGGAGGTGGCTTTACTGTCCAGGTTCTGGTTTGGGCTGAGGCGTGTGTTGACCTCGGTGTGGGGTAGACCTTTCCGTAGGCTGGGTGACCTCTCGCTGAGACCTCGTCTCGTCTGCAAGTCATCAGGCATTTCCACCACCTAACGACATGAGATTGGGATTGGTGTCACCTGCCTGTCTTATGGGGAGTCACGATGCTTAATTAACGTAACCAGCAATAAGGTAGCAACTCGCTGCTGTCCTGTCAGTAGGTGATGTGTGCAGCAGAACTCTTGGATTGATGGAACTAAGCTCGTAATCGAAGGAGCTGTGCCTTGTGCCAGCAATACAAGGAACTGCCCCTGCAGGTGAACAGGGGCTGTTCCAATGCTGAAAGAACCGCCAGAATAGCAGAGAACCTGCACTACATGCTGCTTTGCATGTTCCCCTTTCTAGAAAGTGAGGGTTTTGTTGGAATACCCCAGCAGACTTAACACATGCTGTAAGGATAACTGTTGGTGGGAAAATTTCCTGGTGCTTTGCTGTAGCACTGAACACCTACTGCTGATATCCTGGTTCCCTGTAGATCATTCTCATCTTGTTTTGAAATACTTTGGTTAAGGGCCAGGCTATTGCATATTCTCTGGAAGGTAGAAATCTTGTCCTGATCTTAACTCACAAAGCTGGCGTTCAAAACTTTTAAATTGCTTTGCCAGTTCTGCACAGCAGGCTGTATTGTTTGATCGTTTGGATGAATTTCCCCCGTTATTAACGTGTACCTGGTAAGTTCATCAGCAGCCTGGGGATGACTTTTATCTCTAGAGAGAGAGGGAAGTAGCTTGGAAATGGTAACATTGTAGTGCCAAACTTATTTTTTGGTGTTTTTCCAAAATAATTTAAAAGGTTTGGTATCTTTGTGCTTCTATGCCATAAACTAAATTCCCTCAGTAATGCTTTTCGTTATAGTGAACTGTGGATGTGTATCTTGGAATTAAAATCTCATGTTGGGACAGTACTGGAATGGCTCAGAAACTGACAGGATTTGTTTCACGGTTTGCAGTAGGCAGTACTTGGCTGTTGTGATAGCGCATCAGAGTGGTCTTGCAGAGTGTTATTTCAACCGAGTCTTGAGGCAAATGACTAAAGCACGAGTATGTGTTGGGAAGGGTGTACAGAGTTCAGACTGGAAGGCTTTAGGAAGATAAACTGGGGAGGAAAATGAAAAAACCTTATTTTCACACTTGCCCTTTTGACATGTATCAAAGCACATTTCTGCTCTGTCTGTATCCCTGATGTGAACAATTTACTTCTCCAAAGGCAACTAATGCAGGTGTGAAGCTATGGGGAGCTGGAGGGACAATAGGACTGGGAGCTGTGACCAGAGCTGCACCTGTTTGCCATTGCAATGGAGCTGGGAGGGAAGGGCGACTGATCCTCCACACAGCTCACAAAAAAATAGAGCTGCAAGCCTTTAGTGTTGTGAGGAACAATTTTTCTCACATCTCTGTCAGTGGTTGCCAATTCGCTGTTCCTTTGAAGGAGGGCACCATGCTGCTCCACGCTGGCTGTCCCGTGGCCCGGGAAGAGCGGCTGGAATTGATGTCTTGCAGCAGCCTGTGTTGCCCAGGCGCATGGTGTGGCCCTTGCACAGCTAGGGGTGAGGAGCAGGATGGCTCTACAGCTGGTGGGCTCCCTCCAGCAAGGCTCTTGCTTGCTGAAGGGAAGGGCAGTGGCCATCGGTCTGGCCACAGCTGGGTGCTCGCCTTGGGGCCCATCCCTTATCTCTGTACTGCAGTGCCTTTGCTGCATAGATAGACTAAGTCTTTGGAGCCAGCATGGATATCACTGCCATGATGGGGAGATTCTCTGGAGGGGCAGCACCTGAGGCATAATCAAATTAACCAGAGGAATTGATTTTTCTGTAGTGTATGTCCTCTCCCAGCACACTGTAGCATCAGCCTCAATGAGGAGAGCACCAGAAGAGCACATGTGAGAGTGACAGGATTTTTCTTGCCTCTCTTAAAGTGATGGGCTTTGTACAGTACTGCAGCAGGTGGCCTTGGCTGCTTACACACAACCTGCTTTCCTGTGTCTCCCCCTTTCCTTCCTTAGGACACTCTTTAAACAAGAGTCAAAACCCATGGACTCCAAGCCTGCTGTACAACCGATAGCGGGAAGGAAGGAGGCATGGTCCATGGAGAGGATCAAGCTAGGACTGCTTGTTTGTGCCAGCTGCCAGGTGTGCGTCCTTGCCTGGAGGCTTGGAATGTCTGCCCAGTGCACGCAGAGAGACCACAGCATTGTGCAGAGCTCGTCAAGCTGTGGTCTCTGATGCTGCACAATTCCTATGTGCTGAGTGGGGAACATGTCCACAAATAAACAAGTCTGATGTCAAAGTACCTTGTAACATATTGTGCCAGGTCCTCAGCTGGGATAAAGCTCTGGAGCCCGGCTGATGTCAGAGTCTAGAGGCAGGGAAGATGCATTTGTCTGCCATCCTGTTCCATCTGGTGAGCGATGCTCACTCTGCTTGGAAGTCACCTTGGAGGGAAGTTTTCACTGCTTACTCTGCTAGGCAAGCAGGAGCATCCTGCTTTGAAATTGTTATTCTTGATACTGCTCTGATTAAGAGCTGTTTTTTCTGCATAAAGCCATGTGGGCTGAGAGCCTGCAGTTAGAGCACAGTACTGATAAATAGCATGTTTGCTTCATGGATATATGAGGTTTAATTCCATTTTTGTTCAGGCATCACTGGTCCCACCTTAATAAAAGTGATTTTTGTCCAGCTCCCCCCACACCCAACACTATTGTCTAAGCAGTTTTTAGTGTGAGCTTGTGGGAGATAGCCCTTGCCTTTAGGGCCTTTCTGCCCAGCAGGCACCATGATTGCAGGAGCCACAAGTGTGCAGGAGATGAGCCTGGAGACATGCAGTCATTCTGACATTTACATAATTCTCCTTGCTCAGAGGCACCCTATTTTGTCCTTAAAGTTAGGACTAAACTTAGTGTCGAGCTTCACAACACTTTGAGGAAAACAGGGCATGGGAAATACAGATATTGATTGCCTGGGGGTAGATCTCTTTAGGGGGGAGTTATAAACGGTCTCAGTGTGTCTTTTGATTCACCTTGCTGCAATCCTATGTAAATGTCTTGTTTCTACCAGCAGGCTAGACTTCTCTCAAAAACTAATTCCTGTAGATTACTGCAAGACATGTTCTTGCCAAAACTGAGAAAAGATGAGATAACCCTTGTTACTGAATTGACCTTGAGACTTTTGTCAAGTTTGAATGAATGGTGAAGTTTCACGTTTTACTTCTCAGCAGATACCATCTTTGGAGGCAGATATGGCATCAGGTGGCATCAGGCATTAAATTTCCTGTTATGTATCAAAATGAGTGCCTTTCTGCTGGTCTCAAGTAGCTTCTGATTGAATCGTTGCTTGAGACTGAGGGAAGTTTGACCTTAAGCCAGCTGCTCATTTTTCAGCACATTCTAGGCACACCAAACAGATCCTCAGCTGTACGTGTCTCCCATGACTTCAGCAGAACTGGGCTGAGGCCATGACTTGGCCACTGTATCCCTATTTGCCTGTGTCTTTGATTTTTTAGGATATGGACAGCAGTGCTATCCAGAGCACAATGGCTTGTGCTCCATTGCAGGAGGAGCTAATCAAGTTTTGTGGCTTTTTCCTGCAACTCTGATATAAAAGGAGTGTGATGACCAGGTTATCACTTAATTGATGTTTTAATTAAAGTTTCCACTTTCCTTGGTTGCATCTCTGGATTTGTACCCTCAATATAAAGGGCGTAATCCTGGTAAGCAACTGCATACTCATTTATGAATGTGGTCTGTATTTGTTTATGCAGCCTGATTACAGCAGGGGTTTTGCAAGTAAAAGCCTTGGTGTACCAGTGTGAGTCCTGGAAATGTGTGGGTTAGTGTTTGTGCAGGTTAGTGTTTGCACCTTCCCACTCCACATCTGTTGAGACTGGCTGGGAAGATCCAATTTGTCTTCAGGTAAGTTGTGTCTGATACTGACCTATCCAGGTCGCAGCATCTTGACACAAGAATAGATATTGGAAATAAAATCTGTGGCTCTGCTGTCATCCTTTGACCTTAACACCCTCCTCTCTCTTAAGCATATTGATCCCATGATAACATGAGGAGGGCTGCTGCTTTTTTGTAAGGTATCAGAGCAGCATATCTCTAAATACACATCTTTATTGGGATTCATTGGTATTTTTACCTTCTGATTTTCTTTAATATCAGTATTTCCCAAGCTTTCAACCTGCAGGACATGATACACAAGTAGAGTAAATCATTTAATTCAGCTTTCTAGTAGGCATAAGACAAGCTGAGCAGTCTCTCCTGGGCTTCCCAGCACAGCCCAATTTGCCTTTGCTGGTATTATTGCAATCCCGTGTGAGGATTCATACAGCAAAAGTCTCTTGTGCAGAGCCGCCAGCTTTCCCAGACACTGGCAGCCGCCTTCCCCTCCTGTTTCAGCTCTTCCTTCCTGTTCCTTTTGCAAAAGCCTCACCTTTGCCGAGTGTGCACCAGTCTGTTGTGTGAGCCAGAAAGGTGAGCTGCAAAAGTGCCTTTTGAATGCCTGAGGCGGTGTCACCCTTGGCACATCTTTTTGGCAATGGCTGGTAGGGCTGTAGAGCCTGTCGTGTGCCTTCTGGGCCGCTCTCCTGGCTCTTCAGCTGTTCCTGCAAAGGGCTGTGACGGCACCAGTGCCTGCAGTGCCCTTCATTTAGACCCACGTTATTCCCCACAGATTGTAGGTAAAATGACATTTCTCTGCTGAAGAGGTTGTTTCTGGATGGAAGGGGCTCCCTTCCCTCACAAATACTAATCCCTGGTGCCAAAGCAGCATGGGGCAGGATACAGCTTTGCCAAGTGCCCATTTCCCTTCGTGCATCCCCTCTGCCACAGTGAAATGACAGAATGGCTAGGGCCCTCCAACAAGCACATTAATGTTGCAGTGGGTTGTGGAGTGCAAATAATGCTGGAGATGGAAAACTGCAAGTAGAAGATGGATTTCAGCCCTGGTAACAAAGCATTCTCTATGCAGATCTCTCTCTGCTGTTACCTGGAGATTCAGCCTGCCCTTGGTGCTGACAAGGAAAGAACTGACAACTCTCCCTGGGGTATTTTATTTTGGGTCTGCACCAGAGACTGGAGAGAGGTTCCAGTTTTGCCACATAGCTCTGGGGGCAGATGTCAGTGGGTGGCACTTGTCTGTAGCAATGGGCCTTGCATGGATGTGCTGCTTTTTGCTGTGTATCTGTGCCTTGCAGCTCGCATGTTGGGCTTACCTAAAACTGCTTCTTTCTGGGTAACAGAAGTCTGCACTCCCTTTCACAGAAAAGTGTGATATAAATAACGATGAGTCTCCTGAGAACAAGTGCTTGTAGTCTGGAAGCCCTCTCCAGGATAGGCTGTGGAGACTTTTCTGTAAGCAGTTAGAAATTTTCTGTCTGGATTCAAGTGTGACCAAATAATTGCCTCTTCCCATCCTGAGAGGAATTGCCTGGGACAGGTACGAACTGTGCATTTCAGGCTGCTGGCTACCTGGCTCCTGAAATTCCCTGTGGTTTCTCAGCCTCCTCCTGATGTCCAGGGTAGCAGTAGGGATGTGGCCCCAGCTGACCTCACTCAGGAGGAAGGGTGTGTGCCCTTGCTGTGGCAGCGCTGCAGCTCTGATGAGCAAAGTGAAAAGATAGACCCATTGTGGTTCAGGTTTTTAAGCATCTGCCAGGGGTTCTTTTGTGAGTCTTAGAGCAAAGGAAATGCTTGGAGGGGCTTGCTTTCTGCTACACAAAACGGAAGATCTGGAATCCCAGGAGGGAAAAGCAATCTTTGCTCTAAGATGTTTTCAGGCAAATACTGTATTTTTGCTTTCATTTCTGACAGCCATTGAACTATCCTGAAAGCACTAGTCTATGACAGTCCCTGCAGGCTTGAAGAGACTTTTGAATTCTTGACTAGTTCAATATTGTTAGTGCTTGACAGTGGCACATTATTGACCATACTCTCCAAAACTCCTGACGGCTATAGCATTGCTACAGATGTGGAATCAATCATTACTACCTCAAGTTAAGAAGAGGTTTTTAAAATAGCTCTGCTTGTGGTCCTGTGCCAGGCTGGTAGACAGGACAGATGATTGGTCATGGAAAAAAGAAAAACCACCCCCCAAAAACACAATAGCAAAAAAACATACTTCCAGGCTGAGTCTTCAGGGTGAAAAGTATTCGTCTGTGATTTTTTATGAGTTAATATCTGCTAACGAAAGGCTTCACCACCTTGAAGGCTTCCCTGCAGTCTCAGAAAGCCAAGAGCAGGTACCCCAGTGACTTTGTAAGGTATTGGTGGGTGTAGCAGTGCCTGACTTTGCCTGGCTTGATAGCAGTAGGTCCTGGGTAGTGCAGGAAGGTCCCAGAGATGCTGTTGCATAGCTCATTAACTAAGCTATGGTACAGGAGATAACTTTTATGTAACTTCCTTAACAGCTGGAGAAACACCGTGCTCCAGGTGTCTCAAGATAGCTTTGGGCTATGCCACAGTTTAATAGGCAAGTGGGAGTGGGCTCCTCTTGCAATATGTGGAACAAGCAGTGCCCTGATGCCGTGGGAAGATTTCCTTGGCTCCAGAACCTCCTCCATCTACTTTAGGCTCCTAAGGGACTGTTCCCTCACATTTCTAGAGCTTCCTACAAGGAGTCTTTTGAGGCAAGACTCCAGTTTCCAATTTGTGACTTCCTTACATACAGGGTATCTGCAGATGCATGTTTTTTATCTCACGGGTGTAGCAGCAGAGAGCTGCAATGTCCAAGAGCTCCCAGGTGACAGTGGCTACTGAGCCAGCCCGGCCTCATCAGTAGCCCTGTGAGCGTGGTCAGTGTGACTGCTCAGCACTTAGTGTGTTTTATATTCTTCTTCCTTAAGCACCTGACGACAAGATGAGGCTACTGTTTTACTCACACTGCAAAAGTAGTGTCTGCAATCTCCTGCAATCTCCTGCCACTGCCACAGCACAAGTGGTGAACAGGTGCTCCCCACCTTTCCTGCCACAAACCAGCTCCTTTTTGATGCTCAGCTGGGTGGCCACACCATGCCCCATGGTGCCCGGGCATGCAGCCTCGCTGCAGGGGCTCAAGCTGCCGTTCCTTCCACCTGGGAGAGGCTGGCGCAGGCAAACATTCATTGCCCTGCTGCCAGGCATTTGCCGGGAACTTGGTGCCGCAGATTTCCTCCCTTCTCTCTGCACATGACGGGAAGTTGCTCATCTGGAAGCAGCCTCGGTGCTGACAGGTTTTCATCCCCTCTATGGTTAATCTGGACATCCCGTTGAGTGTTAATGTGACTGCATGTTGGGTAGCATTTTGACTTGGTGCTGAAAATAAGTTTTGTTGTGGATCTTTTTCCTGCTGGAGCAGCCCAGCCATGCACAGGGGGGCCCTTGTTAGACGCCAGTTTGATTGATCCTCACCCACTGCCTGCTTCTCTGTGCCTCCACCAAAGGGCGACTTTCCTGTGCCAAGAATTTGTGCAGCAATATAGCTGAGATCACCACCCAAAACCTGTGAGGGCCCGTGCCAATTTTTAAATTGTATTTTTCTGGCAAATAGCCATAGCTTGGTCTTAAGAAAAAGAAGTCAAGTATTTCTAGCTCTCAACCCTGTGTTAGTCTGTTGTGGAGCAAAGCATTGAAGTACAGTTGGACCTTACTTTGCTTAACTGAGGTGGGGAAGAGAGTCCCCAGACTGCTGAGGTAGAGGGAGGAATGATGGAAGCCAACAAATCTGCCCTATTTTGCAGGAGTTTAAGAGACCCTGGGGGTGGAAGAGCTGCCTTGGACATTCATGTGTCTGAGCCAGGAGGATGGTCCTTTTGCAGGCTGGAAGTGTTCACGCAGAGTCCTGTTACTTTTGGCTTGTGCTGGACAGCAGAGGCTCCTGTCAGACAAATCCATGTTTTTTTGACCCCTTGCAAACAGGTCTGACTGAACAGCTGAGCATGAGCTGAGTTTCACTGCATTAGCCCTGTGGGAAAAACAGAGGCCCTGAGTTATGCTGGGGAGTGCCAGAAGCTGCAATAAAGACCTGGCAAAACTCATTGCATGGCATAAGCATGATGAAGCCAGGATTACCAGCATGTGAATTCTCCCACATGCAAAACATGTACCATCTTCTGGGTGATTTATTTGCTATTTTACAAGTCCATCTTAGATGCAGCCTCTAGTCTTGTCTCCACTTGAGGGGAGGAGGGTTTATCTATCACCCTGAATTTCCTGCAGCATGTGGAGCCTGTTCAGTAGCCATCTGTCTTGGATGCTTGGCCCTTGGCACCTTCAGCACAAACATAAACCCTCATATTAATTGCAAAAATATGTTGCACCAGGACAGTTTTTCAGGCAGGTTGACTGGCTGGTTCAGTAACTCTTCACCACCCTCCATAACAAGCACTTACTTTCAGTATTTTATTTAGGAACAACTTGGGACATGCACAAGCCAGTATCTTCCTTGACAAATGACAATAGGCAATCAGTTGTCCCCCATGAGCATGTTTGTTCCTGCAGGAGAGCAGAGCTGGAGAGCCTTGCAGGGAGCCACATATTCTGGGCAATGGAAAACAAGGGCCATGGGCTTGCAGTGGCAGAAATAAATATTGATTGGCACACAACTGGGAGTGAGAGCTATTGTCACGGTAGGGCAGAACCAAGGCAGGATCCACAGTGCTGGATGCCAAAAGCCAGGAGGAGCAGCTCACACACAAAATGGTACAAGGCTGATGGGAGGGATGGGTGGAGGACAGCAGCCCAGCTTTTTCTGGCCAGTGCACACAGCTGTGCTCAAGTGTTGCTCAGTGTGGAATATCTGAGGTATCATTTTTACAGCACTTTTCCCGGAAAGCAGCACTTTGCAGCCCAATGGCTGTGAGCCATATCCCCACAGCATGTTGGCACTCAGCTGGTGTCTGTATGCTCATTTTCATTGCAGGATGATTTAGGGGGCTTTGCAGAGAGAAGAACATTAGTTGATAACTCCACATTGTTTCCTGGGACCAGTGCAAGGCTTAGGAACAGTGAACTCTGTCCAACTTTAGCATTTCAATGCAACAAGCTTCTGATGTTCTTCTGTACGTCAGGAGGAAGATGTCTCCCTCCCTGTGGCAGCTGGATTTGCTTTCTCACTTGTGATACAGGTACAGACAATTGGCTCCAAAATGTTAAAGAAAATCAGGGCACTGTCTTATAAATGTAGCTCTGTGAATGGGGCTTATTCTGAAGTAGAGGAGCCAGGTGTAAATTTTTTGGTTTGATTATATGCCTGTAGCAGTCAGAACAGGCCACATACAGCAGTATCTCAAACTGGAGCAGAATGAGCACAGATAAAACAAGAAGCGATCCTGTAAACCTATGAACAGCTAGGGAGGTGGATATCCAAGCCCCAGGCCTCCAGAGAGCTGCATGTGCCACTACCATGTTCTGTTTGTTTGAAAATCACAGAATCACAGAGTGGTTGAGATTGGAAGGGACAATTATTGGAGATTCTGGAGATTATCTGGCACAAACTCTCTTGGTGAAAGCAAAGACACAAGTTCCTCTTAGTCTGCCTGAGTCTTGGAGGGTTTCATTGGATTTGGTTGGATACAGATAATTTAATAAATAATACTTCTACTGTAATTCTACAAATACAGAGATAGTGACTTTACAGCAGTTTAAACTAATTTTTAAAGACTCTAAGTAACTTCGTACCCATAGCAGTTGAGAAAAGCAGTTGAGAAAAGCCCTAAATTATGCTCCGTTTAGAAATTCAAATCTTGGAAATACTGCCTTGTTTTTGCATTCAAGATATTTTCTATACTGCATTTCAGCACAGAGTAAATTAGCAGTAGCAGGAGAAAGGATTTGGGAAGAAAAATGCAATAGAATTTGTAACAAAATGTCAAAACTCAGCTTAAAGCCGTGACAATCACACACATTAGCAAAAAGGATCTTGTCACCTCCATCAAGTACTTCCTTTTCCAGCCCCATGGTGCAGTCCCATCTCACATTTTTCTCTGAGACACAGGGACAAAAGACATGGATGGTTTAATCCAATTTATTCACGCAGACAAGAAATAATGTTCCCCTTCCCTGTGGTACAGCAAGTCCCATCATGGATTATATGCTTGGCTTTCCTCAAGCCACAGCTTCCAGTCATATTGGTACATGGTTTTCCAATACTAGTCTTGACTTGTCCTTCAGGTGGCAAATTGCCCCACCACCTCTTTCCAAGCCTCAGCCACTTGACCAAAGAGAGGATAATCCCCAGCCTCACCCTCTGGTTGCCTCAGTTTTTCTTGGAGGACTTTTCCAAAGTATTTCCACTCATGGGGCCCTCATCTTGGTCAGAGCCATAAAAAGGTTCCAGTGAACTGCAGCATTCAGTTATGAGCAAAGGCATGGTTGGAAATAACTCATCTGAAGTATACTTGGAGAAAAAAGTGTTAAGAAATGAAGTGTCAATGATGAGAAGCCTGTAGCCCTTCTATAAGTATGAGATCATTCTTACATGAGAGTGCTGTAACTCTTATGCATGAAAAGCTCCTCAATTATTATTAGGATGGAAATAATACAAACCATTATTCTAAAATAAAGCTGTCTGGGCTTGCAAAATTCACATTCAGATAGTGAGAAAAGGTAATTCTAAGCTTACCAAGCAAACATAATGGTTCTGCACAAGTTTGTATCTTAGCTTCACTAAGGCAAGGTTCCTGGTGAAATGACAAATGTAATTAAAACCTGTCTCATCATGTGTGCACACAGGAGAGGGCAAGCCATGATGGTAATTGTAACTGCTTGTAGCAGGTGTTTTCCTGTTAAGATGAGGCATTAAATAAAACCTACCATGTTTACTAACCCAAATACTCTCCTGTATGCTTCTATGCACTCTTTCCCCTACAATACTTGATAGTTCCCAGGCAGCCCCAGTACTGTGAGGAGACTACATGGGTTTTTATGACTTTTATTTCGAGTTCATTTACTGCCAGAATTTTCCCAGAGAATGCAGACAAGGAGTGGTAAATGTTGATTAATTTAGACAGCCTAACTAGGGGACTCACCACAGCTCGGCATGTAATACAAGAAAGTTAACAGCTTGCTGATGTTCTTTTGCTAGGGAATTGTGTAGCCTGGTTGTTTAATGGAGTGTTTAAAAATTGTGTTGGCAATAGCCTATGAATTATGTATATTGAAATACCTTATTTCCAAGAAACTGCTGATATGCTGGGGAAATTTCCATCAGATGTGCGAAAAATTTTGAAGGCCCTGTCTTCTTGGGATGCCCTTTATTTATACCCTCACTGCTTCAGAAATTGCATTCCCTTTTCAGATAGTGCATGTGAAGATGTCCTCCTCTGCCTCTGTCTTCCAACTCCACCAGACTCCATTTGCTTGTGCCCATCAAAGTTCTGGAATTTTTAAGAGATTAGGCTTTATCACCTGAGTACTGTAAGCATGGAATATTTCCTGTGCAATCTTCACCTGTTCTAAGTATCTGCACCAAGGCATCAAAGGGAGATGGACACCGGTCATGACAATGTCCCATGATGCAGGAAGCAGAATAAGGGTCAATTTTTTGGGGAGGGCGAAAGAGACAACTTGGATTTCACAGTGTGAAATCAGTTTGGATGCCTCCAAATTTTCCCCCATGTCCTCCTCCAGTGCAGGAGGCCTCTGTGTGCTTTGGCAATGACTAGTGGGAAGTCATTGTGATATGTAGCAAATAAATCTTGCTTGACCAAAGAAATGAGAAGACTGAGGGTGAATCCCTGCTTGCAGGGGAGCTCTGGGGGTTGCACTACCTTAGGTGCAAGAGGAAACAGGCCTCCTGTAAGCTTTAGGGCATAGCTCAGGCAGGCATGGAAGCAGTTACAGTCTTTTCCTTTACTCCTTGTTTTGGCCCTCAGATCTTCTCCGGGAGAAAATAAAATCATAGCTTTGCTTCTCGTAGCTTTGTTTCTCATGTGGAGTTTTCCCCACCTGCACTGAAATGCAGAAATGTGCCAGGAGGGCGGGTGAACACAATATGTGTCACTGTACAGAGTGGTCTCAGCTAAGGGTTTGTCAAGAGCAGAACCAGCTTGTGGAGCCCATAGCTCTGTGCCCTGCCCCTGCTGTGGTTTTGTTATGAGTAGCCAAGTGCTCATGCTGCATTTTTGTGTCTGTATTTATACAGTAGAGCCCTAAGTAAAAATATTTCCTGCAATATGAGTACTGTACTATTAGTGTAATGCTAGAACAAAGCGACACGAGGTTGATGTTGGTATTAGTCAGCCGAAGAAGTGACATCATCACCTGGGAGGTTGATGTGTTGAGTTTTGATGCTCGTGATGCCAACAGCAAGCACCAGGCATGAGGCTACAGGGCAGAGGAAAAATGGATTAGGAGAGAGGTTGTATCCTCAGGGTGATCTGCAACTGGCTAAGCAGCAGGATTTATGAAAATGGGAGAGAAGGTTTGTGCCTTTACTGGCTTGTTTGCTGCTGGGATATATCTGGGCATGCAGTATTTTCACAGCTCCTGGAAAGGTGTATAAAAGGGGTTAGCCTAAACACAACATAGGTGACAAGGAGCACCAGAGGAGTTTGACTAATGGTTAAATTGACTAAATATTTTCAGTGGAACAAATAAAGAGAAGAGGTTCTAAAACCTCCTTCAAATCCACCACCCAATGCCCATCCTGCCAACTGAGAAGTGTTTTCAGCAGAGAAGGTTGCAAAGGTCTAGGCAGGGGATCATTGTCAAGTTCAACCAGCATTTCTTGACATTGAAACACTGCCAGCTGACAGTATATGGAAGAGCAACTTTCAAAGGGAAGAAGCCAGTTCTGTTAGGAAGTTTATTCCACTGATGCTTCCAATGATCCTATTAATTTCTTGTTTTTTAATGTTTGTTTTCTTTAGGTGAAGAGTGAAGGCCCCAAACTGGTCCCCTTCTTTAAAGCCACTTGTGTCTATTTTGTCCTCTGGCTGCCAACTTCCAGCCCATCCTGGTTCAGTGCCCTCATTAAATGTCTGCCCATCTTTTGCCTGTGGGTTTTCCTCCTGGCTCATGGGATTAACTTCTTAGTGTCACACCGGAGTGCCAGCCGCATCCTAGCAGGACTCATATTCTCGGCAGTGGGAGATGCCTTTCTCATCTGGCAGGAGCAGGGCTACTTCATTCATGGTGAGTACAGTGTCAGTCCTAACGGGATGCCACATTGCCCAGCTGTTACCCTCTTTATTTAGTAATGAGTTACTGGGCCACATGTTTTGTTTATTCATGTACAGCTTAAGCCCTGGGCGCTGGGAAGCACTCATCCTTTGACTAAAATCTGTCATGGTTTGTGGAATCACATCATGGATGAGTCTTGCTCTTGAGCTTCTCTTGAGGTTAGAGAGGTAATTGGGTCAGGTTAGGTTTCCTGGGATGTGTCACAGCATCTAGGCTGGCTGGAGTTGAGAAGGTGGAATGTGAGAATCCCTGGGGAAGAGAAGGAAATGCTCATGGCACTCGTCAGTTCCCATGAAGCTACGGGAAATATTTACCTCCTATCTCTCTGCAGGGAGATCTGTCAGTCCTTTGCTGTGAGGATTGGGGATGGAACATATTGTCCAAAGGTCCTCGGTGGAGAACAGGTGGAGAGACATTCATGTTTTGACAGACAAGCCCATAGCCTGGGGGAGGCATTAAGTGGATGATAGAAACCAAAGCAGCAGCAATCTTGTCCTACTTGCAGGTTTATCAGTGTGAATCATGCAGCCTGTTGTACAAGACATGTCTGTTTTGCAAAACATTTAAATGATGGTCAGTCAAGGACAAACCTTACTGCAGTGGCCTGTCTTCTCTACAGAAAGATCCACATCTCTCTGAGCAAAATGAGCTTGGTTTGTTTTGCTAGTTTGCAGACGGGAACATAATGATTCAGATTAGTCATTTAAAGCCACGTTGAACCTGCCTGCAGCAACTCACTCCCTGGCTTGGACTGTCACAAGAAATCAGCAGCAGTTGAGTGTTTCACTGAACTGACTGGTGGGGTTTCTGAAGGTAATTTAACCAGCACAGGGATCACACATAACACCCACCCTTAACTGGCTGCTGTGACTGTCCCATTGGAAAACGTGATGAGACGAGGGAACTTTCCTGACTTGTGCTGTTGTCAGCTCTGAAAGTCAAAGGCATATTTTTTCCCCCTCTCTCTTGAGGCTAATATTTAGTTTTATTCTGGTATTCCCACAAGCTCTTTCTTTATGAGAAGGAAG
Organism: Sturnus vulgaris; assembly: GCF_052056855.1. Lineage (NCBI taxonomy): Eukaryota > Metazoa > Chordata > Aves > Passeriformes > Sturnidae > Sturnus > Sturnus vulgaris. The sequence goes on along the minus strand of NC_142260.1, from coordinate 65,665 downwards.
TGTGTGCAGTGCCAGATATGAAAGGCCAAATGCTCTGAATCTGATTTTTATCCTGCTTCCCAAGGGTTTATCCCCATCCCATTAAAAGTTCATGTAAAAATGTTTACTGATTTTGCTGGGGTATGGATTAGGCCCTGAGGATTGGATCTATCTGGCTGAACCTTGGGTATGTTCCTGAGGAGCTCCAGCTTTCTTGAGGTGCCATCCCTTCTGTGTTGAGTGCTGACATTCCCACCCAAGGGCCTCCTCCCAACAGGAGTACCTGGCTCAGTCACCTCAGCCCAACTGCTTTTGTCTTCTGGAGTTGCTCGTTGAGCTATGGCTTGGGAAACATTCAAGGCCCAATCCTCCCTGTGATCATTTTTGTGCATGGACTGTTCCATGCTTCTCCATTCCCATGTAACTGGTATATCTCTGAGTTTCCTCTCCATGTTAGTGCTAGAGGAGGGGTAACCAGTCACAGCAATTCAGCATGTGGTTGATGTGCTTTAATATGCAAAGGAGTTGGGTTTTCAACTATAGTCTCACAACTGAGAAGTTCTGCTTTGTGGGTTTAGGCACATCTTTTCCTCTTATAAGGAGAAGAAAAGCTCTGTTGGAGCATCTTGAAAATCTCAGGTAACTGAGCTGAGTTGAATGAATAAACCTGGGAGCTGACTCCCTTGTTTGTGACAGCCTCACCACATATCACAAAACTACCTTCTGTAGCGAAGTGTTACTATTTGCATTTCAGATGTGAGCAGATAAAGTGCACTGCTCCACTTCATCCTTCACTTTGCCTGAAAAATGTATTTTCTCCTATTTAAAACTCATCGGGTTGCTGTTGCTGACAGCTGACAATATTTTTGACATCATCAGTTGTGGGAATTTGAAGTTTCAGGAGAGAAGAGGAATAACTGGATAAAAATCTACATTCTGTTCAATTTCTGCAGTTTTTGGACTAAAAAGGGTTGGAAACTGGGCTCATTTGAAAAGCTTTTGAGGCAATGAGTTTATAAAAGGACATTTGTTCATTACTTTATAGAGAAGTGAGAGCCTGGGAACCTACTTCTGGCACGCTTGACTTTTTTCATATTTGCTGTTTCAGTCTGCTAATAGCATGTTATTTTCTGACTAGTGTGTTACTGCATGTGGAAGATGCTTTACCATGTTGATATCCACCTCCTTTGATAGCAGGTAGTTAGAAACAGTTTATGCATTTGGTGAAGAAAGCAGAGACTAGCAAAAAGGCCTTATTACCAGCCTGAGGAAACCCAGAGGAAGAAAGTGGGAGAACAGGGCTGATCTCCCTGATGTGGTTAAGAGGGTCAAACTAAAGGCTGAGAAATGCATCCCCTTCCCTGTGCAGCCATCAGAGTTTTCCCCAGTTCCTGGTTTGATTTGTGGGTGTTGAATGAGTAAACCTGGGAGCTGACTCCCTTGTTTGTGACCAGCCTCACCACATATCACAAAACTCCTCCTGCCTTTCCATGCTCTTTGCCTGCCACATCCTGCCCTCTCCTTCTCCTCCTCACTGCCAGATGCCTGCATGAAGGACAACACATTCTTCAGTCCCCTGTTGCAGAATGCTCCATATACTGCCACTGAAGGAAAAAACCATTCCTCACTGCTCGGGCAACATATCCTTCTTACCACCTCACTGGGCTCTAACCTTTCCTGCACTATAACCTTATAAAAAGCTCTTGTCCTAAATCCCCTCTCAGTTTCTTCAGTGTTCTGTCCATGAGGTGCAATAGCTCTATGAAACATCAGCTCCTTGTTGTCCTCTTTTGTGCTTCTTTTCTTTCTCCTTCACACTGTCCATTTTCTCTAGCCTCACCCTGCAAAACACCAGACCCCTCCCTTCTGTGGATTTCTTCCTCATCCCACCATGGCTGAGCTCTCTATGGGTGTCTGATCTGGTCCTCCCCAAAGGGAGGGAGACACTTGGACTTCCTTGGGCTGCCTCAACACAAGAGTAGTAGGATGAAGCAACATCTGCCAGCTGCAGGTTTCTGTGACTGCCCTTTACACCAGCGCATCACGTGTTAAAAGTTAACAAGTGTCCTGCTGGATGACTCAGCTTCCCAGATCCTTTTCTCCATTTGATGCTGTAGAGTTGCATGAAGACTTTCAGCTCCTCTAATAACCCTGCCAGGATAAAGCTGGAGAGCCTGCAGCTGCACCATGTATGTGTCTGGGAACTAGAAGACCCAAGGAGCTGGGCTCTGTTTGTGGCCTATTATCTACAGTTGTCATGACAGCTTGGAGACAGCAGCTGTACCAACACATTGGGACATACTTTTGTCAAATGGATTAGTGGCAAGTGAATATCATATGGGCAACACCTTCCAACACCCACATCTGGCATTTCTCAGGGGTGTTGCACTTCAAAGGGAAGCCAGCATTTTATTTTCTCTGACTGATTCCTGGTAAGGTTCATCTGAGTCTTGCAAATAGCCAAAAAATTGTTGGCAGATCACATTGGTGCAGTCCCATATGAAATATGCCAGCTGCTTCTTTCCAGCTTAGGTTTCTCCCAGCTATGGGCAGAGATGGAGAAGCAGCCAGATTTAGTCCTCAAGTGCCTTTGGGATTGTGGCTAAATATGGGCAGGCTTTGTGTCAGTGTTCAGAGGGATTTGTGTCTTTTGTCACATTTTGTTCCTACACTGCTGTGGTTCCAGTCTTCCTGTTCCACATGTGACCTATGAGCAAAACACTACGGATAGTTAGAGGGGGTGATCTTTGGTCTGACTTCCTCTCAATGTTCCATCCAAAGCAGGGGAAGAGGAACTACCTGAAAAACAAGAACAATTCCTTCTCAGTCAGGTTCTATCAGTTCCACACAGCTTATCAGCAGAAAGGCTTTTCTCACAGCAGAGCTGTACTTGGCTGCAGCTGTAATTGTGCTGGGGCTTTTTTTTTTAGGTTGGGGGGTTGGTACTATCTACCATGTACAGATTTTTGTAATAAAATGGTCCCAAATGGTCAGTATGGTTATCACTGGTAGTGTTACTGGTAGGTAGCACTGCAAGGAATGTTTTCTTCTGCCAGTCACTGATGAAGGATCCCACTTTCTGTGTCAATGCCTCTCTTCAGGTCTGCTGATGTTCGCCATCACACACATCCTGTACTCTTCAGCCTTTGGCATGAAGCCTTTGGACCTCAAAGCCGGCTTGCTGATGGGCGTTGTTTCCAGCTCCTGCTATGCCTTCCTGTACTCCTACCTCTCGGGCCCCTTCACCTACCTGGTGGCCGTCTACATCGGCCTCATCGGCTTCATGGGCTGGCGGGCAGTGGCGGGCGTGCAGCTGTGCAATGACCTGTGGACGTGGACCAAGCTGTCGGCCTGCGTGGGCGCCATGCTCTTCATGGTGTCGGACCTCACCATCGCGCTCAACGAGTTCTGCTTCCCCGTGCCCTACTCGCGCTTGATCATCATGGCCACCTACTACGCCGCCCAAATGCTGATTGCGCTGTCGGCCGTGGAGACCAGAGAGGAAGAGGACTTCAGGAAGAGGAGCTAGGTGGAGTGCCAATAGTCTGTGAACACATGGGTTGTGTCTCAGGTGCTGTAGCTGCATTCGCCCCTGAGAGAGATCTCCATTTCTCTAGGCACACTGGTGATGTTGATTTTGCTTCTTTGAAGCATTACCTTTGGGAATTACGTTTTTTTTCATTGGCTTTCTCTGAATACAGCTTACTTCAGTGTGAAGTCCACATCAGAAAGCTTAGACTGTCCCTGCAGTAGTTACTCATTCAACTTTTTCTCCTTGGAAGTGCTGTACTACTGCATTTTACTTGTTAGTCTCGAAATTGATGCTGAATGTCTGGGAAGAGGAGGGCTGGTGGAAAGGAGGTTTGGCCATGCACTGTGCTAAAAGGCTTGCTCTTGACTGTAGGCAGACAGGCACAGATCTCTTCTAAATTCATAGGTAAAAGTTAATTTAACCGATGTTTGTCTCTTTTTGTGCATTACAAACTCAGTATGCAAACTGGAGCTATTCCCTGCTGAAAGGAAGCTTGGAGGGAGACTAAAAACATACCCAGATGGGAGCTGAGCTCTGGAATCAGTGGCAGCATGTGGGGCAGTACCCAGCAGAACCAGCATGAAGGCAGAACCCCAAGCAGAGGGCACAGAGCAAGAGGTGTGCTGGCAGAGCCGTGTGCTTTGATTGCAGTGATCACTGCTCCAGGGCAGGTCTCTAGGTGCAAGTCGTCATTGTTGCTTGTGGCACAACTGTAGAGAGCAGGAGTTTGGTGGGATTTCAGGGACATCTCGGTAGCCAGGCCTGCGTGTTCTCCTCACCACATGCACACAGTTACACGGTGCCTACAGCCACCAGTGAGATGTAATGGGTACATGAGGAACTTGGATTTTTAAAGCAGAACTTACTCATTCTCTTACTTAGTGTATGCCCTAATTATCCTTAGTATGACAGACAGGCATCTAATCTTTATGCCTTTTTTCTCCAATGTCCTAACAAGTAATATTCTATGTATCCATTAAGTTTTAATAGCATTTTCTGTAGTACTTTTAGTACTGCTGCCTGCAGTATCTTAAATCTTTGTGTGATCGTTTCCTGTGATCAAGGCCCTGATTTTGGATGTAGATTGCTGTGGTTTGCCAGCTGGTGGAAAACGATCCTCTTTACACCACTTCTTTTTTTCTTTAGAAAGCCCTTTTCAGCAGAGCTTCCTGAAAAGCACTGTCCTTTCTGTTCAACATGCCTGCCACTTCCTTCTCAAGCTCACATGGACTCACACAGACCCCTGCTAGCTTTTCCCTTGTGTTGAGAGGTGCTGAGTGGGTCTCCTGCTCCTCTCCAGCCTCACCTGGTGTGCCTGGCAGGGAATAGGCATTGCCTCCCCATGACTTCTCCATCAGTGCAAATGCAGCCAGTATTACAGAAATCTCGGTTAACCACCCTGACCCCCTGGGGGCATCTGCTGCTTTTCAGACAGGGATCAGAAAGGGCAGCTGCATTATGGAGAGGGAATGCACTGTAGGTAGCACAGCCCCATGTAATCCCTTCCCTTTAATGCTGTTATGTAATACTGTCAGTATTCATTCACTGGCACATCGGGGCCTGCCTGGAGTAAACAGCTAAGGGAATTTAGAGCCATAAACCATTTTCATTCATCAGCGTTGCTTATCTCCTGGCCACACATTGAACCCTGCACTGTAGCTCTCTGCAGATGTCATTTGCTGTTACTCAGCTTGGCTGTTTGCAGAGTGACCCAGCTAAGCATTTGGGGTGAGTCCCACCATCGTCCCAGCATGTGAACAAACAGCACACTGCAGTCTTTAAGTCCCAGCTCCTTGGCATGGGTCAGTCCAGCACACTCAGTCCTTAGCTGGCAGTTCTTCAGAGGAGCTCCCCCACATCCTGAGCTTCCCTTTGCTTCGAGGGAAATGCTTGCGTGATAAAGTAAGCTTTATTTAAAAGTCTTGAGTTTTGATTATTTTTTTCCTCTCTAGAAACGAGTAGTTTACCTGAAAATAGCTGAGTTGCTTTTCTGTGTGCTTTTTCTTCTTGGCTCGCTTTGCTGTCCTGCTCTACCATCAGCCACTGGATACTTGCAGAAAAGAGTCTTGATGTGTTATTAGGAGGTCCCTCCTCTCCACAGGCCTTCAGAGGTGCAGTTTCTGGTGGCAGAGGTCTCTAGGTGGGACAGGAGAAACTTGTGAAGCCTAAGTGGGCTGTTGTTCCCTTGCTGTCCTGGGGCAGATCACCTGGAGTGACTTGGCTGGGACACATTGGCCAGTCACATTGGCTCCATCCCAGTGCTGCAACAGCTTCAGCCTTCCTGGGAACACAAGGCAGAGCCCTCAGCATGCAAAGGAGAGTCCTGGTTGGCTTGGAGGCTTTCTGGCAAAGGCTCTTGGTCTTCAAAATCTCTCTCTGGCTCTGCATTCCTCTTTCTAATCCGTATTATTTGAATGAGACTATTTTCCTGGAGGCTCTTTCCTGCTGGGAAGAGACCAGCTGCTGTGGACTGTGATCTGACACAATTTTGAGATACCCAAATCCTCAGAAGTACTAAGCAGTTGATGGCAGGCTGTTAAATAACTTTTCTTGGGATTAAAACTGTTCCCTCAACCCCAGCGAGGGCAATCTTCACTTTGAAATAGAGCAAAAAAATGAGTGGTGTTCATATGTGACCATGTTGCTGTCCTGTTGCCTCTTTGCATTGTAAAACTGAGGTTCGATCCATTCTTCTCCTTTTCAGGAGCACAGTCCTTGAGAGTCCTTTGGCTCTTTAATTGGACATATAAAAGATGCAGCACGTTCACTTCAGCCTCTTTCTGTGGGCAGATCCTCCTTGCAAAGAACTCCCAGGGCCAGTCAAAGAAGCAGTGCTAATTACAACTTGTTTTTAAGTGCTAGTAATTCATCTGGGCTGTGTCACAGGGTGATGCTCATGTACAAATGACAGTTCAAGATGAACAAAGCCAGAAGATTTTAACTTCAAGCTTTATTCTTACTCTGTGCTGAATACCTAGCTTCTTACTCCTCCATATTGAGGCATCTGTAAGACCAATTGGTCTAAGAATTAATCTTACATGGCTTTTGAGTTGATTACTGAAGGTTTCATGTTGTCATCAGTGGAGGTAATTTATATATTTTTACACAAGCTTATAAAATTCCCAAGAGGAGCTTGGCAACTTGAAGTGGATTTTCAAAGTTTTCCAGTCCTGTAGCTTGACACTAACTCCTACATTTTCATCTTGCTATCATGGTGTTTTTGGGAGCTGTTCTGGAAGAAGCAGATCAAAGCAAACAGCAACTGTAGAGCTTAGTGGCAGGTGCCTCTTTGCTTGGTTTCTGAATACAGACAGGGTCTCTTATGCAGAGGCATCATAACTATCTTCTTGGAAGAGGATGGGAAGCTGCTGTCTTCTCATGACAGAAATCCTCCTGGGTAATTCTTCTGCCTTTTATCCATGCTCACTCATTTTATGGCCTTGGGTGAGTCACTTAAATTTTCTGGGGCCAGGTCCACATCTGGTGTATGAGGGCCAGTGCAATGCCGAGTTATTCCAGCAGGGGACCAGGCTCTCACCCCATTCTAAAGTGGAGCTATTAGCCCTTACCTACCTCACAAGGGTGTCGTGAGGATTGATGTTCATACAGCACTTTGAAGATGTCAAGTGCTGTGTTAAGTCGCAAGTATTATCCAACTTTAATGTTAAAATTGCTTTTAGGGACCTGCAGGACTTCTCTTTAAACATGGAATATGTGACTGCCTTTTCAATTTGCATCAGATAGAAAAAAAAATGCAAAATATTTATTCATGCTGGTTAACAGGATGGGCTCAACTACACTCGCACTCTGAGGGAGGTTTAGCTTAAAAATCGGAACTCTCTAATTTCAGTTTTGTAAATAGTTTTTAGTTCTTCTAAAAGGCTTGACCAAATTCTTAGATGTGAACCTTGTGTCCAACTTTTGCAGTCTGGTCTTGTCCTTCACTGTTAGCTACAGTAAGTATAATCCAACCAAAACAGAATATCTCACAGTCTGCTGGGGCTTTTGAACAAGCTGGAACAGAAAATGAAGTCATTCTGTTCAACTTTCAGGCTGCAGAAGTTCAGCTTGGTTTCACGAGGCAACTTTCAAAGGGATGTTTAATTTCTCTGATTGTAAGTTTTACTGGCTTTAAAATCAGCAGAGAGAGAAAGCCTTGATGGAATCAATAAGGTCAGCACATCCTTCTTGAATTCCTTTCTTTTCACCTGAATCAAGGAAGCAGTGGGCTTTGCAGCAGAGGAAGTGCTTGTACCACCAGTCCTATGGCCCAGAACAGAAGTTGATCTAGAAATACAGCTCTCAACCATCACCATGTTCTCAACTAAGATAAAAATGCTGCTGTTCACTGATCTAAATCTGGACCACAGCTAGAAACTACCTAGTTTTTGTAGCACTAGCTGTTGTACAAACACAAATGAAGGCAAGGAATTACACACCAAGGAATATGAACTGTGTACACGTGAAATGGACCATAATTTTGAAGCAGCTGCAGTAAAACCTTAATATGAACTCAGAAGCAAACACAATGCAAATTTTTATGGTTTCTTTAAAATATTTGATAGGTTCTCATTTTCTTAGTTTGGAGAAAAATTTCTTAATGTTATTTTATTTTTGCTCTTACTGTAAAGAATAAAAATACACAACTCTAGACGGACTACAAATGAAAACAGGCGGCCAGTTGTCAGGAACGCCAAAAATTCTGTGGCTTGTATTGCTTCTGTGGTGACACTATGCTGCTGTTCGGTGAACTACTGGAGTGGTGTGATGGCTCAAGAGTGAGGTGGTAGCATAGGATGCAGGGGTTGAACCACCAAGACTTCAGTAGGAACATGACTGGGCCAATTCGGATCAGTCAAAAGACAGAGCATACAGAAATAAAAGACACCTTTTCCTGACAGAAGAAAAGCAAGAAACCAAAACCAGCCCGTTGGGCAATGGTGCTGAATCACTATAAACATATTTATCTAGACCCTGCTGGTGCAGGTTCCTGCTGGACCAAGCCTTGCTCCTAATTCAGCTGAGGAGGCTTGCTCCAAGCCTATGGTGCTGGCAGGGTCAGGTCAGCAGAACCTGAAGCTTAGCTAAATAAAACACAAAAACCAGAAAGCAAAAACAAAAACAAGAACACCCCCCCCCCCCCCAACCCCAAAACTAAACAAACAAAACAAGAAAAAACAAGGAAGGAAAAAGCAAATGCCACCGGGCAAGTGTCAGTTCTGCCTGCCTGAGAATGCAGAGTGGCTGGTCTGTCCTGAACACTAACCTTTATCTTGGACCCGTGTGAGTCTCTTGCTCCAGCCCCTCTCCCACGCATTCCAGGCAGAGTGCACTGAAAGATATGCCTGAAACAGCTGCTCTCCTCTGGGGAGTCAAGCACTTTGCCATGTCTGAAAGTCTCTAGCACTTAGTTTCTTTACTGTGATTGCAAAGGTGACCACATACAGTACAGCCACTTGATCTGGGATCTTTTCTTAACACATTTTTATGCTGGTTTTACTATCTTAATTCTTTGTTTGGAATGTAATTTTTTTCTCATTTCTTCTGTGTGTAACAGCAATTAAAAATATTAATTTACTGGGTATTTTTACTGTGCAGATACAACATCTCTTTGCTCATTTTCTGTTTCTGTCACTGTTTCAGCACAGAATATGATGCCTCTGTGTGGTGGGGAGCTTTTTGCCACTGTTCTACGCACTGTTTATGCTGGAGCTGCTCAGCACTCCACTAAAGCTGAGTGTCACAGTCAGCCACAGGATTCCTCCCTGGGGAACCCTGAAAAACACCCACGTGCAGCCTACAGAGCACATCCAACACAAACCAACCAGGCACCTGGCTGGTGTTACACCACAACCCGGGTGCCCTGGGATGCCAATCTCTGGAGCAAGCTTGCCCCTTGCTACTCCATCCTGTCCTAGACTCGATGGCAATTTGTCCACACTTCCAGGGAGAAGGGAGCTTGCTGCAGAGGACTGCTCCAGGAAGACTGCTCACTGCCAGGAATTCCCAGACAAATGGCCACATCTCTCTTGCCCCTCGCCCCAGGAAAAATCTCCAGGAGGAAAGGTGTGGAGTAGTCTGCACATTTTTCTCTGGTTGGGGATCTGATGCCAGCTTCTTCAGCTGTTTGATGCAGTGGCACAGATATTTTGTTCATTAATCCTGAACCAGGCCATCTGTCACTAGTGGAACAGGTTTCAAGGATTTATAGCATAGAAACGTAGCAGGTGTAAGCGCTCCCCGTCAATTAAATGGATCTGCTTGCAGGCTTAATGGAGACTCCTTCATACTCCCCTTCTGAGGTGGAATGGTTCCTGATGTGAGAATTAATCAGTACCAGGCAGAAATACAACCAAATTATTTTCAGGGCAGCCTAAAGGGGTTAGCAGGAGGCAAAAGCGGGTGATTCTCTCTTCTCCTTTTTATTTGGTCTTTCATAATTCCTTTCAAAAACTTAGAGGCCTGCTGGGAGAAGCATCCTGTTTCCTCATACCTCCTTCCTAGCTCCAGATGGAACAAAAGTGACACAATATTCTCAGACTGTGTCTGAGATTCTCAGAACAGATTCTGACTCTGACTTCTGATTCTCTCACACAGATTCTCAGTGTGTCTGAGTGTTGGCCACTGCTATATTTTTATTCCACAACTGGGTCCTGGAAGATTTCAGTCTACATTAAAAGAACCAGCATCAATGTATGTACATTTGTGTTGATCTACCTACCAGCCGGTTCAGTGGTTCAGATTTTCTGCAATCCCTTATCTAGGCATGACCACCAGCAGTGAAGTTCCTGCACTTTCTGTGGCCAGCTCTTTGTAAAAGTGACTCCCTCATTTGCAAAGCTGTATTTACATTCTCGGTATTGTGAGGATTTAAGTATTTCAGATTTATGGTTTACTCTGTGTCTATATACAATCTCACACAAAGAAGCTTAAAATATCATGGAGCTCCTGCTGGTCTATCTGGAGAAAAGGAGGCAGAATCCAAGTTTCTTCTTGTACCTGGAAGCAGGATTCTCTCCAATCTTCGGCCCCTTTTATTACCATTAACATACATTAGCAGAGAGTATTAAAAACATCATCTTTAACATCCTACAGCGTGAGTTATACTGGGAATACTGGGAATGAAATCCTTTTCCCTGGGAAACAAAAGTCACCCTGCCATGTTCCTGGCATCACTCAGGAGGAGGCTTTTGACGCCCCAAAGGCAGCCAGGGTTCCAGGTGGTTCCAGCTGTGGTACGGGAGCAATCCCTGTCCATGTGGACTTTCAGCAGGCACAAGCCCGGATGGGTGCACAGCTCTCCCGAAATAAACTGTGGCCCTTTTCCCTGGGAAAACCAAACTCACACTCCCAGGTTCCTGAGATCAGTTTGGAGGAGGCTTTTGGCATTCAAACTGCTGCCAGGTTTCTAAGTGGTGACAGGTTGTTTCTGCGAGGTTTCCTGCCTTATTAGGAGAAAATAATTCTATGTTCAGGGAAAACATTCAAAGAATAGAAAAACAAAAATATAAAAATAAAAATATATTTGTATAAATATAAAATTTAAACAGATAAATCTTATCTATATTAAATATATAGTATATAATATAAATAATGCAAATAAAAGAATATCTATAAATATAAATTATAAATATGAAAATAGAAATATGAAAATAGTATAGTTTAAAATAAATGATTTATTGGTTTTTATTTGGTTGGAGGCTGGTTTTTTTAAATAAATAATATAAAAAATATACAAATATACAATAAATATATACAGACATAAAATTATAAATATATATGCATATCTAAATATATGTAAGTATAAATACATATAAAATGTAAATAAATATAGGTATATATGTATAGTATTTAATATAAATATTCTATATTATTATAGTGTATTTTAATATATAATATGCATAATATAGATATATGAATATAAAGTACAGCTATCAGTATGAAAACTATAAATAGAAAAATATATTTAAATATAGTTTAAAATAAAGGGAGTTTTAGTTTATTTGATTAGAGGTAGGACTTTTAAATAATAGCAAAATATAAAAACATAAAATATATATCTAAAAATTTATACATAAAATAAAAATAAATATTAGCAATATAAAGATATATATAAAATGAATAATAATATCGTATATGTGGTATACTGTAATAGAAATTAAATTGAATATATGAAATATGTATAGATCATTAATAGGGATATTAGATCGGCGATCGTTCGATCGCGCCTGCCGATCTGGGCTCGATTGCTTGGCACTGCTAGGCTGAGAAATGAAATTAATTAATAATAAATAAATTTTTAAAAAAATTCTTTAATTTTCTGTGAATTTGGGAATTTTTTTTATTCCCCTGGACCCCTCCCGAAATAAAATCCCTCATTTCCCACGGAATTGGGGATTTTGGGACCACCCACCCACTAAATGAAATCCTTTTCTTTCCATGGATTTGTGGATTTTTTGGGATCCCCCTCTCAAAAAAATTCCATTCATTTCCCGTGGATTTGGGATTTTCTTAGGGTGTTCCCCAGAACCCTCAATTTTTTTTCGGGATCGCTCCCTGAAAAATTCCCAGAGATTTCTCTCCAAAGTCCTGCTGATCCCAGGGACCCCTCCCCAAAATTCCGAGGCTCTTCCTCTCCAAAATTCCGTTTATTGGCGGGGTCCGGGAGGATTTTGGGGGGGTCGGGGGGGATTCTGGGGGGTCAGGGTGGATTTTTGGGGGGGTTCAAGGGGAACTTTGGGATCACTTCTGGGAGAAGCTGCTCTGGGATCCCAGGGGATTTTGGGGTGGGGGGGGGGGGGGTCGGTGTAAATTTGGGAGCGCCCGGGGATTCCGGGGGGATTTTCCCGGGTATTCCGGGGGGATTTCCCCAGGGATTCCGGGGGGATTTCCCCAGGGATTCCGGAGGGATTTTCTCGGGTATTCCGGGGACTCTTCTGGAACTGCTGGAGCGGGTCGTGCTCCCCGTAGGTCTCCCGGTGCCGCTCCAGCTCCTCCCGCTGCCGCCGCAGCCGCGGGGGCATCTCCAGGTAAAGGTTGGAGAAGAGCAGGTGAGGCGGCGGCTTCGCCTCCCGCTCCGCCTGCTCGAAGGCCTCCAGCACCTGCGGCAATTCCCCAGCTCTGGAATTCAGGGAATTCCAGGAATCCTCGCCTTTCCCAGCCCCCCAAACCGGCAGATTCCTGCCTCAAATCCTGCATTGTTTCGGCGGGCAATTGGGGTTTTCACTGCGATGAAATCCTGGCGCAGAATCTTGGTTATTCATCCCAAAAATCCCCGTGGTTTTGCATCCCCAGATTCCAGATATTTGCCCACCTCAACCCCCCTCCCTCCCCCCCCCAAAAAAAAAAAAAAAAAAAAAATCCCAGCTCAAAATCTTTGGGATCTCTCAAAAAAATCCCAGGGCCCCTTCCCCTAAATGCCAAAGCTCTCCTGTCCATGAACACCAAAAATTTCCCTCCCCAAATCCCAGTGTTACTTCCCCACAACCACAACATGACCCCAAAATCCCATAAATTCTCTCCTCAAATCTCAGGATTCCTTCCCCAAAATTCCTAATATTTCCTACCCCAAAATCCTTAAACTTCCCATCCCAGAATCCCACAAATCCCCCCCTCAAACCCCAGGGATTCCTCTCCAAAATTCCGAATATTTCCCACCCCAAAATCCCATAAATTTCACCCTTAAATCCCAGGTTTTCTCCACCTAGAATCCCAACAATTTCTCTCCCCAGATCCCAGGGATTCTTCCCCAAAATGCCGAGTATTTCCCACCCCAAATCCTTAAGCTTTCCATCCAAAAAATCCCATAAATTCCCCCCCTCAAACCTTAAGGACTCCACCCCAAAACACCGAATATTTCCCACCCCAAAACCCCTAAACTTCCAAACTAAAATCCCAGCGATCCTTCCCCAGAATCCCAGCGATTTCTCTCCCCAGACCCCATGGATTCCTCCCCCCAAAATTCCGAGTATTTCCCACCCCAAAACCCCATAAATTCCGCCCCCCCCCCCCCAAACCCTAAGGACACCACCCCAAAACACCGAATATTTCCCAGCCCGAAACCCCATAAATGCCCCGAAATCCCATCAATCCGCCCCAGAATGACCATTTTCTGGGAGCTCTCTCTCCAGGCCTGCTCCTGCTGCTCGTCCCACCAGCCCCTCCTGCCCAGGTAGAGGCGCAGGCGGGAGATGGGATGGTCCTGCCTGTCCCAGGAATTCACCTCGTCCACCAAGCGGTACGCTGAGCTGTCACCGCTCATGCTGTGGTGGCCAATCCTGGGGAAGAAAATCAGTGCGAAATGGGGGAAAACATCAGTGAGAAATGGGAAAAAATCAGTGAGAAATGGGGAAAAAATCAGTGAGAAATGGGGAAAAACATCAGTGAGAAATGGGAAAAAAATACATGAAAAATGGGGGGAAAAAATCCATGAAAAATGGGGGAAATAATCAGTGAGAAATGGGGAGAAATGGGGAAAAATCAGTGAGAAATGGGGGGGAAAATCAGAGAGAAACTGGGAAAAATCGGGAAAAAAATCCATGAAAATTGGGGGAAAAAATCAGTGAGAAACGGGGAAAAAATCAGTGAGAAATGGGGGAAAAAAATCAGTGAGAAATGGGGAAAAAATCAGTGAGAAATGGGGGGAAAATGAGAAAAAAAAAATCAATGAAAAATGGGGGAAAAAAATCCTTGAAAAATGGGGGAAATAATCAGTGAGAAATGGGGAGAAATGGGGAAAAAAATCAGTGAGAGATGGGGGGAAAAATCAGAGAGAAACTGGGAAAAATCGGGAAAAAGTCAATGAAAATTGGGTGAAAAATCCATGACAAATGGAGGAAACACAGTGAGCTGTTGTCGCTCGTGCTGTGGTGGCCGATGCTGGGGGAAAAAATCAGTGAGAAATGGATAAAAATGGGTAAAAAACCTCATGAAAAATTGGGTGAAGAATCAGTGAGAAATGGGGGAAAAAATCAGTGAGAAATGGGGAAAAATCGGGGAAAAATCCACGAAAAATGGGTGGAAAAATCCGTGAAAAATAGAGGAAAAAATCAGTAAGAAATGGGGAAAACATCATGGTGAAATGGGGAAAAAATCAGAGAGAAATGGGGAAAAATTAGTCAGAAATGGGTCGAAAAAATCAGTGAGAAATGGGGGGGGGAAATCGCTGAGAACTGGGAGGAAAATTGGAAATAAATCAGTGCGAAATGGGGAAAAAATCATGGTGAAATGGGGAAAAATCAGTCAGAAATGGGTCGTAAAAATCAGTGAGAAATGGGGAAAAAAATCATTGAGAAATGGGGAAAAATCGGGAAAAAATCCACGAAAATTGTGGGAAAAAATGCATGAAAAATTGGGGCAAAAATCAAAAACGGGGGAGGAAATGCACTAAAAATGGGGGGAAAATTTAGAGAGAAATGGGGGCCAAAAATCAGTGAGAAATGGGGGGGAAAATCGGGAAATATCCATGAAAATTGGGGGAAAAATCCATGAGAAATGGGGGGAAAAATCTGTGAGATACGGGGAAAAATCGGGAAAAAATCCACGAAAAATACATGAAAAATGGGGGGTAAAAATCAGTGAGAAATGGGGGGTAAAAATCAGGAAAAAATCCACAAAAATTGCGGGAAAAAATGCTTGAAAAATTGGGGAAAAAATCAGAGAGAAATGGGGGCAAAAATCAGTGAGAAATGGGGGAAAAATCAATGAAAAATCGGGGGGAATCAGTGAGAAATGGGGGGAAATCAGTGAGAAATGGGGGGAAATCAGTGAGAAATGGGGAAAAAATCATGGTGAAATGGGGAAAAATCAGTCAGAAGTGGGGGATAAAAATCAGTCAGAAGTGGGGGATAAAAATCAGTGAGAAATGGGGGGAAAAATCAGTGAGAAATGGGGGAAAAATGGGGAATAAATCAATGAGAAATGGGGAAAAAAATCCATGAAAAATGGGCAAACAATCCATGGGAAATGGAGGAAACACAGCGAGCTGTTGTCGCTCGTGCTGTGGTGGCCGATGCTGGGAAAAATTCAGTGAGAAATGGGGAAAAATGGGGAAAAAGCAGTGATAAATGGAGGGATAATTCAGTGAAAAACGGGAAAAAATCGGGAAAAATCCATGAAAAATAGGGGAAAAAATCAGTGAGAAATGTGGGGGAAAATCCGTGAGAAATGGGGAAAAAATCATGGTGAAATGGGGAAAAAATCAGTGAGAAATGGGGAAAAATTGGGGACAAAATCAGCGAGAAATGGGTGAAAAATCAGTGGTAAATGGGGGAAACATCGATGAAAAATGGGGAATATTCAGTGAGAAATGGGGGGAAAAAATCAGTGAGTAATGGGGGAAAAATGGGGGAAAAATCCATGAGAAATGGGTGGAAAAATCAGTGAGAAATGGGGAAAACATCATGGTGAAATGGGGAAAAAATCAGTGAGAAATGGGGGGTAAAAATCAGTGAGAAATGGGGGGAAAAATTCAGTGAGAAATGGGGGGAAAATGGGAAAAAAATCAGTGAGAAATGGGGAAAAAAATCTTTGATAAATTGGGAAAAAAAAATCATTGAGAAATGGGGAAAAAATCAGTGAGAAATGGGGAAAATTTGGTAAAAAATCCACGAAAATTGCGGGGGAAAAAAAATGCATGAAAAATTGGGGAAAAAATCAGTGAGAAATGGGGGAAAAATGCATGAAAAATGGGGGGAAATATCAGAGAGAAATGGGGAAAAAATCAATGAAAAATGGGGGTGAAAATCAGATCGGTGATCGATAGCTAATGCGTGCCTATGGATTAGATCGGCGATCGATTGATCGCGCCTGCCGATCGATTAGATCGGCGATCGATTGCGAATGCCTGCCGATCGATTAGATCGGCGATCGATTGATCGCGCCTGCCGATCGATCATATCGGCGATCGATTGCTAATGCCTGCCGATCGATTAGATCGGCGATCGATTGATCGCGCCTGCCGATCGATTAGATCGGCGATCGATTGCGAATGCCTGCCGATCGATTAGATCGGCGATCGATTGATCGCGCCTGCCGATCGATTATATCGGCGATCGATTGCTAATGCCTGCCGATCGATTAGATCGGCGATCGATTGATCGCGCCTGCCGATCGATTAGATCGGCGATCGATTGCTAATGCCTGCCGATCGATTAGATCGGCGGTCGATTGCCAATGCCTGCCGATCGATTGCTAATGCACACTATTTGCACACTCCTTGCACACGCTTTGCACTCATACAGAGGCAGGAGGTTTCTCAGTTCTGGTCGGGGTTTTTTGGGGCGTTCATTCAGGGGGATTTCCTCAAGGATTGGGACACTCCTTGATTCCATCCCTTGCCTGTCTCCCAAGCGCCACCCTGTGGGCAGAGCGCGGTACTGCGCGCCTGCCTCTCCCAAGATGGCGGCTCGGGTGTCGCTCCCCGACCTTCTAACTCTGGCTGCAAAAGGAGGGGGGCACAGCAAGGAGCCCGCTCGCTCTAGTGGGATGCCTGCACACGACGCCGACACCGATCCCACGGGTGCGATTTTCGGCGGCGTTTCCAATCGTGCGGACATCTCCTTCAGCCCGCTTCGGCCCGGGGAAGAGGGGCGGGGCCGCCAGCGATGGTCCCGGCGCAGCCCGGGCAGGCTCGGGGCGGAGCCGGGGCTTGGCGAGGCGGGGCACGGAGGTCCCGGGGACGGGACCGGGCGGGGCCGGGGCGGTGCTTTAGGGGCGGTCCCCAGTGGTCCCAGGCGGCACCGGGGGCGGGGCCGGGTGATCCCGGAGCGGTACCGAGCTGTGCTGGGGACGGTGCTGCAGGGGCGGTGCCGGGCCCGCCTCAGGGTGATTGAATGCCCAGAAATCGCCTCCTCTGCCCCGTGCTCACACTGAGCTGCGGGCTGCAGCGTGCTGTCGGAGCTCCGCACACAGCACGGATTTGGGCTTCCCCTCCTCTCAAACCCTCTCCCCCTTCTTCCTCCTCCTCATCTTCCTCTTTTTCCTCTCCCTCCGCCTCGCCCCCCTCCCCGGGCCCCTGACTCCCCCCGCGATCCC
The DNA here is from genome assembly GCF_052056855.1 of Sturnus vulgaris. Classification (NCBI taxonomy): domain Eukaryota; kingdom Metazoa; phylum Chordata; class Aves; order Passeriformes; family Sturnidae; genus Sturnus; species Sturnus vulgaris. The sequence continues at coordinate 48,120 of NC_142260.1, read as the reverse complement.
CTCCTCCGGAGGCGGCCCTTCCGAACCGACCCCCCCTCCAAGCCCCGGAGCCCGAGACCATTAAGGTAAGCTTTGGAATTGAAATATCAGGATATTCACTCTATCCCACTGGCCTGAAATTTCAGGATTGTACAATTTTTTCTTGAAGCAGTTACCTTTGCTGCAGGATTGTGTGGTCACCAGTCTCCTTTCCTGTGACTCTTGTTGAAATTTGCTGTCAGATAACCGGCTAGTAACGAAATATTTGACAGAAATCAATGCTGTGAACGGACTTCACTGCAGCAGTTGATGAAAGAGCGAAGAAAATGTCTGTCGTGTTTACGCACCCCCCCGAGGCTGAATGAATTCTGATACTGTAATAAATCAGTGCAGTTGGTGCCTGCAAAGGTCTTGACATTGATCAAGAAGATATTACTTTGGATTTTTACTTTTTATCAGTGTTTCTTTAATCTGTACTTCAGCACTCTAGCCTTTCATAAGTCTTCTCCGGTTTCCTCTGGCCCTGCAGAGTAGTCCTCTCTGTTATTGTCTGATCCCAGCTTTGATGCAAGGAGGACTTTTTGTCTTGAAAATTAGCATCCCCCTCCGCATATTTAAATTAGTTATTTGACTTTTGAGAAAAAGCTGGTCAGCTCGAAGTCCACCAGACACCAGAGGCTGCTGTTTTTAGCACCTTATTCAAAGAGGACATCCTTTAGTTACCTAAGTAGGGGTAGAGATTTACCCCTAGGAATAAGGAATAAATGCAAGCAGACTGTCCTGCCAAGAAAAAATCCAGTTACAGTGACTGAATTCGGGTTTAGTTGCCCTTGATCCTTGCAAGGGATTAAAGGCAGGTTCACTTGGTCTCCCAGCAATGAATGTCTCAACCAAAAGCCGCTCAAAATGTGCCGTTTTTCTGATGGGTTTGGATTCTTTTGCCAGGTGGGAACACGGACTGCTTGACTTTCCACTTCAGTCCTTTGCATTTTCTCTGAAGGGAAAGCAGGAACAGGGAAGTTGGGGCAGTTCCGTCAGCAGAAAGGCTGCTAAGAATAGATGGTAAGGACTTACTTTTCTGCACAGTGCCATGTAACTGAAGGCTCGTTTTTGGATTTCACATTCTGTTCCTGCCTGGTTTTGTGAGAGCTGCAGGTGCATTTCTGTTTCCAGACCCTGCCAAAAATAGTCGCTTATATTATAATGAATCCTTTTTCCTTCATGTTTTCTTGCTTTAAATGAATTACCTTGTCAGATTGATGTGAGCAGCAGTTATTTTTAGAGCTGCTGGTGTTGTACACGGAGTAACTGTAGAACAAATGAGTTGTGATGGCTTCCTTGTATTTGATGTGTGGAGAGGAGCAAAGGCACAGATTCATCCTGTGTAATTGCAGTCGTCCAACGTAGGTGCCAGGGTTGGCAAGCTGGGCAAGGTTTCCTCTCTTGCTGGGCCTTAGGGGGAGGGAGCTGAACCCTGGTGTCACTCGGATTCCTTCCTCTTCTCCCTCCTCCTTTCTTGCTTGTAGAGCTGGAGCTCGGGGTCACCGAGTTTGGGTGCTCGCAGTCAGGGCCTGAATTTGGAGAGCAGGAAAGCGGGGGGAAGTTTCTAGGCACGTCAAAGCCTGTCTCTAGGGTGTGGGACTTGTTGGTCTTCCTCACCACCCCCAGCAACTTGCACTTCTCTCTGGACCTTGCTGTGGTCACAGCCCACTGCTCATTTATGTGACTGTTCATCCGTCTGCCTGATTGCTTTAAGTACAAGTAGCCTGATTCAGGTTTAATTTAGCAATGATTTTCCTTTGTTTCATCGGTAGTTTTCTAAAACTCCCCTACAGGCTATTTTGAAGGTGCTTTTTTTTTTTTTTTTTAACTGCCTGTGATGATAGAAAGCTGTACGGCCCTCTGAAAGCAGTATAACCTGCTTTCCAGAAATTACAGAAGTAGGATTTTTATTGTCCACTATGCAGCTGAAGTCCCCCAATGAGCCTCTTGAACTGAGGGTGAGGAGAGCGGCAGATACGACTCCTCATCAACCTGCTCTTCTTTTCGTTCCTAAAAGAAGGAAGCATGAAGGTAACTATAGAAAAAGATCTGCATCCCTCGGGGTTTTGTATTTTAGGTGTTTTGAGGTTTATTTACACACCTTCTCCTTTGTTTCCTGGACAGGTTTTACGTGACAGTGGAGCGTTTGAGTACACGTGGAAGGAGCTTTCAATTTGGCTGGAGCACTTGGATAATACAAAAGAAGACCAAAAGGAAGCAGTGATTCAGTTTTTGGAAAAGGTAACGGTGTTCAAATCAGCTGGATAAAAAAATGCAAAGAATAGTGTTAGTGGAAACTGGAGGTCTTGTTGCTATTGTTGAGAAACCTGTCAAAGACCAGCGAATGAATTCTGAGAAAAGCCTTGTTTGGGATTCTTTATACGGAGGTGGCATCCTTCTTGTGTTCAGTGGGAGGGCAGCCAAATGATTTGTAGGAAAATGAAATCCAAAAAGATCAGCTGTTATTACAGCATTGTTGGTGTAAGGGTAGAGTGGTGTAGGTGTGGGTAGCTTTGATCTCCTCTTTAGGTGCCAACATTATCAGAGCTCAGTAGATGGTGGTCCTTGACAAGGAAAGGTGACACTTGCTGTTTACTCTTCAGGATGTTGAATGCCCAGTGCTTTGCCTCCACTGTGGTCTGCCCAGGTACTCGGTGTGTGGTCGCAATCTAGGTGCCAAGTTGTGGTGGGTTTTTGTTTTTCCATCAGTGTGGCCTGTAGAGCAGGAACTGTAGACAGAATCCTGCAGAAGTGCTATGGAAGTTGTCCTCATAAAAGCTGCCCAGCTTTCAGCACGTGGTCGTTCTCAGTACCGTGTGGTTCCCCTGCACTTGCCAGCCAGCAGGTGCACTTACCTTTCTCCCCACCTTTGCTGACAGATCCTGCTGAAGCTGGTGACCAACCCCTGTCCCTACACTGACAAGGCAGCAGACCTGGTTCAGGCAGCCAGCACGCTCCAGGTGGCTCTGTTTAAACAGGACTCTGATAACATCAGCATCCCCGTCTCTCACATTGATGGTATGTGGTAACCTGTCAACATCCCAACTCCATGACTTGGGGATACACTTTCTAGCCCTAATCAGCAAACTGATTAGGGGATGGATAACTCTGGCAATCCTGTTAAGTAAGGGCCCTCCAGGATTCAGCTCTCCACGTGTTCTTGGTATCAGAAGTCGAAGTGGAATTGCCAAGTTGCCGCTTTACCTCTGAAAGTAATTTCTGCCGTGGCTGTGCCACTTGAACGGTATTTGAAATCTCTCTTCATGCTCTTGCAGCAGCGTTTTTGAACTCAAATGGAAATCTAGCCCTTCTGCCTGGGACTGTTGACAGAGTCATGGAATCCCAGAGTGGTTTGGCTGGCAAGGCTCCTTAAATCTCATCCAGTTCCAGCCCTGCCATGAACAGGGACACCTTTCAGTAGCCCGGGCTGCTCCAAGCCCCAGTGTCCAGCCTGGCTTTGGACACATCCAGGGATCCAGGAGCAGCCACAGCTGCTCCGTGCTGGACAGCAGCATTGAAAGGCAGAGTGAAGGTTCAGCTGTAATTTAGGGGTTGCACTTAACGTTGTATTGCGTGACAAATGTGGCTTTCATACTTTTTTTTTTTTTTTTTAATTAAAAAGAATTAAAAAGATGCCTTGTATTCCTGGAGTGTTGCATTCTACGTCTGTTGTTTTTCCTGTTAGTCTGGATTCTTGCTTTGATGTTTTTCTTCACTTATTAGATGTCCTGGATATGGTGGATGTCCTGATCGAGGACAGTGATGGCTTTGATGAAGAAGTTGGGTTCTCTTTAAATGAAGACGTGATCATTTCCCTTCAGTGCTGTTGTCCCTGCTGCATTAGAAGCCAGGAATGAACAAGTCCACGTGGGCCTGGATGCTGATCCCTCTTGCTGGTCCATGACAGCATGTGACAGGTGAGATTTCCAGGTGTCTGATTTAGCAGGAAACTGGTTTGTTCCTTCTTGTGAGGAGGCTCATTGGCTTTGCATGGGCAAAGCCACTCCACGTTTTCCATCTAGGAACAGAGCTGGGGAGCTGTTTTAAAACAGAGTCCCAGAGGTAAACAGCTTGGCTCAGTATTTCTGTGTGGAAATAGAAGAATATCTGTGTCTTCTGATTTTTCTCTCGTCTTTCTTCCACAGGTGTTTTTGTATTCCTGACTTGGGTTTCCATCGGGGACACGTGGCTTGGAGCTCAGGAGCCGGATCTGTTCCTTGCCCACGGCAGATTGGTCTGCACTAGTGCAGGTGACGAATTACAGGATGGCTTGGGAACTCGGAAACAAGGAGAAGCAAGTCTTATGTGTCTTTGCAAAAAGATTTGGCTACCACAGGGCATTAATTCAGGGAGTTAAGACTTCATCTTTAACGTTCTGTGCTCTGCCAGCATCACTGCGAGCCCTGAAAGCCTCCTGAGCTGTTCTCATACAGACCTATCTTGTTTGGTCAAAAAAAAAATCTTAGTTTAGTTTCGTCCAAGAAATGTTACTACTCTGTGCGAGCTCATGGGGAAGCTTTTATTCGGCATCTCTCAGTGGGACATTGAAAGTCCAACTTCCCATTTCTTGCACAGTCTGAGAGGCAGTGTTACTTTCTATCATTTTTATCACAGGCATTTTAAACTTTTTGAGGAACCGGCAGGACTGTTTGTGTGGAGGCGTGCGGTTCACAGCCATCCTCTGTCCAACGTAGGATGGGAAAAAAAGGCTGGAGAGCTTCCTACAAGGGGCTGTAAGTGCAAATGACCAGGAGCCCGGGGTTTAGTCATGATGATTTAGTATTTCTTAAAAGACTCTGATTGATTTCATGATGCCAAAACCAGTATGAATAGAAGACTGAAGTTGGGAATCACGATGGTTTCCTTGGGTTTAAAAAGCTTTAATGGTGTTTCAAGACATTTGTATGAGACCTGGTTTGTTTTTTCTTACCCTTTTATTGAATCAAAAAAAAAAAAAAAAAAAAGCCTTGATCCAGCCTTGCTGCTGTGATGTGTGACAAATGCCTGTCCTCCCTCCACGTGGAACAGGTGAGAGGTGGAACTGAAGCCCAAAGAGTTTTCTGCCCACTGATAATATGTGAGTCATATTGGGAATTCTCTGCAGAATGGCAACAGTTGTTCTTGAATGTGGCCATGAGGGGAGTGGAACATGGCAGCCCGGGTCTGAGAAGGTGCAGTGCCAGAAGGAGAAGCTTTGAAATGTAAATCAGGATTGATTCAGGTGACTCGCGACCGCGTGCTGTGCCCAGGTCCTTGGTAGAAATACTGTGCAGGGAAAAGCCAGAGCTGCCTGTGCTATGAGCTGAATTTTTTATTGGGGGGGGGGGGGGTGTGAAATAAAAATGAGGTGCAAATGAGGGAATTGCTTGTGTGTGTGAATATTCTTGTCCTAAAGGAGTGCTGCCCGGTGCTCCTCCCTTCCTGTGCCCCTCTCCTGGTGAGCCTCTGTCCTGCTGGCCGTGCCTCTCTGTCTCCGTGCCTGTGCTGCTCCTTGCCCGTCTTTGCCCGCCCCGCACGGGCTGTGCTCGCTTCCTCTCTGGCTCCTGGGTTCCCTCTTTGTCATGGTACCCCTCAGTCCTTGCTGTGTGTTTGGCACTCTCTGTCTTTTCTCCGTCCTTCTCTGTGCCTCTGTGGTGCTCCCTGTGCCGTTGTTTCCCGTGGGATCCTTGTGTCCCGTTCACTGTCCCTGTTCATTTTTAATCCCTCCCTCTTGTGCTGCCCATCCAGCATGCAAGGGGTTTCTTTTCGTTTTTTGGTTATTTTTCGTTTTCATTTTTCTTCTTCTTATTTTTGGGGGGGGGGTTCCATTTCATCGTGCACCTTGATGTTGATTTTCTTCCCGCGTCCTCTCTGCTGCCCCTCCTCCTTTCTGCCCCTTGTCCCCTGTGTCTGCAGGGCTGGGGAGGAACTTCAACCCTTGTGGGGGTTGCCCTCCCTTTTCTGGTGTCAGCAGAGTCACTTTCTGTGGGATGGACACATGGGAGGGGTTGCAGTCAAGTGCCCTGCTGCTGTCCAGGGCAGTTGGAGTCGTTCTGTGCCTTCTTTGGGGTGAGGAAAAAAGGCTGCGGGGGGCTCCGACGTGGTTTGGGGCACCCCAAGGTCCCTGGGAGAGGGAGCCGGGCTGCGCTGGAGGAGCAGGTGAGTCGGGCATGGAGGGGGGGTCATGGTGGGTGCCAGAACATTGAGAGGGAGGGGTGGGTGTAGAATGCATGAAAAACAGAACCTTAAAAAATAGCTAAATATAGTCTAAAAGGAATGTTTTATTGGTTTGTGTTTGGATAGAGGTAGGGTTTTTTTAATAGATACTGTAAATATAAAAGATAAAGAATAAAAATATAGAAGCAAATATAAGAAACCAATATATAAATATATTACATTACATTATATTTTGTTATGAAAATAGAAATATATAAATATTTAGACTTTAAAAGGAATTTTTTATTGGTTTTTATTTGGTTAGAGGAGGGTTTTTTGAAAATAATATAAATAATATAGGCAAAAATATACAAATATGCAAAAATAGATACTGACATAAAATGATGATAACTATATATGCATATATATATGTAAGTATAAATATATAGAAGTAAATATAAATATAAAATACATGTATGTAGTATGTAATATAAATAATTTATCGATTTTAATATGTTATATTAAATAGTATGTTAGAATGTAAATAGCATCTAGTATATTAATATACTAGTAAAAACTACATTAAATAGTATATAAATATAGAATACACAATATAGACATATAAATCTACAGATATAAATATGAAAACTAAATAGAAAAATATATTCAAATATAATTTAAAATAATCGAGTTTTTTGTTTCTATTTGGTTAGAGGCAGAGCTTTTAAAGAAATAATATTAAAAACAATGAACCTACAAATATAGATGGATATAGATAAAATAGAAATAACATTAGTAATATAAATCTATGTATATAATGAATAATAAAATAATATTGTATATATGATAAATAGAATAGCAATTAAATTGAATATATGAAATATGTATAGATTATGACTATAAATTAAATATTTAAAAAATAGATGATTTATATATATAAAAGTTTTTTTTTTCATTTGGTCAGAGGCAGGGCATTTTTAGTTTGGGTCGGGGTTTTTTGGAGGCGTTCATTGAGAGGATTTTATGACGGGTGGGGACTCTGGTGCTTGGAACTCTCTCCCTTCTCTGTCTGTGAAAATTGGGGGAAACATCCATGAGAAATGGAGGGGAAAATCTGTGAGAGACGGGGAAAAATCGGGAAAAAATCCACGAAAAAATAGGGGGAAAAATCCATGAAAAATGGGGGGAAAATCAGTGAGAAATGGGGAAAAAATCAGTGAGAAAAGGGGAAAAAATCAGGAAAAAATCCAGGAAAATTGCCGGGAAAAAATGCATGAAAAATTGGGGCAAAAATCAGAAATGGGGGGGGAAATGCAGGAAAAATGGGGGGAAAATTTAGAGAGAAATGGGGCCAAAAATCAGTGAGAAATGGGGGGAAAATGGGGAAATATCCATGAAAATTGGGGAAACATCCATGAGAAATGGGGGGAAAAAATGTGAGAGACGGGGAAAAATGGGGAAAAAATCCACGAAAAATAGGGGGAAAAATCCATGAAAAATGGGGGGGAAAATCAGTGAGAAATGGGGAAAAATCAGGAAAAATCCAGGAAAATTGAGGGGAAAAATACTTGAAAAATTGGGGAAAAAATCATTGAGAAATGGGAAAAATCAGTCAGAAATGGGTTGTAAATATCAGTGAGAAATGGGGCAAAAATCATTGAGAAATGGGGATAAAACGAGTGAGAAATGGGGAAAAATCAGTTAGAAATGGGTCGTAAATATCAGTGAGAAATGGGGAAAAATCATTGAGAAATGGGGAAAAAATCAGTGAGAAATGGAGAAAAATCGGGAAAAATCCAGGAAAATTGCGGGAAAAAATGCATGAGAAATTGGGGCAAAAATCAGAATTGGGGAGGAAATGCAGGAAAAATGGGGGGAAAATTTAGAGAGAAATGGGGCCAAAAATCAGTGAGAAATGGGGGGGGGAAATGGGGAAATATCCATGAAAATTGGGGGAAACATCCATGAGAAATGGGGGGGTAAAAATCAGTGAGAAATGGGGAAAAATCAGGAAAAAATCCAGGGAAAATTGCGGGAAAAAATGCTTGAAAAATTGGGGAAAAAATCCGAGAGAAATGGGGAATAAATCAGTGAGAAATGGGGGGGGAAATGCATGAAAAATGGGGGGAAAATCATTGAGAAATGGGGCAAAAATCAGTGATAAATGGGGAGAAAATCAGTGATTAATGGGCGGGAAAATGCCATGAAAAATGGGGGGAAAAATTCAGTGAGAAATGGGGGCAAATATCAGTGATAAATGGGGAAAAAAATCAGTGATTAATGGGCGGAAAAAATGCATGAAAAATGTTGGAAAAAATCCGAGAGAAATGGGGGCAAAAATCAGTGAGAAATGGGGGGGAAAGTCGGGAAAAAATCCACGCAAAATGGGTGGAAAAATCCATGAAAAATGGGGGAAAAAGAATCAGTGAGAAATGGGGGAAAATGGGGGAAATCATCAGTGAGAAACGGGGAAAAAGGGGGAAAAAATCCATGAAAAATGAGGGAAATAATCAGTGAGAAACAGGGGAAAAAATCAATGAGAAATGGGGGGAAATTGGGGACAAAATCAGCGAGAAATGGGTGAAAAATCAATGGTAAATGGGGGTAAAGTCGATGAAAAATGGGGGGAATATTCAGTGAGAAATGGGGGGAAAAAAATCAGTGAGTAATGGGGGAAAAATGGGGAAAAAAATCCATGAAAAATGGGTGGAAAAAATCAGTTAGAAATGGGGGAAAAATCAGTGAGAAATGGGGGGGGAAATCAGTGAGAAATGGGGGAAAAAAATCGGTGAGAAATGGGGAAAAAATATTTGAAAAATTGGGAAAAAAAAATCATTGAGAAATGGGAGAAAAAAATTAGTGAGAAATGGGGGAAAATTTGGGAAAAAATCCACGAAAATTGCGGGGAAAAAATCAGTGAGAAATGGGGGAAAAATGCATGAAAAAATGGGGGGAAATATCAGAGAGAAAATGGGGAAAAAAATCAATGAAAAATGGCGGGAAAAATCAGATCGGTGATCGATAGCTAATGCGTGCCTATGGATTAGATCGGCGATCGATTGATCGCGACTACCGATCGATTAGATCGGCGATCGATTGCTAATGCCTGCCGATCAATTAGATCGTCGATCGATTAATCGCGCCGGCCGCCGATCGATTATATCGGCGATCGATTGCTAATGCCTGCCGATCGATTAGATCGGCGATCGATTGCGAATGCCTGCCGATCGATTAGATCGGCGATCGATTGATCGCGCCTGCCGATCGATTATATCGGCGATGGATTGCTAATGCCTGCCGATCGATTATATCGGCGATTGATTGCTAATGCCTGCCGATCGATTAGATCGGCGATCGATTGATCGCGCCTGCCGATCGATTATATCGGCGATCGATTGATCGCGCCTGCCGATCGATTAGATCGGCGATCGATTGCGAATGCCTGCCGATCGATTATATCGGCGATCGATTAATCGCGCCTGCCGATCGATTAGATCGGCGATCGATTGCGAATGCCTGCCGATCGATTATATCGGCGATCGATTGATCGCGCCTGCCGATCGATTATATCGGCGATCGATTGCTAATGCCTGCCGATCGATTAGATCGGCGATCGATTGATCGCGCCTGCCGATCGATTAGATCGGCGATCGATTGATCGTGCCTGCCGATCGATTATATCGGCGATCGATTGCTAATGCCTGTCGATCGATTATATCGGCGATCGATTGATCGCGCCCTGCCGATAGATGGATATACATAAAATAGAAATAACATTAGTAATATAAATCTATGTATATAATGAATAATAAAATAATATTGTATATATGATAAATAGAATAGCAATTAAATTGAATATATGAAATATGTATAGATTATGACTATAAATTAAATATTTAAAAATAGATGATTTATATATATAAAAGTTTTTTTTTTTCATTTGGTCAGAGGCAGGGCATTTTTAGTTTGGGTCGGGGTTTTTTTGGGGCGTTCATTGAGAGGATTTTATGACGGGTGGGGACTCTGGTGCTTGGAACTCTCTCCCTTCTCTGGCTGTCCCTGACAGGGCGGCAGTGCCGGGCTGAGTTGGGCGGCAGTGCTGCCGCCGTGTGGACACAGGCGGGTACTGCACCCTGCCCCTCTCAGGATGGCGGAAGGGCCCGCGGGCCGGGACCCAGCCCTGCGGCAGCGCTCAAGATGGCGGCCTCTCTAGGACCCCGGCGGATAGGCGTCTACATAAAACGCCTGTCCGCGCTCGCCGGCGCCCTCACGCCCGCGGCACCGCGGACCGCGCGGCCGTTGTCGGCACGCTCTGAAACATCCGGGAAAATTGTCGGCGAGCGGATCGGCGTCGGCGATGTAATCAGGCATCTTATGCCTACACACCGGGGTCCTGATTTTTTCCCGCCCTTTCTGCCGCCATTTTTGGCAGGTCAGCCGGGGTGCCGCCCGAGTCGCCATTTTGAGAGTGCGGACACACTCAAGATGGCGGCCTCTCTAGGACCCCGGCGGATAGGTGTCTACATAAAACGCCTGCCCGCGCCCGCCGGCGCCCTCACGCCCGCGGCATCGGGGACCGCGCGGCCGTTGTCGGCACGCTCTGAAACATCCGGGAAAATTGTCGGCGAGCGGATCGGCGTCGGCGATGTAATCAGGCATCTTATGCCTACACACCGGGGTCCTGATTTTTTCCCGCCCTTTCTGCCGCCATTTTTGGCAGGTCAGCCGGGGTGCCGCCCGAGTCGCCATTTTGAGAGTGCGGACACACTCAAGATGGCGGCCTCTCTAGGACCCCGGCGGATAGGCGTTTACATAAAACGCCTGCCCGCGCCCGCCGGCGCCCTCACGCCCGCGGCACCGGGGACCGCGCGGCCGTTGTCGGCACGCTCTGAAACATCCGGGAAAATTGGCGGCGAGCGGATCGGCGTCGGCGATGTAATCAGGCATCTTATGCCTACACACCGGGGTCCTGATTTTTTCCCGCCCTTTCTGCCGCCATTTTTGGCAGGTCAGCCGGGGTGCCGCCCGAGTCGCCATTTTGAGAGTCCCGACACGCTCAAGATGGCGGCCTCTCTAGGACCCCGGCGGATAGGCGTTTACATAAAACGCCTGCCCGCGTTCGCCGGCATAAAAATAAATATGCATAAATATAAACATAGACATAAACATGCACAAACGTTAACCTGCATAGATATAAACATAAACATAAACATAAACATAAACATAAACATGCAAAACAATAATAATAAATATAAATATAAACATAAATAGAAATAGAAATACAAACATTAATAAAATCAGTGAGAAAGGGGGTAAAATCAGTGAGAAATGGGGGGGAAAAACCATGAAAAATGATGGAAAAATCAGAGAGAAATGGGGGAAAAATCGGTGAGGAATGGGGAAAAAGATCAACGAAAAATTGGGGAAAATCAGTCAGAAGTGGGGGATAAAAATCAGTGAGAAATGGGGGGAAAAGTCGGTGAGAAATGGGGAAAAAATCAGTGATTAATGGGCGGGAAAATGCATGAAAAATGGGGGGAATAATTCAGAGAGAAATGGGGGCAAATATCAGTGAGAAATGGGGGGGAAAATCAGGAAATATCCATGAAAATTGGGGGAAACATCCATGAAAAATGGCGGAAAAAATCAATGAAAAATGGCGGAAAAAATCAGTGAGAAATGGGGAAAAATGGGGAAAAAGGAGTGATAAATGGGGGAAAAAATCAGTGAGAAATGGGGAAAAATGGGGAAAAAATCCACGAAAAATGGGTGGAAAAATCCATGAAAAATCAACGGAAAAATCAGTGAGAAATGGGGAAAACATCATGGTGAAATGGGGAAAAAATCAGAGAGAAATGGGGAAAAATCATTGAAAAATGGGGGATAAAAATCAGTGAGAAATGGGGGGAAAATGGGGAAAAACATCAGTGAGAAATGGGGAAAAAAAATCTTTGATAAATTGGGGCAAAAATCATTGAGAAATGGGGAAAAAAATCAGTGAGAAATGGGGAAAATTTGGGAAAAATCCACGAAAATTGCGGGGAAAAATGCATGAAAAATTGGGGAAAAAATCCGAGAGAAAATCCCCGGGAATCCCCGGGAAAATCCCCCCGAATCCCCGAGAAAATCCCCCGGAATTCCCCGGGAAAATCCCCCCGGAATCCCCTGGAAAATCCCCCTGAATTCCCCGAGAAACTCATCCCGGAATCCCCGTGATAATCCGTCCGCTATCCCCGAGAAAATCCCCCCGGAATCCCCTGGAAAATCCCCCGGAGTCCCCGGGATAATCTCCCCGGAATCCCCGAGAAAATCCGCCCCGAATCCCCTGGGAAGATTCCCCCGGAATCCCCGAGAAAATCCCTCGGAATTCCCCGGGAAAATCAACCCGGAATCCCCGAGAAAATCCCCCGGAATACCCGGGAAAATCCCCCAGAAAAATCCCCGGGATAATCACCCCGGAATCCCCTGGAAAATCCCCTAGGAATCCCCGAGAAAATCCCCCCGGAATTCGCCGGGAAAATCCCCCCGGAATCCCCGAGAAAATCCCCCCAGATTCCCCGGAAAATCCCCCCGGAATACTCTGCAATATCCCCCCGGAATCCCTGGATAATCCCCCCGGAATCCCCGATAAAATCCACCTGGAATCTCCAGGAAAATGCCCCGGGAATACGCGAGAAAATCTCCCCGGAATCCCCGAGAAAATCCCCCCGGAATCCCCGAGAAAATCCCCCCGGATTCCCCTGAAAATCCCTCGGAATTCCCCGGGAAAATCCTCCCGGAATCCACGAGAAAATCCGCCCCGGAATCCCCGGGAAAATCCTCCAGAAATCCCCGAGAAAATCCCCGGAGTTCCCCTGGAAAATCCCCCCGGACTCCCCGAGAAATTCCTCCGGAATCCCCGGGGAAAATCCCCCCGGAATCCGCGAGAAAATCCCCCCGGAATCCAGGCGAAAATCCCCCAGAAATCCCCATGAAAGCCCCCCCGGAATCCCCAAGAAAATCTCCCCGAATCCCCGAGAAAATTCGCCCGTAATACTCGGGAAAATATGCCCGGAATCCCCTGGAAAATCCCCCCGGAATCCCCTGGAAAATCCCCCCGGAATTCCCCGGGAAATTCCCCCCGGGAATCCCCGAGAAAATGCCCCCGGAATTCCTCGGGAAAATCCCCCGGAATGCCCTGGAAAATCCCCCTGAATTCCCCGAGAAAATCCCCCGGAATCCCCGGGAAATTCCCCCCGGAATCCCCGGGAAAATCCGCCGGGAATCCCCGAGAAAATCCCTCCGGAATCCCCGGAAAATCCCCCCGGAATACTCGGGAAAATCCCCCCGGAATTCCCCGAGAATATCCCCCCGGAATACTCGGGAAAATCCCTCCGGAATCCCCGAGAAAAAGTCCACCCGATATCTCCGGGAAAATCCTCCCGAAATCCTCGAGAAAATCCCCCCGGAATACTCGGGAAAATCCCCCGGAATCCCCGAGAAAATCCCCCCGAAATCCCCGGAAAATGCCCACCGGAATCCCGCGGGAAATCCCCCCGCAATCCCGGGGAAAATCTCCCCGGAATTCCCGAGAAAATCCGCCCGAATCCCCGGAAAATCTCCACGGAATCCCCGGAAAATCCCCCCCGGAATCCCCTGGATAATCCCCCCGGAATCCCCTGGATAATCCCCCCGGAATCCCCGATAAAATCCGGCTGAATCGCCGAGAAAATCCCCCCGAATTTCCCGGGAAAATCAACCCGTAATCTCCGGGAAAATCCAACCGGAATCCCCGGAATATCCCCCCGGATTCCCCGAGAAAATCCCGCCGGAATTCCCCGGGAAATGCCCCCGGAATCCCCGGGACAATCCCCCCGGAATCCCCGAGAAAATATGCCCGGAATCCCCTGGAAAATCGCACCGGAATCCCCGAGAGAAAATCCCCCGGAAAATCCCCCCGGAATCCCGGGCAAATCTCCCCGGACTCCCCGAGAAAATCCCTCCCGGAATTCCGCGGGAAAATCCCCCCGGAATCCCCGAGAAAAACCTCCCGGAATCCCCGCGAAAATAGCCCCAGACTCCCCGGCATAATCCCCACGAAATCCCCTGGAAAATCCCCCCGGAATTCCCGGGAAAATCCCCCGGAATTCCCCGAGAAAATCCCCCGGAATTCCCCGGGAAAATCCCCCCGGAATCCCCGAGAAAATCCCCTAGAATTCCCCGGGATAATCCCCCCGGAATTCCCCGAGAAAATCCCCCCCGGAATCGCCGAGAAAATCCCCCCGGAATCGCCGGAATAATCCCCTGGAATTCCCCGGGAAAATCATCCCGGAATCCCCGAGAATATCCCCCCGGTATCGCCGAGAAAACCCCCCCCGGAATCCCCGGGGATAATCCCCCGGAATTCCCCGGGAATATCCCCCCGGAATCCCCGGGAAAATCCCCGGAATTCCTCGTAAAATCCCCCTGGAATCCCCGGGAAAATCCCTCCGGACTCCCCGAAAAAATCCCCCCGGAATACTCGGGAAAATCCCCCCCGGAATCCCCGAGAAAATCCCCCGGAATTTCCCGGGAAAATCACCCCGGAATCCCCGAGAAAATCCCCCGAGAATTCCTCGTAAAATCCCCCCGGAATCCCCGGGAAAATCCCTCCGGACTCCCCGAAAAAATCCCCCGGAATACTCGGGAAAAATCCCCCGGAATTTCCCGGAAAATCACCCCGGAATCCCCGAGAAAATTCTCCCGAAATACTCGGCAAAATCCCCCAGGAATCCACGGAAAATTCCCCGGAATCCAGGAGAAAATACCCCGGAATCCCCATGAAAATCCCCCCGGAATCTCCGAGAAAATCCCCCGGAATCCCCGCGAATATCCCCCCGGAATCCCCGGGAAAATCCCCATGAATTCCCCGGGAAAATAATCTCGGAATCCCCGAGAAAATCTCCCCGGAATCACCGAGAATAATGGCCCCGGAATACCCGAGAACATCCCCGGAATTGCCCGAGAAAATCATCCCGTAATCCCCGAGGAAATCCCCCCGGAACACTCGGGAAAATCCCCCCGGAATTCCTCGTAAAATCACCCCGGATACCCTGGGAAAATCCCTCCGGACTCCCCGAAAAATTCCCCCCGGAATACTCGGGAAAATCCCCCCGGAATCCCCGAGAAAATCCACCCGGAATCCCCTGGAAAATCCACCGGGAATTCCCCGGGAAATTCCTCGCTGAAACCCCTGGAAAATCCCCCCGGAATCCCGGAGAAAATCCCTCCGGAATACTCGGGAAAATCCCCCCGGAATACTCCTGAAAATCCTCCCGGAATTCCCGAGAAAAATCCCCCGGAATTCCCTGAGAAAATCGGCCCCGGAATCCCCGGGAAAATCCCCCAGGAATCCCCTGGAAAATCCCCCAGGTATCCCCGATAAAATCCCCCTGGAATCCCCTGGATAATCCCCATGGAATCCCCTGGAAAATCCCCCAGG
This sequence comes from Sturnus vulgaris, assembly GCF_052056855.1. Lineage (NCBI taxonomy): Eukaryota > Metazoa > Chordata > Aves > Passeriformes > Sturnidae > Sturnus > Sturnus vulgaris. Next base: position 32,504 of record NC_142260.1, on the reverse strand, counting down.
AATCCCCGAGAAAATATGCCCGGAATCCCCTGGAAAATCCCCCTGGAATCGCGGGGAAAATCCCCCCGGATTTCCCGGGAAAAATCCCCCCGGAATCCCCGATAAAATCTCCCCGGAATCCCTGAGAAAATCCCCCCGGAATCCGCGAGAAAATATGCCCAGAATCCCCGATAAAATCCCCCCGGAATCCCCGGGAATATCCCCCAGGAATCCCCGATAAAATCCCCCCGGAATCCCCCAGAAAATCCCCCCGGAATCCCCGACAAAATCCGCCCGGAATTCCCGAGAAAATCCCCCCGGAATCCCCGGAAAATCCCCGCGGAATTCCGGTCCATTTCTGTAGGAGAATAGTTTGTAAGGATAGTGCAGAAGGCACTAGTTGCCAACGAGTTACAGCTGTACTGACTAGCAAGGAGTGGAAACAGCCTTGCCTGCCCAGTGAGGCTGGTTGTTATAAAAGCGTGGGTCAGCTGGCTGCCAGTTTCACTAAGCACAGCTCCAGCTGGAGGTGCAGAGCCTGCTGCAGTGTGGGCTGGAGCCTGCTGGCTGTGCTGCGAGGAGGAAGGGACACGTGGCCGTGCAAGGGATGGACAAGGTGAGAGGATGCTGTGTGTGGGACAGACAGGCTCAGGTGGCTGGGGAAGGGACAGGCTGGGGTTTAGCCAGTCGTACAGAGGAGAGGAGGAGTCGGGGCTGTGTGGAGCTGCCTGTGAGAAAAGGAGTCAGAGTTGCCTCAAAGAAATCTGTGGAGAGAAGGCGTGAAAAGTGTGTAATGAAAGACTAATGTTGGTGCCTGTCATGTCTGTCTTGATATAATTGCTACACGTTTTCTCTGAATGCTTTAATTGAGACATAAAATGAAAACTTTATTGTAAGAAAGGAATGCATTTCTCACCAAAGTGGTGTAGGGTGGGGGATCACAACTCACAGATGGCCTGGAAGCGGAACGGCCACAGGGGTTACTGTAACTGGGCCTCCAGTACCAAAGCCCCAGTGGGTTTAAAGGCTAGAGCTGGGCTGGGATTAGCATGGGCTATGCAGCTGGGCTCGTGCACAGGTCTGTCAGCACTCCTACCCGAGGACAGTCCCTCACCTAGGGAGAGGTTCTAGGCCTGGAGATGAGGCTGAGTTTGGGAAGGGTGATGAGGACATGGTTAGGGAGGGATGTAAATGCATCTCAAAAGACTTAATTTTGAGGGGTGGCAAGCATTAGCTATAAACCAGTAAGTATTTACAGCTAAAGGCTGGAGGTGGGGGCTGTCTGAGGAGGACAGGACTGTTTAAGGCTGAAGTTGGAAGAGAAACCTTGGTGAAGCTTTTGCGTTAGAAACGGCCTCACCTGCCAAATCAGATTTTTGTCTTCAGGATTGCATGAGTGAGGATGCCACAGCCAAGGAAAAGGTTCAGGTTTGGGAGGCAAAGGCGAGTTAGGCAGGGCTGCAGGGCTGGGGCTTGGCTGTTTCCATACTGCTCAGGGCAGCAAAGGGTAGCTGGCTCACTGGGCCTTGGATCTAGAACTCTTTCTGGAACAAGGTGGAGAGCTGAGGTTCATGCAAGGAAGGGGCCAGGAATTCTTTGTCTGACTGGAAAATGCCAGAGGGGCAGTGTGTGACTCGGATAGGATGATATGTTCGTCTGGCGAGAGTCACAAAAGAATATTTTGGTTTACTGATAACTGGGCAGCTCAGAAGTTACTACTTGACTTAGTTGCTGCTCCCATCTGTTGCACACATAAACAGAGCAAAGCAGACGAATTCTCTCGGAGCCTGAGGTCTTTGACTGGCCCTCCAAAAATGCTGCCCGCTAAAAAACAGACGTGGGGGAGGAAAGTTGTCAGATACAATAGAGCAAGAAAAGGCCACGGGCTTCAAAGTGCCCTCCAGCAGACCATGCAAGTGACGTGTCTGGAAGTGAAACCAGCAGTCTGCTTCCCCAGCCTCCTGGAAGCCTCTAACAGCTACACAGGCAGTGAGGGGAGAGAACAATTCAACCTAAAAATAATTTTCAGTAGCGTTCTGCACTGCTGTTAAAAATACTGCAACCAGGGAATGTGGTGTGGTGATAACTATTAGGCCTGTAAGTCTGGTAACTGGGGCTTTTAGCTCAAACATCTCGGTATGGCTACTTTGAGCCTTGTAAAAGCTGCGTTAAGTCCAATTTCTTGGGTAGTTCTACTAGCTCTAGCCTTGCTTTTCATCCCCTCAGTAACAAAGCAACTCCCTCTCGAGAATGTTATTTACTTTCCATATTATGTGCCTACCGATTTCTGGAATTGCAAATGTCTTTGGACACATGCGTAAATTGAAGTTTCAAGAAAGCTGTCAAGCTAAAACAAAGGCTTGCCATAATGCAGAAGAAAATGTTTTATGGAAGAACTGAGAGGTCCCTACCTGGGCATAGAATTTGCTATACTAAGGTGTGTTCCAAACGGATCTGCCATCTAAACAAGCAGAAAAATAGTTGGAATGTAGTGAGTTCAATTGAACTATTGCTAGAAATAGGAATTATTAGCAGAGCTTGGAGCATGATATCACTAGCAGCAGTAAGACGCTTTTAGCTTGCTTCTCATAAATTACTTGTAAAAAGCATTTGTACCTAGTGTGTAGCAATTAATATTTCCCCATTTTCTTCCCCCCCGCCCCCCAGTCTCAGGTACTCCTTTTATTTTACCCTTTTCTGTCTTGTAACATCACCTTCCTTTATTTTATTCTATCTTCTGTTCTCAGAACATCGCAGCATCCTCTGTCAATGTGAAAGCATTTGTTCATCCTGTCTTGGAATGGCTGTCAATGTTGCCCTCTTCTGGATCACTTTTTTTTTTTTTTTTTTTTTTTTTTTTTTTTTTTTTTTTAACAATATGTTGCTAAATGTCAGGAAAATTAATCCACAAACACCAGCGGTTTATGTCCAAAAAGGAAACAGAGGAGTCCTTTTTGCTTTATTCGAATAAAGGGAGAGGCCATGGGACATTCCCCTGGGATCTCTCAAATTTTTGGAGGACGCAGCCTCCTTTTTATCCTATTTTCCCGGCCGCATTTCCCTCTCTCTTTTCCCATTGGCTGAGGTACTTGAGAGGCACAGACTTCCCGGAACGCCTGATACCTGAAATTCCCCTCTAATGTATAACCCTCCCTTTTAATTTTTAATTCTTATAGAATTCATCGTTTCCCCCCGTTGCTTCTTTCATCTTTCGATATCCAATTTCATTTATCAGCAGCCCTGCAGTTTGTTTGTAAAGGCAAATATCTCTTTCCATTCATCAATCAGTGGAATCCATCCCATTGTTTCTTTTATCTCTCAGTGCTAGCCTTATCTACAGGCTGATCCACAGCTCATTTGTAAAGACAAATTCAACATTCCTCTCAGCTAATAAATGAGAAGTTAGCTGAAAAAAGTAAAAACTGGATTTTTTTTCCGGTGTGTGTCGGACAATACAGTGGAGAGAATTTGCGGGAGGATGATCGAGGATATCCTATTATAATATCGTTCTCGGACATTTTACTATTTTAGATCATCAGTTGTATTCTGAAAGAAATCTATTTTAATGATATGTGTACGTTTGCACGAAGTTATAGTTAAATATAGCTTGCGGCTGGGCTCTTTAATGACTAGGGGTATTTTTGGTTTTAATTCAATATTTTATGCTTGTGGTGTGTAGTGTGCTGATTTATTTTTTAATGTTATTTACTACGTGCGCTTTTGTTTTTGAGTGAAGGTAACTTTCTGGATGGCTTTGTATTTGAGGCAGAATGAATTGAAGTAGGTTTTTAAAACTGATTTTTCATATGTACGATGGGGAGTTTAGTAGGGGCAGCTCTGATGGTGGGGGCTTGGTTGTTAATTTTATCAGACGGCTTTTGTTAGATACAGCTTTTAATTCTGGAAAGTTTTTTTTTCTAATGTCGTGCTTTGAAGGTGGTTTTCGAGGATGTATGGTATAGCTTTATTTTGTTTGTAGATGGTGTATGATAAGGGCTATGGTCTATTTATCTAATGCCATGTTTTTTCATTCAGGTGTTGATAAGGGAGTTCTTGAATGGCGTTTTGTGTTGTTTTTGTTTTTGGTGGGGCGTTGTTTTTAAAGGATACCTTGATAAGGTTTGCCGATGGCGTTCTAGCCTGTAGCATAAGGCATAGGGTAGTTTTTGAATTATTTTGTGGTGGCTTTGATTCTTGCCAGTATGTAGTGTTTGTTTGAGGTAATGCTGTGTAGCTAATTTCTGTTTTCTTATTAATATTAGAATTGGAGTGTTGTAGTATATGGGCTGTTATTATATCCTAGGGGTTCTATTTATTTGGTTTGATTGTTTTCTAGTTATGGATAATTTTTCTCAAAAAACCATTTTCAGGATTTCAGGCGTGACACAAAAGAACACTCAGATTGCTGGAAGGGAAACGTGTGCCCAGATTGTCTCGAAGCAGTGCTGCTGTCGGTTCTCGTTCAGTTGTGTCTTCTGAAAATGAGACTGTTGTATTCATTGCGCTGTGCTAAACACTTGTCATTCTCCCAATGCCAGGAAACAGATGAAGCTTGAAGAAAGAGGAAGGAATTTGGAAGCGTACAAACAAGCTGAGAAGAGGTTCAGAGATCAGGGTGCTCACTGGCAGCAGGGGCTGGGGTTAGGGCTGAGCAGGAGCAAAGCCGGAGCACATCAACCTCACCTCGTGTTTTCTCGGGGGCTTTATGGCCCTGGCAAGAGAGAGATGTTCACTGATGAGTCCCAGGCCGAGCCGTGAGCACAGCATGTTGTGTTGGAGCTGGGGTTTTTTTTTGAGACGTTCAGCAGCCACACTCTCTAGTCAAGAGTCCTGAGGTTTGTTGCTGCTCCACTTTCATCCTCATATCCAGCTTCCAGCCCTTTTCTTCTCTCTGTCCAGTGTGTCTTTTGTGTTCCTTTCTTGTCCTGTGTGCTCCCCATCCCATTCCCGTTCCCTACGGAGGGGGAGGGTGTGGAGACTGGGGGCTCCGACGTGGTTTGGGGCACCCCAAGGTCCCTGGGAAAGGGAGCCGGGCTGCACTGGAGGAGCAGGTGAGTCGGGCATTGGGGGGGGGGGGGGGGGGGGGGGGGGGGTCATGCTGGGTGCCGGAACATTGACAGGGAGGGGTGGGTGTAGAATGCATGAAAAACAGAACCATAAAAAATAGCTAAATATAGTCTAGAAAGGAATGTTTAAATGCTTTTTATTTGGGGTAGAGGCACGGTTTTTATAGCTAATATAAAAATAAAATATAAAGAATAGAAATAGATTGGTATACATGTAAAGTATCATGAAATATAAGTAGCAAATATCTATGAAAAATCTAGTGTATAACAGAAATAATGCAAATATAAGAATATGTATAAATATAAAATAGAGCTATGAGAATGGTTAATAAGAATGGGGTAAAAACATCAGTGAGAAATGGAAAAAAAAACACATGAAAAATGGTGGGAAAATCAGTGAGAAATGGAGAAAAATCAGTGAAAAACGGGGGGGGAATCTTTGAAAAATGGGGGAAAAAAATCAGTGAGAAATGGGGGGGAAAAAAAATCCATGAAAAATGGAGGAATAAATCAGTGAGAAACGGGGAAAAGTGGGGGAAAAAATAATTGAGAAATGGGGAAAAAATCAGTGAGAAATGGGGGAAAAAAATCCGTGACGAATGGCGGGAAAAGTCATTAAGAAATGGGGGAAAAATCAGTGAGAAACAGGGAAAAAAATCAATGAGAAATGGGGGAAAATTTGGGACAAAATCAGCGAGAAATGGGGGAAAAAAGCAGTGGTAAATGGGGGAAAAGTCGATGAAAAATGGGGGAATATTCAGTGAGAAATGGGGGGGGGGGGGGGGGAAATCAGTGAGAAATGGGGAAAAAATCCATGGAAAACAGGCAAACAATCCATGGGCAATGGCGGGAACAGAGCGAGCTGTTGTCGCTCGTGCTGTGGTGGCCGATGCTGTGGGGAAAAAATAAGTGAAAAATTGGGGCAATAATCAGTGATAAATGGGGAAAAAAAATCAGTGATTAATGGGGGGAAAAATGCATGGAAAATGGGGGGAAAAAATCAGTGAGAAATGGGGGAAAAAATCAGTGAGAAATGGGGGAAACATCATGGTGAAATGGGGAAAAAAAATCTTTGATAAATTGGGGAAACAAATCATTGAGAAATGGGGAAAAAAATCAGTGAGAAATGGGGAAAATATGGGAAAAAATCCACGAAAATTGCGGGAAAAAATGCTTGAAAAATTGGGAAAAATCAGTAAGAAATGGGGGAAAAAATCCATGAAAAATGGCGGGAAAAATCAGATCGGCGATCGATAGCTAATGCGTGCCTATGGATTAGATCGGCGATCGATTGATCACGACTACCGATCGATTATATCGGCGATCGATTGCTAATGCCTGCCGATCGATTAGATCGGCGATCGATTGGTAATGCCTGCCGATCGATTAGATCGGGCGATCGATTGATCGCGCCTGCCGATCGATTAGATCGGCGATCGATTGGTAATGCCTGCCGATCGATTAGATCGGCGATCGATTGATCGCGCCTGCCGATCGATTAGATTCGGCGATCGATTGCTAATGCCTGCCGATCGATTAGATCGGCGATCGATTGATCGCGGCCTGCCGATCGATTAGATCGGCGATCGATTGCTAATGCCTGCCGATCGATTAATCGATTGATCGCGCCTGCCGATCGATTAGATCGGCGATCGATTGCTAATGCCTGCCGATCGATTAGATCGGCGATCGATTGATCGCGCCTGCCGATCGATTAGATCGGCGATCGCTTTCCAATGCCTGCCGATCGATTGCTAATGCACACTATTTGCACACTCCTTGCACACCCTTTGCACTCATACAGAGGCAGGAGGTTTCTCAGTTCTGGTCGCGGTTTTTTGGGGCGTTCATTCAGGGGGATTTCCTCAAGGATTGGGACACTCCTTGATTCCATCCCTTGCCTGTCTCCCAAGCGCCACCCTGTGGGCAGAGCGCGGTACTGCGCGCCTGCCTCTCCCAAGATGGCGGCTCGGGTGTCGCTCCCCGACCTTCTAACTCTGGCTGCAAAAGGAGGGGGACACAGCAAGGAGCCCGCTCGCTCTAGTGGGATGCCTTGCGCACGACGCCGACACCGATCCCACGGGTGCGATTTTCGGCGGCGTTTCCAATCGTGCGGACATCTCCTTCAGCCCGCTTCGGCCCGGGGAAGAGGGGCGGGGCCGCCAGCGATGGTCCCGGCGCAGCCCGGGCAGGCTCGGGGCGGAGCCGGGGGCTTGGCGAGGCGGGGCACGGAGGTCCCGGGGACGGGACCGGCCGGGGCCGGGGCGGTGCTTTAGGGGCGGTCCCCAGTGGTCCCGGGCGGCACCGGGGGCGGGGCCGGGTGATCCCGGAGCGGTACCGAGCTGTGCTGGGGACGGTGCTGCAGGGGCGGTGCCGGGCCCGCCTCAGGGTGATTGAATGCCCAGAAATCGCCTCCTCTGCCCCGTGCTCACACTGAGCTGCGGGCTGCAGCGTGCTGTCGGAGCTCCGCACACAGCACGGATTTGGGCTTCCCCTCCTCTCAAACCCTCTCCCCCTTCTTCCTCCTCCTCATCTTCCTCTTTGTCCTCTGTCACTGCTGAGGCTCTGGAAAGAACTGAAATTCTGCAGGGAGAGATGTCCTCTCGTGGCCCCAGGGACTGCCTCGGCACGGGCCACGAGCGCCTCCGGCCCCTGCCTTCTCCTGCTTGAAAAGATCACCTGGAGCCCGAGCTCGGGGGGGTGAAATCAGCTGAAATCCAGGTAACTCTGTCAAGTGCCCCCCAGGGACATCGGCGGGGCTGGGGGATGAGGGTTTGAAACAGCAAATTCTTTGGAATATACACCTGTCCCTGTGCCGATGCTGCTGAGCTTCCTGCCACAGTATATCCCCACTCCATGAGGCGCTGTGAGGTTATGGCAGTGGGAATTGAGCAGGGAATTCGGGGCTATGGGCATAATTCACGGGAGCTAGCAAAGCTGACAGCCAACCCCAAATCGGGGCACAGCACAGAGAACAATCTGTGTGCTGCCCTGTCAGCTCAAGCTCCTGGGCTGGGAAGTATTGGGAGTTAAATGTATGGAATTACACAAATCACAGCAACTGGCATCACCCAGAGGGACAATCCAAGGCCCAAACAATTCCTCCACAGTCCACTCTGGGAAAAACACCCTGTGCCTGCCAGGAGCTCTGACCCTGCTTTTCCTACCAGCTCCTGAGCAGTGTCAGGGCCACCACGACGCCTTTAAAATCCAGATAAACCCCAAATCCTACACAGTGAATAATCCAAAGAAAGTACTGAATTGTTGTCATTAAAAGCTCAAAACTCATTAAGAATTCTATGACAACAGTGTAATGGACTCCCAGGAACCTCATGAATGCTCTCGGTTTCATTTTTGTGTATTTTTACTCCTCATTTGGCAGCTTGTAAAACTTATCCTGGAATTCAGAGGTCAAGCAGGATCGACTTTGGATTGACCTTCACCTCTGTTCCCACTTTGTGCAAACACAACTCGTGCCCAGGTGGGTGAACTCATCACCTCAGCTTTTCACTCCAGAGTATCCCCTCCTTATTTCCCTGTAGATGAACTCAGATCCACTCCTCACCTCCACTGGTCATCCAAGCGTCCATTCTGTTCCCCACAGGCCCTGGTGGCCCCAGGGAGCTCCCTTGGCCTTTCTCCTGCCCCTCTGCAGCCCGAGGTCGCTACACAAACAGTTCTTGTGTCCCCTCTAAATGACCCCGGGTTTTCTGCTCAATGAATGGCATGACCCGTGCCCACTGCTCATGATTCACCCAACCAAAATCAAGAGCAAATGTTGCTTGGGCTTTAAGAACTTGAAATAACTCTGAAGCAAAAGAAATCACCTTTTTCTTCTGGTTTTTATTTTTATTTTTTCATTTAAGATGCTGGACTTGCCTCTGTGGATGTGTGCTGAGCTCTCACTGCAGGGGACTGTCAGGCCTGAATGGCTGTGAGTTCGTGTTCTTCTCAGTAGGGAATCAGAAATTATTCTTAGACCATAGAATTGTTTTCTGAAACCTTTCCCCTTTCCTCTTTGTGCCTTTGAATTTTTCAGCTGTTCCCTGTTGTCACTTCCCCTGCCTGACTTCTGTGCAGCTCCTAGCTGGGAAAAACTGGGAAAACTTAGGGGGTACAGAGGTGGAATTTTTGGCTGGATTTTTCTAACATTTCTAATTTTGCTGAACTTATTTCCCCAGTGAGAAGAGCACGAACTCACAGCCATGCAGGCCTGACAGTCACTGCGGAAATCTGACACAGTATTAATAAGTAACCTTTCCTGAGAGCAGTCACCACCCCAGTCCTCCAGCCTTGTCAAATGTTTGCAATGAATGGACCCAAGTTCTAATCCTTAATCTAAATTTATGTCAGCTTTTGTTAGAAAGATACCGGACAGTAAATCATACAAGAGAATTTAAAAATTGCACAAAGAATAACCGGCCCAGACCAACCCAACCGCCCCATCAGTGCTCCACCCCAATTTTGGGAGAAACAGTGATACAGTTGATAAATACTCTCCTTCCACACTATTCAGTCCTTCACCGCACATCCCAGAGAGGAGTCCCTCAGACCTTGCTCCCCTGAACACCAGGAGAGCTGGAGTTTCACCCAGATCCCACATTCCCATGGCAGTTAATCCCAGCAGGGAGGCAAAGAGGAACCCTGCATCCTCTGACATAGCCACAGCACGGGCAGCACCAGAGCCCTCCAGGCTCAGACCTCTGGTGCTGAAGCCTCTGGCTTTGGCTGATCAAACACCACAGCTCTTGGCAAAGATGGCAGGAGAGTCGTGATTCTTCCTGTCCTGAAAGAGAGGAGGAAAAGAAAATTAAGTCGACTGCAGAAGGATTCCAGCTCTCAACTTCTGCTCTGATTCCTCACTCTGGGGTTTTATCCATGACAAGTGACACCAATTCAGAGTGCCCTTTTCCAGCATTTTTATTCCTAACTATTTCAGACATTAAAAGGATGCTCATTTCTCTTATTGTATTCTTTGCTTAATTTTATTAGAGGCATTTTCATCCAGACCCCACTTGTCAGTTCTTCAATCCTTTAGCACTGGACTTGGCACAAAGGGATACCCGTGGTGCTGCATCACAAGAAATCCCAAAGAGAAACCCCTTCCAAACCTGACGGAGAAAGCTTTCAAGGCACTCAGAACACAGACAGCTTTTCCTGCCTTGTCAGGCCACACAATTCTGTCCCATCCACCTGAACTGTGCAGGTGAGGAAAAGGCTTTCCTTGCTCCTCGGGAATCACTGTCTGAGACCACAGATGTCCATCCTGGCAGCACCTGGAAACAACGTGGGAAAGGCAAAATGAGAGTGTTTTCTATCAGAAATTACTACTACTACTAAAAATAATAATCAGAACTTCTGGACAAATTAGTAACATCACTTTGATATGAGAAATACAGGCCATGCCCATCTTCTAGCCAGGTGAAAACAGGAAGGAGAACTAGAGGAAAAGCAGAGTCCCTTATTTGATCTCTGGACACAAACTGAGGCCTTTTCCTGTGAACCAAACTCACCCTTCCAGGGTTCTGAGATCAGCTACGAGGAGCTTTTGGCACTCCAAGAGCAGCTGGGTCACAGCTGGATGCGGCTTGGGTCTGGGAGACACCGTGCTCCTTCTGGAATTATAGCACGCAAATGCCTGCTCCTGGCCCGGGCCCGGAGATAAATCTGTGGGGTTTTTCCCTGTGCAACATTGTTCACCCCTCCCAGGTTCCTGAGATCTGCACAGAGGAGGCTTTGGGCACCCCAAAGGCAGCCAGGGTTACAGGTGGGGCAGCTTGGGGCTGGGAGAAATCCTCATCCATTTGGAATTTTATCAGGCAGAAACCTGGCTGGGTGCACAGGTCTCTGGACACGACCAGTGGCCCTTTCCCCTGTGAAACAAAACTCACCCTGCCAGGCTCCTGAGACCACTTAGGAGGAGGGGTTTGACTCTCCAAGAGCAGTCGCAACGAGAGATGCTCACACAGAAGGCCATGCAGAAGAGGAAACGAGCGCACCCGCAGCCCCACAGGCGCGCCCCCAACGCCCCAGACCCGGCACTGCCAGCTCGGGCAGTCCCATAAAGCATCCCCGCCTCCGCAGCGGCGGGACAGGCGGGGCCCGGGGTCCCCGGGTCCGCACGGGCAGTCCCCCGCGTCCCGGCCGGTCCCGAGGGTCCCGAGGAAACCGAGCGTGCCCGGAGGCGCGGCAGGACGGCAGCGCAGCGCCGCCTGGCGGCGGAGCAGGAGAGCAGCGCCGGGCCCCATGGCAGTATCGGTACCCGTGCGCCCCCTGCTGTCCGCGGCGATGCAGCGCCCGATGCCGAGTTCCACGCCCGTGTCGCCGAGGGAGAGGGGCACCGCTGGCTGGGGCCTCCCCGCCGACACGGACAGAAGCCGAAGCAGAAGCCCCGGTGCCATTGGCGGCCCCTACCCAGCGGGCCGGGCTCCGCCGGGCCCGCGGCCCCGCGCGGTATCGGGTCGGGCCCGCTCCCGTCTTCGTCGCACCCGGGCCCTGCTCCTGGCATGAAGCGCGTCACCGCCCCGCGCCGTCCCGCCCCCCGCGCGTCATCGCGTGCGTTCGGCGGCCCGCCCCGGGGGCGGTGCCGGGGGCGCTACCGGGGCGGTGCCGGGGCAGTGCCGGGGGCGGCACCGGGGGCGGTGCCGGGGCGTTCCCGGTCGCCGTGCCGGGGTAGCCCGGGGAGCGGTTCCGGGAGCGGTTCGGGGGGCGGTGCCGATTGCAGTCCCGGTCACTGTCCCCAGTCCCCGTCCCCAGTCCTGGTCCCGGTCCCAGTCCCCGGTTCCGGTCCCCGATCCTGGTCCCAGTCCCAGTTCCCGTCCCGGAACCCGATCACGGTCCTGGTCCCAGTCCCCAATCCCGGTCCTGGTCGTCCCTGTCTCCAGTCCCCGTCCCGTCCCCGATCCCGGTCCCGGTCCCTGTCTCCAGTCCCCGTCCCCGATCCCGTTCCGTCCCTGTCCCAGGTCCCCGTCCGCGATCCCGTCCCTGTCCATTTCCCGTCCCCGGTCCCCGATCCCAGTCCCGGTCCCACGTCCCCGATCCCGATTTTTCCCCCCTTTCGCACTGATTTTCCCCCGATTTATCAATGATTTTTTCCCCATTTTTTTCCCATTTCTCACTGATATTTCCCCCCATTTTTCAGGGATTTTTCCCCCATTTCTCACTGATTTTTTTCCCATTCTTCATGAGTTTCCCCCGTTTTCACTGATTTTCCCCAATTCTCACTGACTTTTCCCCCATTTTCCCCCATTTCTCACTGATATTTCCCCATTTTTCATGGATTTTTTCCAGATTTATCCCCATTTCCCACTGATTTTTCCCCATTTTTCATGGATTCCCCCCCCCCGTTTCTTACTTATGTTTTTCCCCGATTTCTCATTGATTTCCCCCCCCCCCCCCCCATTTCGCACTGATTTTTACCCATTTTTCCCCATTTCTCACTGATTTCTTTCGCCATTTTTCATGGAATTTCCCCACCCATTTCTCACTGATTTTTCCCCCATTTCTCACGGATTTTTCCCCCATTCTTCAGGGATTTTTTTCCCCATTTCTCACTGATTTTTCCCCATTTCTCAATTAACTTTTCCTCACTTTTCCCCGTTGCTCACTGATTTGTTCCCCATTTTTCATGGATTTTTTTCCCCATTTCTCACTGATTTTCCCCCCCATTCTTCATGATTTACAGGATACTCTATCGTGAATGGAAAGCAATTAAAGGAAGGGGGGAGGTTACCAGCCACCTGGTCAGCTCAGACAGCAGAGCTGCACACGCTTGTGAGAGCCTGTGAATTATAGCAGGACAAGACATTAAATATATTTACTGATTCTAAATATGCATATGCGGTAATACATGCATTTGGAAAACTATGGGGAAAAAAGAGGTTTATTAAGCTGCAGAAGAAAGAAGAAAAAAATTGGTTTACAAGGGATGGCAAGCAGTGGATACCAAAAGCTCTAGCCTTACAATTGTTAAAACAACTTCATTAAAGGAGTCGTTCTGTGCCTTCTTTGGGGTGAGGAAAAAAGGCTGAGGGGGCTCCGACGTGGTTTGGGGCACCCCAAGGTCCCTGGAGAGGGAGCCGGGCTGCGCTGGAGGAGCAGGTGAGTCGGGCATGGAGGGGGGTCATGGTGGGTGCCAGAACATTGAGAGGGAGGGGTGGGTGTAGAATGCATGAAAAACAGAACCTTAAAAAATAGCTAAATATAGTCTAAAAGGAATGTTTTATTGGTTTGTGTTGGCTAGAGGTAGGGTTTTTTTATAGATACTGTAAATAGAAAAGATAAAGAATAAAAATATATAAGCAAATATAAGAAACCATATATAAATATATTACATTACATTATATTCTGTTATGAAAATAGAAATATATAAATATTCAGACTTTAAAAGGAATGTTTTATTGTTTTTTATTTGGTTAGAGGAGGGTTTTTTGAAAATAATATAGGCAAAAATATACAAATATGCAAAAATAGATACTGACATAAAATGATTATAACTATATATGCATATATATATGTAAGTATAAATCTATAGAAATAAATATAAATATAAAATACATGTATGTAGTATGTAATAGAAATAATTTATCGATTTTAATATGTTATATTAAATAGTATGTTATAATAGAATGTAAATAGCATCTAGTATATTAATATACTAGTAAAAACTACATTAAATAGTATATAAATATAGAATACACAATATAGACATATAAATCTACAGATATAAATATGAAAACTAAATAGAAAAATATATTCAAATATAATTTAAAATAATCGAGTTTTTTGTTTCTATTTGGTTAGAGGCAGAGCTTTTAAGAAATAATATTAAAAACTATGAACCTCCAAATATAGATGGATATAGATAAAATAGAAATAACATTAGTAATATAAATCTATGTATATAATGAATAATAAAATAATATTGTATATATGATAAATAGAATAGCAATTAAATTGAATATATGAAATAGGTATAGATTATGACTAGAAATTAAATATTAAAAAATAGATGATTTATATATATAAAAGGTTTTTTTTTCATTTGGTCAGAGGCAGGGCATTTTTAGTTTGGGTCGGGGTTTTTTTGGGGCGTTCATTGAGAGGATTTTATGACGGGTGGGGACTCTGGTGCTTGGAACTCTCTCCCTTCTCTGGCTGTCCCTGACAGGGCGGCAGTGCCGGGCTGAGTTGGGCGGCAGTGCTGCCGCCGTGTGGACACAGGCGGGTACTGCACCGTGCCCCTCTCAGGATGGCGGAAGGGCCCGCGGGCCGGGACCCAGCCCTGCGGCAGCGCTCAAGATGGCGGCCTCTCTAGGACCCCGGCGGATAGGCGTTTACATAAAACGCCTGCCCGCGCCCGCCGGCGCCCTCACGCCCGCGGCACCGCGGACCGCGCGGCCGTTGTCCGCACGCTCTGACACGTCCGGGAAAATTGTCGGCGAGCGGATCGGCGTCGGCGATGTAATCAGGCATCTTATGCCTACACACCGGGGTCCTGATTTTTTCCCGCCCTTTCTGCCGCCATTTTTGGCAGGTCAGCCGGGGTGCCGCCCGAGGCGCCATTTTGAGAGTGCGGACACACTCAAGATGGCGGCCGGTCTAGGACCCCGGCGGATAGGCGTTTACATAAAACGCCTGTCCGCGCCCGCAGGCATAAAAATAAATATGCATAAATATAAACATAGACATAAACATGCACAAACGTTAACCTGCATAGATATAAACATAAACATGCAAAACAATAATAATAAATATAAATATAAACATAAATAGAAATAGAAATACAAACATTAATAAAATCAGTGAGAAATGGGGTAAAATCAGTGAGAAATGGGGGGGAAAAACCATGAAAAATGATGGAAAAATCAGAGAGAAATGGGGGAAAAATCGGTGAGGAATGGGGAAAAAGATCAACGAAAAATTAGGAAAAATCAGTCAGAAGTGGGGGATAAAAATCAGTGAGAAATGGGGGGAAAAGTCGGTGAGAAATGGGGAAAAAATCAGTGATTAATGGGCGGGAAAATGCATGAAAAATGGGGGGAATAATTCAGAGAGAAATGGGGGCAAATATCAGTGAGAAATGGGGGGGAAAATCAGGAAATATCCATGAAAATTGGGGGAAACATCCATGAAAAATGGCGGAAAAAATCAGTGAGAAATGGGGAAAAATGGGGAAAAAGGAGTGATAAATGGGGGAAAAAAATCAGTGAGAAATGGGGAAAAATGGGGAAAAAGGAGTGATAAATGGGGGAAAAAAATCAGTGAGAAATGGGGAAAAATGGGGAAAAAATCCACGAAAAATGGGTGGAAAAATCCATGAAAAATCAACGGAAAAATCAGTGAGAAATGGGGAAAACATCATGGTGAAATGGGGCAAAAATCATTGAGAAATGGGGAAAAAAATCAGTGAGAAATGGGGAAAATTTGGGAAAAATCCACGAAAATTGCGGGGAAAAATGCTTGAAAAATTGGGGAAAAAATCCGAGAGAAAATCCCCGGGAATCCCCGGGAAAATCCCCCCGGAATCCCCTGGAAAATCCCCCTGAATTCCCCGAGAAACTCATCCCGGAATCCCCGTGATAATCCGTCCGCTATCCCCGAGAAAATCCCCCAGGAATCCCCCAGAAAATCTCCCCGAAATCCCCGGGATAATCACCCCGGAATCCCCTGGAAAATCCCCTAGGAATCCCCGAGAAAATCCCCCCAGATTCCCCGGAAAATCCCCCCAGGTTCCCCGGAAAATCCCCCCGGAATACTCTGCAATATCCCCCCGGAATCCCCTGGATAATCCCCCCGGAATCCCCGAGAAAATCCCCCTGGAATCTCCAGGAAAATGCCCCGGGAATACGCGAGAAAATCTCCCCGGAATCCCCGAGAAAATCCCCCCGGAATCCCCTGGAAAATCCCCCCTGAATCCCCGAGAAAATCCCCCCGGAATCCCCGAGAAAATCCCCCGGGATTCCCCTGAAAATCCCTCGGAACTCCCCGGGAAAATCCTCCAGAAATCCCCGAGAAAATCCCCCGGAGTCCCCGGGAAAATCAACCCGGAGTCCGATGAAAATCCCCCCGGAATCCCCGAGAAAATCCCCCGGAGTTCCCCTGGAAAATCCCCCCGGACTCCCCGAGAAATTCCTCCCGGAATCCCCGGGAAAATCCCCCCGGAATCCGCGAGAAAATCCCCCCGGAATCCAGGCGAAAATCCCCCAGAAATCCCTGTGAAAGCCCCCCCGGAATCCCCAAGAAAATCTCCCCGGAATCCCCGAGAAATTTCGCCCGTAATACTCGGGAAAATATGCCCGGAATCCCCTGGAAAACCCCCCCGGAATCCCCTGGATAATCCCCCCGGAATCCCCGACAAAATCCCCCCGGAATCCCCGGAAAATGCCCCGGGAATACGCGAGAAAATCTCCCCGGAATCCCCGAGAAAATCCCCCCGGAATCCCCTGGAAAATCCCCCCTGAATCCCCGAGAAAATCCCCCCGGAATCCCCGAGAAAATCCCCCGGGATTCCCCTGAAAATCCCTCGGAACTCCCCGGGAAAATCCTCCAGAAATCCCCGAGAAAATCCCCCGGAGTCCCCGGGAAAATCAACCCGGAGTCCGATGAAAATCCCCCCGGAATCCCCGAGAAAATCCCCCGGAGTTCCCCTGGAAAATCCCCCCGGACTCCCCGAGAAATTCCTCCCGGAATCCCCGGGAAAATCCCCCCGGAATCCGCGAGAAAATCCCCCCCGGAATCCAGGCGAAAATCCCCCAGAAATCCCCGTGAAAGCCCCCCCGAAATCCCCAAGAAAATCTCCCCGGAATCCCCGATAAATTTCGCCCGTAATACTCGGGAAAATATGCCCGGAATCCCCTGGAAAAACCCCCCGGAATCCCCTGGATAATCCCCCCGGAATCCCCGACAAAATCCCCCCGGAATCCCCGGAAAATGCCCCCCGAATCCCCGGGATACTCACCCCGAGATCCCCGGGAAAATCCCCTGGAATTACCAGGGAAAATCCCCCCGCAATCCCAGGAAAAATCCCCCCAGAATCCCCGCGAAAATCGGCCCCGAATCCCCTGGAAAATTCCCCCGGAATCCCCGGAAAATCCCCCCGGAATCCCCGAGAAAATCCCCCCGGAATTCCCCGGGAAAATCCCCCGGGAATCCCCGAGAAAATCCCCCCGGAATCCACGAGGAAATTCCCCCCGGAATCCCCGAGAAAATGCCCCCGGAATTCCTCGGGAAAATCCCCCGTAATGCCCTGGAAAATCCCCCTGAATTCCCCGAGAAAATCCCCCGGAATCCCCGGGAAATTCCCCCAGGAATCCCCGAGAAAATCCCCCCGGAATTCCTCGGGAAAATCGTCCCGGAATCCACGAGAAAATCCCCCGGAAATCCCCGACAAAATCCTCCCGGAATACTCGGGAAAATCCCCCCGGAATCCCCGGGGAAATCCCCACGGAATCCCCGAGAAAACCCCCCCGGAATACTCGGGAAAATCCTCCCGAAATCCTCGACAAAATCCCCCCGGAATCCCCGTGAAAATCCCCCCGGAATACTCGGGAAAAATCCCCCCGGAATTCCTCGTAAAATCACCCCGGATACCCTGGGAAAATCCCTCCGGACTCCCCGAAAAATTCCCCCCGGAATACTCGGGAAAATCCCCCCGGAATCCCCGAGAAAATCCACCCGGAATCCCCTGGAAAATCCACCGGGAATTCCCCGGGAAATTCCTCGCTGAAACCCCTGGAAAATCCCCCCGGAATCCCGGAGAAAATCCCCCCGGAATTCCCTGGAAAATCCACCGGGAATTCCCCGGGAAATTCCTCGCTGAAACCCCTGGAAAATCCCCCCGGAATCCCGGAGAAAATCCCCCCGGAATTCCCCGGGAATATCCCCTCGGAATCCCCGGGAAAATCCCCCCGGACTCCCCGAAAAAATCCCCCCGGAATACTCGGGAAAATCCCCCCGGAATACTCCTGAAAATCCTCCCGGAATTCCCGAGAAAATCCCCCGGAATTCCCTGAGAAAATCGCCCCGGAATCCCAGTGAAAATCCCCCCGGAATCCCCGGGAAAATCCCCCCGGAATCCCCGGGAAAATCCCCCAAGAATCCCCTGGAAAATCCCCCAGGTATCCCCGATAAAATCCCCCTGGAATCCCCTGGATAATCCCCATGGAATCCCCTGGAAAATCCCCCAGGAATCCCCGAGAAAATATGCCCGGAATCCCCTGGAAAATCCCCCTGGAATCGCGGGGGAAAATCCCCCCGGATTTCCCGGGAAAAATCCCCCCGGAATCCCCGATAAAATCTCCCCGGAATCCCTGAGAAAATCCCCCCGGAATCCGCGAGAAAATATGCCCAGAATCCCCGATAAAATTCCCCCGGAATCCCCGGGAATATCCCCCAGGAATCCCCGATAAAATCCCCCCGGAATCCCCCAGAAAATCCCCCCGGAATCCCCGACAAAATCCCCCCGGAATTCCCGACAAAATCCCCCCGGAATCCCCGGAAAATCCCCGCGGAATTCCGGTCCATTTCTGTAGGAGAATAGTTTGTAAGGATAGTGCAGAAGGCACTAGTTGCCAACGAGTTACAGCTGTACTGATTAGCAAGGAGTGGAAACAGCCTTGCCTGCCCAGTGAGGCTGGTTGTTATAAAAGCGTGGGTCAGCTGGCTGCCAGTTTCACTAAGCACAGCTCCAGCTGGAGGTGCAGAGCCTGCTGCAGTGTGGGCTGGAGCCTGCTGGCTGTGCTGCGAGGAGGAAGGGACACGTGGCCGTGCAAGGGATGGACAAGGTGAGAGGATGCTGTGTGTGGGACAGACAGGCTCAGGTGGCTGGGGAAGGGACAGGCTGGGGTTTAGCCAGTCGTACAGAGGAGAGGAGGAGTCGGGGCTGTGTGGAGCTGACTGTGAGAAAAGGAGTCAGAGTTGCCTCAAAGAAATCTGTGGAGAGAAGGCATGAAAAGTGTGTAATGAAAGACTCATGTTGGTGCCTGTCATGTCTGTCTTGATATAATTGCTACACGTTTTCTCGGAATGCTTGAATTTAGACATAAAATGAAAACTTTATTGTAAGAAAGGAATGCATTTCTCACCAAAGTGGTGTAGGGTGGGGGATCACAACTCACAGATGGCCTGGAAGCGGAACGGCCACAGGGGTTACTGTAACTGGGCCTCCAGTACCAAAGCCCCAGTGGGTTTAAAGGCTAGAGCTGGGCTGGGATTAGCACGGGCTCTGCAGCTGGGCTCATGCACAGGTCTGTCAGCACTCCTACCCGAGGACAGTCCCTCACCTAGGGAGAGGTTCTAGGCCTGGAGATGAGGCTGAGTTTGGGAAGGGTGATGAGGACATGGTTAGGGAGGGATGTAAATGCATCTCAAAAGACTTAATTTTGAGGGGTGGCAAGCATTAGCTATAAAACAGTAAGTATTTACAGCTAAAGGCTGGAGGTGGGGGCTGTCTGAGGAGGACAGGACTGTTTAAGGCTGAAGTTGGAAGAGAAACCTTGGTGAAGCTTTTGCGTTAGAAACGGCCTCACCTGCCAAATCAGATTTTTGTCTTCAGGATTGCATGAGTGAGGATGCCACAGCCAAGGAAAAGGTTCAGGTTTGGGAGGCAAAGGCGAGTTAGGCAGGGCTGCAGGGCTGGGGCTTGGCTGTTTCCATACTGCTCAGGGCAGCAAAGGGTAGCTGGCTCACTGGGCCTTGGATCTAGAACTCTTTCTGGAACAAGGTGGAGAGCTGAGGTTCATGCAAGGAAGGGGCCAGGAATTCTTTGTCTGACTGGAAAATGCCAGAGGGGCAGTGTGTGACTCGGATAGGATGATATGTTCGTCTGGCGAGAGTCACAAAAGAATATTTTGGTTTACTGATAACTGGGCAGCTCAGAAGTTACTACTTGACTTAGTTGCTGCTCCCATCTGTTGCACACATAAACAGAGCAAAGCAGACGAATTCTCTCGGAGCCTGAGGTCTTTGACTGGCCCTCCAAAAATGCTGCCCGCTAAAAAACAGACGTGGGGGAGGAAAGTTGTCAGATACAATAGAGCAAGAAAAGGACACGGGCTTCAAAGTGCCCTCCAGCAGACCACGGAAGTGACCTGTCTGGAAGTGAAACCAGCAGTCTGCTTCCCCAGCCTCCTGGAAGCCTCTAACAGCTACACAGGCAGTGAGGGGAGAGAACAATTCAACCTAAAAATAATTTTCAGTAGCGTTCTGCACTGCTGTGAAAAATACTGCAACCAGGGAATGTGGTGTGGTGATAACTATTAGGCCTGTAAGTCTGGTAACTGGGGCTTTTAGCTCAAACATCTCGGTATGGCTACTTTGAGCCTTGTAAAAGCTGCGTTAAGTCCAATTTCTTGGGTAGTTCTACTAGCTCTAGCCTTGCTTTTCATCCCTTCAGTAACAAAGCAACTCCCTCTCGAGAATGTTATTTACTTTCCATATTATGTGCCTACCAATTTCTGGAATTGCAAATGTCTTTGGATACATGCGTAAATTTAAGTTTCAAGAAAGCTGTCAAGCTAAAACAAAGGCTTGCCATAATGCAGAAGAAAATGTTTTATGGAAGAACTGAGAGGTCCCTACCTGGGCATAGAATTTGCTATACTAAGGTGTGTTCCAAACGGATCTGCCATCTAAACAAGCAGAAAAATAGTTGGAATGTAGTGAGTTCAATTGAACTATTGCTAGAAATAGGAATTATTAGCAGAGCTTGGAGCATGATATCACTAGCAGCAGTAAGACGCTTTTAGCTTGCTTCTCATAAATTACTTGTAAAAAGCATTTGTACCTAGTGTGTAGCAATTAATATTTCCCCATTTTCTTCCCCCCCGCCCCCCAGTCTCAGGTACTCCTTTTATTTTACCCTTTTCTGTCTTGTAACATCACCTTCCTTTATTTTATTCTATCTTCTGTTCTCAGAACATCGCAGCATCCTCTGTCAATGTGAAAGCATTTGTTCATCCTGTCTTGGAATGGCTGTCAATGTTGCCCTCTTCTGGATCACTTTTTTTTTTTTTTTTTTTTTTTTTTTTTTTTTTTTTTTAACAATATGTTGCTAAATGTCAGGAAAATTAATCCACAAACACCAGCGGTTTATGTCCAAAAAGGAAACAGAGGAGTCCTTTTTGCTTTATTCGAATAAAGGGAGAGGCCATGGGACATTCCCCTGGGATCTCTCAAATTTTTGGAGGACGCAGCCTCCTTTTTATCCTATTTTCCCGGCCGCATTTCCCTCTCTCTTTTCCCATTGGCTGAGGTACTTGAGAGGCACAGACTTCCCGGAACGCCTGATACCTGAAATTCCCCTCTAATGTATAACCCTCCCTTTTAATTTTTAATTCTTATAGAATTCATCGTTTCCCCCCGTTGCTTCTTTCATCTTTCGATATCCAATTTCATTTATCAGCAGCCCTGCAGTTTGTTTGTAAAGGCAAATATCTCTTTCCATTCATCAATCAGTGGAATCCATCCCATTGTTTCTTTTATCTCTCAGTGCTAGCCTTATCTACAGGCTGATCCACAGCTCATTTGTAAAGACAAATTCAACATTCCTCTCAGCTAATAAATGAGAAGTTAGCTGAAAAAAGTAAAAACTGGATTTTTTTTCCGGTGTGTGTCGGACAATACAGTGGAGAGAATTTGCGGGAGGATGATCGAGGATATCCTATTATAATATCGTTCTCGGACATTTTACTATTTTAGATCATCAGTTGTATTCTGAAAGAAATCTATTTTAATGATATGTGTACGTTTGCACGAAGTTATAGTTAAATATAGCTTGCGGCTGGGCTCTTTAATGACTAGGGGTATTTTTGGTTTTAATTCAATATTTTATGCTTGTGGTGTGTAGTGTGCTGATTTATTTTTTAATGTTATTTACTACGTGCGCTTTTGTTTTTGAGTGAAGGTAACTTTCTGGATGGTTTTGTATTTGAGGCAGAATGAATTGAAGTAGGTTTTTAAAACTGATTTTTCATATGTACGATGGGGAGTTTAGTAGGGGCAGCTCTGATGGTGGGGGCTTGGTTGTTAATTTTATCAGACGGCTTTTGTTAGATACAGCTTTTAATTCTGGAAAGTTTTTTTTTCTAATGTCGTGCTTTGAAGGTGGTTTTCGAGGATGTATGGTATAGCTTTATTTTGTTTGTAGATGGTGTATGATAAGGGCTATGGTCTATTTATCTAATGCCATGTTTTTTCATTCAGGTGTTGATAAGGGAGTTCTTGAATGGCGTTTTGTGTTGTTTTTGTTTTTGGTGGGGCGTTGTTTTTAAAGGATACCTTGATAAGGTTTGCCGATGGCGTTCTAGCCTGTAGCATAAGGCATAGGGTAGTTTTTGAATTATTTTGTGGTGGCTTTGATTCTTGCCAGTATGTAGTGTTTGTTTGAGGTAATGCTGTGTAGCTAATTTCTGTTTTCTTATTAATATTAGAATTGGAGTGTTGTAGTATATGGGCTGTTATTATATCCTAGGGGTTCTATTTATTTGGTTTGATTGTTTTCTAGTTATGGATAATTTTTCTCAAAAAACCATTTTCAGAATTTCAGGCGTGACACAAAAGAACACTCAGATTGCTGGAAGGGAAACGTGTGCCCAGATTGTCTCGAAGCAGTGCTGCTGTCGGTTCTCGTTCAGTTGTGTCTTCTGAAAATGAGACTGTTGTATTCATTGCGCTGTGCTAAACACTTGTCATTCTCCCAATGCCAGGAAACAGATGAAGCTTGAAGAAAGAGGAAGGAATTTGGAAGCGTACAAACAAGCTGAGAAGAGGTTCAGAGATCAGGGTGCTCACTGGCAGCAGGGGCTGGGGTTAGGGCTGAGCAGGAGCAAAGCCGGAGCACATCAACCTCACCTCGTGTTTTCTCGGGGGCTTTATGGCCCTGGCAAGAGAGAGATGTTCACTGATGAGTCCCAGGCCGAGCCGTGAGCACAGCATGTTGTGTTGGAGCTGGGGGTTTTTTTTGAGACGTTCAGCAGCCACGCTCTCTAGTCAAGAGTCCTGAGGTTTGTTGCTGCTCCACTTTCATCCTCATATCCAGCTTCCAGCCCTTTTCTTCTCTCTGTCCAGTGTGTCTTTTGTGTTCCTTTCTTGTCCTGTGTGCTCCCCATCCCATTCCCGTTCCCTACGGAGGGGGAGGGTGTGGAGACTGGGGGCTCCGACGTGGTTTGGGGCACCCCAAGGTCCCTGGGAAAGGGAGCCGGGCTGCGCTGGAGGAGCAGGTGAGTCGGGCATGGGGGGGGGGGGGGGGGGGGTCATGGTGGGTGCCGGAACATTGAGAGGGAGGGGTGGGTGTAGAATGCATGAAAAACAGAACCATAAAAAATAGCTAAATATAGTCTAAAAGGAATGTTTAAATGCTTTTTATTTGGGTAGAGGCACGGTTTTTATAGCTAATATAAAAATAAAATATAAAGAATAGAAATAGATTGGTATACATGTAAAGTATCATGAAATATAAGTAGCAAATATCTATGAAAAATCTAGTGTATAACAGAAATAATGCAAATATAAGAATATGTATAAATATAAAATAGAGCTATGAGAATGGTAATAAGAATGGGGTAAAACATCAGTGAGAAATGGAAAAAAAAACACATGAAAAATGGTGGGAAAATCAGTGAGAAATGGAGAAAAATCAGTGAAAAACGGGGGGGGAATCTTTGAAAAATGGGGAAAAAAATCAGTGAGAAATGGGGGGAAAAAAAATCCATGAAAAATGGAGGAATAAATCAGTGAGAAACGGGGAAAAGTGGGGGAAAAAATAATTGAGAAATGGGGAAAAAATCAGTGAGAAATGGGGGAAAAAATCCGTGACGAATGGCGGGAAAAGTCATTAAGAAATGGGGGAAAAATCAGTGAGAAACAGGGAAAAAAATCAATGAGAAATGGGGGAAAATTTGGGACAAAATCAGCGAGAAATGGGGGAAAAAGCAGTGGTAAATGGGGGAAAAGTCGATGAAAAATGGGGGAATATTCAGTGAGAAATGGGGGGGGGGGGGGGGGAAATCAGTGAGAAATGGGGAAAAAATCCATGGAAAACAGGCAAACAATCCATGGGCAATGGCGGGAACAGAGCGAGCTGTTGTCGCTCGTGCTGTGGTGGCCGATGCTGTGGGGAAAAAATAAGTGAAAAATGGGGGCAATAATCAGTGATAAATGGGGAAAAAAATCAGTGATTAATGGGGGGAAAAATGCATGGAAAATGGGGGGAAAAAATCAGTGAGAAATGGGGGAAAAAATCAGTGAGAAATGGGGGAAACATCATGGTGAAATGGGGAAAAAAAATCTTTGATAAATTGGGGAAACAAATCATTGAGAAATGGGGGAAAAAAATCAGTGAGAAATGGGGAAAATATGGGAAAAAATCCACGAAAATTGCGGGAAAAAATGCTTGAAAAATTGGGGAAAAATCAGTAAGAAATGGGGGAAAAAATCCATGAAAAATGGCGGGAAAAATCAGATCGGCGATCGATAGCTAATGCGTGCCTATGGATTAGATCGGCGATCGATTGATCACGACTACCGATCGATTATATCGGCGATCGATTGCTAATGCCTGCCGATCGATTAGATCGGCGATCGATTGGTAATGCCTGCCGATCGATTAGATCGGCGATCGATTGATCGCGCCTGCCGATCGATTAGATCGGCGATCGATTGGTAATGCCTGCCGATCGATTAGATCGGCGATCGATTGATCGCGCCTGCCGATCGATTAGATCGGCGATCGATTGCTAATGCCTGCCGATCGATTAGATCGGCGATCGATTGATCGCGCCTGCCGATCGATTAGATCGGCGATCGATTGCTAATGCCTGCCGATCGATTAGATCGGCGATCGATTGATCGCGCCTGCCGATCGATTAGATCGGCGATCGATTGCTAATGCCTGCCGATCGATTAGATCGGCGATCGATTGATCGCGCCTGCCGATCGATTAGATCGGCGATCGCTTTCCAATGCCTGCCGATCGATTGCTAATGCACACTATTTGCACACTCCTTGCACACCCTTTGCACTCATACAGAGGCAGGAGGTTTCTCAGTTCTGGTCGCGGTTTTTTGGGGCGTTCATTCAGGGGGATTTCCTCAAGGATTGGGACACTCCTTGATTCCATCCCTTGCCTGTCTCCCAAGCGCCACCCTGTGGGCAGAGCGCGGTACTGCGCGCCTGCCTCTCCCAAGATGGCGGCTCGGGTGTCGCTCCCCGACCTTCTAACTCTGGCTGCAAAAGGAGGGGGACACAGCAAGGAGCCCGCTCGCTCTAGTGGGATGCCTGCGCACGACGCCGACACCGATCCCACGGGTGCGATTTTCGGCGGCGTTTCCAATCGTGCGGACATCTCCTTCAGCCCGCTTCGGCCCGGGGGAGAGGGGCGGGGCCGCCAGCGATGGTCCCGGCGCAGCCCGGGCAGGCTCGGGGCGGAGCCGGGGCTTGGCGAGGCGGGGCACGGAGGTCCCGGGGACGGGACCGGGCGGGGCCGGGGCGGTGCTTTAGGGGCGGTCCCCAGTGGTCCCGGGCGGCACCGGGGGCGGGGCCGGGTGATCCCGGAGCGGTACCGAGCTGTGCTGGGGACGGTGCTGCAGGGGCGGTGCCGGGCCCGCCTCAGGGTGATTGAATGCCCAGAAATCGCCTCCTCTGCCCCGTGCTCACACTGAGCTGCGGGCTGCAGCGTGCTGTCGGAGCTCCGCACACAGCACGGATTTGGGCTTCCCCTCCTCTCAAACCCTCTCCCCCTTCTTCCTCCTCCTCATCTTCCTCTTTGTCCTCTGTCACTGCTGAGGCTCTGGAAAGAACTGAAATTCTGCAGGGAGAGATGTCCTCTCGTGGCCCCAGGGACTGCCTCGGCACGGGCCACGAGCGCCTCCGGCCCCTGCCTTCTCCTGCTTGAAAAGATCACCTGGAGCCCGAGCTCGGGGGGGTGAAATCAGCTGAAATCCAGGTAACTCTGTCAAGTGCCCCCCAGGGACATCGGCGGGGCTGGGGATGAGGGTTTGAAACAGCAAATTCTTTGGAATATACACCTGTCCCTGTGCCGATGCTGCTGAGCTTCCTGCCACAGTATATCCCACTCCATGAGGCGCTGTGAGGTTATGGCAGTGGAATTGAGCAGGGAATTCGGGGCTATGGGCATAATTCACGGGAGCTAGCAAAGCTGACAGCCAACCCCAAATCGGGGCACAGCACAGAGAACAATCTGTGTGCTGCCCTGTCAGCTCAAGCTCCTGGGCTGGGAAGTATTGGGAGTTAAATGTATGGAATTACACAAATCACAGCAACTGGCATCACCCAGAGGGACAATCCAAGGCCCAAACAATTCCTCCACAGTCCACTCTGGGAAAAACACCCTGTGCCTGCCAGGAGCTCTGACCCTGCTTTTCCTACCAGCTCCTGAGCAGTGTCAGGGCCACCACGACGCCTTTAAAATCCAGATAAACCCCAAATCCTACACAGTGAATAATCCAAAGAAAGTACTGAATTGTTGTCATTAAAAGCTCAAAACTCATTAAGAATTCTATGACAACAGTGTAATGGACTCCCAGGAACCTCATGAATGCTCTCGGTTTCATTTTTGTGTATTTTTACTCCCTCATTTGGCAGCTTGTAAAACTTATCCTGGAATTCAGAGGTCAAGCAGGATCGACTTTGGATTGACCTTCACCTCTGTTCCCACTTTGTGCAAACACAACTCGTGCCCAGGTGGGTGAACTCATCACCTCAGCTTTTCACTCCAGAGTATCCCCTCCTTATTTCCCTGTAGATGAACTCAGATCCACTCCTCACCTCCACTGGTCATCCAAGCGTCCATTCTGTTCCCCACAGGCCCTGGTGGCCCCAGGGAGCTCCCTTGGCCTTTCTCCTGCCCCTCTGCAGCCCGAGGTCGCTACACAAACAGTTCTTGTGTCCCCTCTAAATGACCCCGGGTTTTCTGCTCAATGAATGGCATGACCCGTGCCCACTGCTCATGATTCACCCAACCAAAATCAAGAGCAAATGTTGCTTGGGCTTTAAGAACTTGAAATAACTCTGAAGCAAAAGAAATCACCTTTTTCTTCTGGTTTTTATTTTTATTTTTTCATT
Organism: Sturnus vulgaris; assembly: GCF_052056855.1. Taxonomy (NCBI): domain Eukaryota; kingdom Metazoa; phylum Chordata; class Aves; order Passeriformes; family Sturnidae; genus Sturnus; species Sturnus vulgaris. The sequence goes on along the minus strand of NC_142260.1, from coordinate 5,379 downwards.
TAAGATGCTGGACTTGCCTCTGTGGATGTGTGCTGAGCTCTCACTGCAGGGGACTGTCAGGCCTGAATGGCTGTGAGTTCGTGTTCTTCTCAGTAGGGAATCAGAAATTATTCTTAGACCATAGAATTGTTTTCTGAAACCTTTCCCCTTTCCTCTTTGTGCCTTTGAATTTTTCAGCTGTTCCCTGTTGTCACTTCCCCTGCCTGACTTCTGTGCAGCTCCTAGCTGGGAAAAACTGGGAAAACTTAGGGGGTACAGAGGTGGAATTTTTGGCTGGATTTTTCTAACATTTCTAATTTTGCTGAACTTATTTCCCCAGTGAGAAGAGCACGAACTCACAGCCATGCAGGCCTGACAGTCACTGCGGGAAATCTGACACAGTATTAATAAGTAACCTTTCCTGAGAGCAGTCACCACCCCAGTCCTCCAGCCTTGTCAAATGTTTGCAATGAATGGACCCAAGTTCTAATCCTTAATCTAAATTTATGTCAGCTTTTGTTAGAAAGATACCGGACAGTAAATCATACAAGAGAATTTAAAAATTGCACAAAGAATAACCGGCCCAGACCAAACCCAACCGCCCCCATCAGTGCTCCACCCCAATTTTGGGAGAAACAGTGATACAGTTGATAAATACTCTCCTTCCACACTATTCAGTCCTTCACCGCACATCCCCAGAGAGGAGTCCCTCAGACCTTGCTCCCCTGAACACCAGGAGAGCTGGAGTTTCACCCAGATCCCACATTCCCATGGCAGTTAATCCCAGCAGGGAGGCAAAGAGGAACCCTGCATCCTCTGACATAGCCCACAGCACGGGCAGCACCAGGAGCCCTCCAGGCTCAGACCTCTGGTGCTGAAGCCTCTGGGCTTTGGCTGATCAAACACCACAGCTCTTGGCAAAGATGGCAGGAGAGTCGTGATTCTTCCTGTCCTGAAAGAGAGGAGGAAAAGAAAATTAAGTCGACTGCAGAAGGATTCCAGCTCTCAACTTCTGCTCTGATTCCTCACTCTGGGGTTTTATCCATGACAAGTGACACCAATTCAGAGTGCCCTTTTCCAGCATTTTTATTCCTAACTATTTCAGACATTAAAAGGATGCTCATTTCTCTTATTGTATTCTTTGCTTAATTTTATTAGAGGCATTTTCATCCCAGACCCCACTTGTCAGTTCTTCAATCCTTTAGCACTGGACTTGGCACAAAGGGATACCCGTGGTGCTGCATCACAAGAAATCCCAAAGAGAAACCCCTTCCAAACCTGACGGAGAAAGCTTTCAAGGCACTCCAGAACACAGACAGCTTTTCCTGCCTTGTCAGGCCACACCAATTCTGTCCCATCCACCTGAACTGTGCAGGTGAGGAAAAGGCTTTCCTTGCTCCTCGGGAATCACTGTCTGAGACCACAGATGTCCATCCTGGGCAGCACCTGGAAACAACGTGGGAAAGGCAAAATGAGAGTGTTTTCTATCAGAAAATTACTACTACTACTAAAAATAATAATCAGAACTTCTGGACAAATTTAGTAACATCACTTTGATATGAGAAATACAGGCCATGCCCATCCTTGTAGCCCAGGTGAAAACAGGAAGGAGAACTAGAGGAAAAGCAGAGTCCCTTATTTGATCTCTGGACACAAACTGAGGCCTTTTCCCTGTGAAACCAAACTCACCCTTCCAGGGTTCCTGAGATCAGCTACGAGGAGGCTTTTGGCACTCCAAGAGCAGCTGGGTCACAGCTGGATGCGGCTTGGGTCTGGGAGACACCGTGCTCCTTCTGGAATTATAGCACGCAAATGCCTGCTCCTGGCCCCGGGCCCGGAGATAAAATCTGTGGGGTTTTTCCCTGTGCAACATTGTTCACTCCCTCCCAGGTTCCTGAGATCTGCACAGAGGAGGCTTTGGGCACCCCAAAGGCAGCCAGGGTTACAGGTGGGGCAGCTTGGGGCTGGGAGAAATCCTCATCCATTTGGAATTTTATCAGGCAGAAACCTGGCTGGGTGCACAGGTCTCTGGACACGACCAGTGGCCCTTTCCCCTGTGAAACAAAACTCACCCTGCCAGGCTCCTGAGACCACTTAGGAGGAGGGGTTTGACTCTCCAAGAGCAGTCGCAACGAGAGATGCTCACACAGAAGGCCATGCAGAAGAGGAAACGAGCGCACCCGCAGCCCCACAAGGCGCGCCCCAACGCCCCAGACCCGGCACTGCCAGCTCGGGCAGTCCCATAAAGCATCCCCCGCCTCCGCAGCGGCGGGACAGGCGGGGCCCGGGTCCCCGGGTCCGCACGGGCAGTCCCCGCGTCCCGGCCGGTCCCGAGGGTCCCGAGGAAACGAGCGTGTCCCGGAGGCGCGGCAGGACGGCAGCGCAGCGCCGCCTGGCGGCGGAGCAGGAGAGCAGCGCCGGGCCCCATGGCAGTATCGGTACCCGTGCGCCCCCTGCTGTCCGCGGCGATGCAGCGCCCGATGCCGAGTTCCACGCCCGTGTCGCCGAGGGAGAGGGGCACCGCTGGCTGGGGCCTCCCCGCCGACAACGGACAGAAGCCGAAGCAGAAGCCCCGGTGCCATTGGCGGCCCCTACCCAGCGGGCCGGGCTCCGCCGGGCCCGCGGCCCCGCTGCTGGTATCGGGTCGGCCCCGCTCCCGTCTTCGTCGCACCCGGGCCCTGCTCCTGGCATGAAGCGCGTCACCGCCCCGCGCCGTCCCGCCCCCCGCGCGTCATCGCGTGCGTTCGGCGGCCCGCCCCGGGGGCGGTGCCGGGGGCGCTACCCGGAGGCGGTGCCGGGGCAGTGCCGGGGGCGGCACCGGGGGCGGTGCCGGGGGCGTTCCCGGTCGCCGTGCCGGGTAGCCCGGGGAGCGGTTCCGGAGCGGTTCGGGGGGCGGTGCCGATTGCAGTCCCGGTCACTGTCCCCAGTCCCCGTCCCCAGTCCTGGTCCCGGTCCCAGTCCCCGGTTCCGGTCCCCGATCCTGGTCCCAGTCCCAGTTCCCCGTCCCGGAACCCGATCACGGTCCTGGTCCAGTCCCCAATCCCGGTCCTGGTCCCTGTCTCCAGTCCCCGTCCCCGTCCCCGATCCCGGTCCCGGTCCCTGTCTCCAGTCCCCGTCCCCGATCCCGGTTCCGGTCCCTGTCCCAGGTCCCCGTCCGCGATCCCGGTCCCTGTCCCATTTCCCCGTCCCGGTCCCCGATCCCAGTCCCGGTCCACGTCCCCGATCCCGATTTTTCCCCCCCTTTCGCACTGATTTTTCCCCCGATTTATCAATGATTTTTTTCCCCATTTTTTTTCCCATTTCTCACTGATATTTCCCCCCATTTTTCAGGGATTTTTTCCCCCATTTCTCACTGATTTTTTTTCCCATTCTTCATGGAGTTTTCCCCCGTTTTTCACTGATTTTTCCCCATTTCTCACTGACTTTTCCCCATTTTCCCCCATTTCTCACTGATATTTTCCCCCATTTTTCATGGATTTTTTCCAGATTTATCCCCATTTCCCACTGATTTTTCCCCATTTTTCATGGATTCCCCCCCCCCGTTTCTTACTTATGTTTTTCCCCGATTTCTCATTGATTTCCCCCCCCCCCCCCCCCATTTCGCACTGATTTTTTACCCATTTTTCCCCATTTCTCACTGATTTCTTTCGCCATTTTTCATGGAATTTCCCCACCCATTTCTCACTGATTTTTTCCCCCATTTCTCACGGATTTTTTCCCCCATTCTTCAGGATTTTTTTCCCCATTCTCACTGATTTTTTCCCCATTTCTCAATAACTTTTCCTCACTTTTCCCCGTTGCTCACTGATTTGTTCCCCCATTTTTCATGGATTTTTTCCCCATTTCTCACTGATTTTCCCCCCCCATTCTTCATGATTTACAGGATACTCTATCGTGAATGGAAAGCAATTAAAGGAAGGGGGAGGTTACCAGCCACCTGGTCAGCTCAGACAGCAGAGCTGCACACGCTTGTGAGAGCCTGTGAATTATAGCAGGACAAGACATTAAATATATTTACTGATTCTAAATATGCATATGCGGTAATACATGCATTTGGAAAACTATGGGGAAAAAAAGAGGTTTATTAAGCTGCAGAAGAAAGAAGAAAAAAATTGGTTACAAGGGATGGCAAGCAGTGGATACCAAAAGCTCTAGCCTTACAATTGTTAAAACAACTTCATTAAAGGAGTCGTTCTGTGCCTTCTTTGGGGTGAGGAAAAAAGGCTGAGGGGGCTCCGACGTGGTTTGGGCACCCCAAGGTCCCTGGGAGAGGGAGCCGGGCTGCGCTGGAGGAGCAGGTGAGTCGGGCATGGAGGGGGGTCATGGTGGGTGCCAGAACATTGAGAGGGAGGGGTGGGTGTAGAATGCATGAAAAACAGAACCTTAAAAAATAGCTAAATATAGTCTAAAAGGAATGTTTTATTGGTTTGTGTTTGGCTAGAGGTAGGGTTTTTTTATAGATACTGTAAATAGAAAAGATAAAGAATAAAAATATATAAGCAAATATAAGAAACCAATATATAAATATATTACATTACATTATATTCTGTTATGAAAATAGAAATATATAAATATTCAGACTTTAAAAGGAATGTTTTATTGTTTTTTATTTGGTTAGAGGAGGGTTTTTTGAAAATAATATAGGCAAAAATATACAAATATGCAAAAATAGATACTGACATAAAATGATTATAACTATATATGCATATATATATGTAAGTATAAATCTATAGAAATAAATATAAATATAAAATACATGTATGTAGTATGTAATAGAAATAATTTATCGATTTTAATATGTTATATTAAATAGTATGTTATAATAGAATGTAAATAGCATCTAGTATATTAATATACTAGTAAAACTACATTAAATAGTATATAAATATAGAATACACAATATAGACATATAAATCTACAGATATAAATATGAAAACTAAATAGAAAAATATATTCAAATATAATTTAAAATATCGAGTTTTTTGTTTCTATTTGGTTAGAGGCAGAGCTTTTAAGAAATAATATTAAAAACTATGAACTCCAAATATAGATGGATATAGATAAAATAGAAATAACATTAGTAATATAAATCTATGTATATAATGAATAATAAAATAATATTGTATATATGATAAATAGAATAGCAATTAAATTGAATATATGAAATAGGTATAGATTATGACTAGAAATTAAATATTAAAAATAGATGATTTATATATATAAAAGGTTTTTTTTCATTTGGTCAGAGGCAGGGCATTTTTAGTTTGGGTCGGGGTTTTTTTGGGGCGTTCATTGAGAGGATTTTATGACGGGTGGGGACTCTGGTGCTTGGAACTCTCTCCCTTCTCTGGCTGTCCCTGACAGGGCGGCAGTGCCGGGCTGAGTTGGGCGGCAGTGCTA